>NC_057867.1:9996312-10299089 GCF_019393635.1 Dromiciops gliroides
TGGTGAGAAGAATATAGTCCATCACAGTAGGTCAACACTCAATGTTGATGATACTGTGTACAATGTTCTTCTGGTTCTGCTCATCTCACTCATCATCAGCTCACATAAGACCCTCCAGGTTTCTCTGAACTCTTCCTGCTCATCATTTCTTACAGCACAATAGTATTCCATTGTATTCATATACCACAACTTGTCCAGCCATTCCCCAATTGATGGGCACCCCCTCAACTTCCAATTCCTTGCTACCACATAAAGAGCAGCTATAAATATTTTTGTACAAAAATTTTTTAATTTAATATAATCAAAATAATCCATTTTGCATTTTATAATATACTCTATCTCTTGTTTGGTCAAAAACTGTTCTCCTTTCCAAAGATCTGATAGGTACACTATTCCTTTCTCTCCTAATTTACCTATGGTATCACCTCTTATGTCTAAATCATGTATCCATTTTGACCTTATTTTAGCATAAGGTGTAAGATGTTGGTCTATGCCTAATTTCTGCCATACTATCTTCCAGTTTTCCCAGCAGTTTTTGTCAAATACTGAGTTCCTATCCCAGAAGCTGGAGTCTTTGGGTTTATCAAACACTACATTACTAGTGTCATTTACTACTGCATTTCCTGAGCCTAGCCTATTCCATTGATCTACCACTCTATTTTTTAGCCAGTACCAGATAGTTTTGATGACTGCCACTTTATAGTAAAGCTCCAGGTTTGGTACCGCTAACCCACCTTCCTGGTGAATTTTTTTTCATTATTTCCCTGGATATTCTTGATTTTTTGTTTTTCCAGATGAATTTTGTTATTATTTTTTCTAGCTGTATAAAATAATTTTTAGGTAGTCTGATTGGTATGGCACTGAATAAGTAAATTAATTTAGGCAGTATTGTCATTTTTACTATATTAGCTCTGCCTATCCATGAGCAATTGATATCTTTTGATTTTTTTTTTTTAGTAAGGCAATTGGGGTTAAGTGACTTGCCCAGGGTCACACAGCTAGTAAGTGTTACGTGTCTGAGGCCGGATTTGAACTCAGGTACTCCTGACTCCAGGGCCAGTGCTCTATCCACTGCGCCATCTAGCTGCCCCGAGAATGATTTTTAAATTTAAAAATCCTAAATTTCAGTTAGAAGTTAGCATGCAGGGGGCAGCTAGGTGGCACAGTGGATAAAGCACCAACCCTGGATTCAGGAGGACTTGAGTTCAAATCTGGCCTCAGACACTTGAAACTTACTAGCTGTGTGACCCTGAGCAAGTCACTTAACCCTCATCGGCCCGCCCCCCCCCCCCCAAAAAGCTAGTGAGCATGCAGATGTACATTTTTTCCCATTCAAGTTCATGGGTCCCATGAAATTGTGGGCCCTAGGTTAAGAATCCTTGAACTAGATCAGTGTCGGGTAAGCCCAAGAAGAAGCAAGGAAACAAACTTTTCTTGACACTCTGCTCCTGAAAAGTCATTAATTCTCACAGTTTCCACTCTTGCTTCCATGCAGACTGATCCATATTCCATATTCTGGATCTCTAGCCTCAACCTCCTGAATGAGTTCCCGTGCAATGTCTCCCACTGTCTCTTAGTCATTTTCACATATGTATTTCGCTGTCATTTAGCAAGGTTAAGACCAAAGGCTTCATCTTCCTTCCAAAACAGTTCCCCTTCCTAACTTCCGTATTCAATTACCACTATTTTTTCTCTCTGTAAGCCAGGGTCAGGATATCAGCCACTTTTGACTCTTCCCTTCCTCTTGTTCCCTATATTCGCTCAGTTGCCAGGATCAGTCAGCTCTGCCTTTGTAATATCTTTTGTGTTCCCCTTTCTACTGACCCTCCCCAAACCACTTTCTTTCAGCCTCTTATTATCTCACAGTTGGTCTACTGCAACAGACTCCTAAAGGTCTCCCTGCCTCCAGTCTCTCTCCCTCTAGGTCTTTGTTGGTCACTGCTACCAGATCGATCTTTCTCACACACCAATCTCATCATGTCACTTTCTGCTCTCAACCCTTCAAGGGCTTCCCTTTGTCTAGAGGATGAAGCACACACTTCTCTGCCTTGCTTTCAAGTCCAACCCACCAACTGATCCCATTCTAGCTGAGAAAGCTTCTCTCCAGTCTGGCAACCACAGTTCTAGTCTGTTTGCTCTATTCATTTCTACTCAAATATGCTTTGCTAATTTCTGCCTCCGAACCTTTGCTCAGGCTCTGCCTCCCACGTGGAGTGCACTATCTCTCTACTCCTCTGCTAAGCTAAGCCTGCTTAAACGTTGGGCCCAACTCAAATCCTGACACCTCTGGGAAGCTCCCCTTCATCTCTCCATCTTGATCCTCCAGTGACCTATGCCTACTCTTATCTCAGCAAGTCCTTTCTTTCTGTACCCTTCAATTAGCACTTAATGGGGGAGGGGTGACTTATAGTATGTATTTTTATTAAATAATAGCTAGCATTCCTATGGTGCTTTACAGACTGTAAAACATATTACAAATATTATTTCATTTTGTCCTCAAAAGGGCACCTAAGTGGTGCAGTGGATAAAGCACAAGCCCTGGATTCAGGAGGACCTGAGTTCAAATCCAACCTCTGACACTTGACACGTACTAGCTGTGTGACCCTGGGCAAGTCACTTAACCCTCATTGCCCCATAAAAAACCAAGCATTTTGTCCTCACAACAACCCTGGGAGGTAGGTGTTAGTATGATCCCCATTTTGTAGATAAGGAAACTAAAGCAGAAAGAGGTGAAGTGACTTGCTCAGGGTCACATAGCTAGTAAGTGTCTAAGGCTGGATTTGAACTCGGTTTTTTGGACTCTAGGTCCAACTCTCTATCCACTGTGCCACTTAGCTGCTATTATTAAACAATTTATTTTTGTTATATTTTCGTTCAGTCATTCAATTGTGTCCAACTCTTCATAACCCCATGGACCATAGAATACCAGAATATCCTTTACTATCTCTTGAAGTCTCTCCAAGTTCATGTGTACTGCTTCCATGACACTCTCTAGCCATCTCATTCTCTGCCATCCCCTTTTCCTTTTGCCTTCAGTCTTTCCCAGCATCAGGGTCTTTTCCAATGAGTCTTGTTTTCTTATTATGTGGCAAAAAGTATTTAAGCTTCAGCATCAGTATTTGACCTTCCAGTGAATAGCCTGACTTAATTTCCTTAAGTATTGACTGAGTCGGGGGCAGCTAGGTGATGCAGTGGATAAAGCACCGGCCTCGAATTCAGGAGGACCTGAGTTCAAATCCAGCCTCAGACACTTGACACTTACTAGCCGTGTGACCTTGGGCAAGTCACTTAACCCTCATTGCCCCATCAAAACAAAAACAAAAAAAGTATTGACTGAGTCGATTTCTTTGCTGTCCAAGGGACTCTCCAAAGTCTTCTCCAGCACCACAATTCAAAAGCATTTATTCTGCGGTGTTCAGCTTTCCTTATAGTCCAACTCTCACACCATACATTGCTACTAGAAAAAAAAACATAGCTTTGACTGTTACGGACCTTTGCCAGCAAGGTGATGTCTCTGATTTTTAGTCTGCTGTCCAGATTTACCACAGCTTTCCTTCCAAGGAGCAAGTGTCTTTTAATTTCATGGCCACAGTCACCATCTGCAGGGATCTCTGAGCCCAAGAATATAAGATCTGACACTGCTTCCATTACTTCTCCTATCTGCCAGGAAGTGATAGGACCAGTTGCCAAGATCTTAGTTTTGTTTTGATTTTTTTTATGTTAAGCTTCAAGCCAGTTTTTACACTTTCCTCTTTTACTCTCAAGAAGCTTCCTAATTTCCTCTTCACTTACCGCCATCAGAGTGGTATTGTCTGCATATTTGAGGTGGTTTCTATTTCTCCCAGTAACCTTAATTCTGGCTTTTGATTCATCCAGCCTGGCATTTCTCATGATGTACTCTGCATATAAGTTAAATAAATTAGGTGACAATATACAGCCTTGCCAGAACTCCTTTTCCAATCTTTTTTTGTGAGGCAATTGGGGGTTAAATGACTTGCCCAGGGTCACACAGCTAGTAAGTGTTAAGTGTCTGAGGCCAGATTTGAACTCAGGTCCTCCTGAATCCCGGGTGGGTGCTCTATCCACTGTGCCACCTAGCTGCCCCTCCTTTTCCAATCTTAAACCAATCAGTTGTTCCATGTTCAGTTCTAACTTGTCTCTTGACCAGCATACAGCTGCTAAGTTGATCTGGTCCTGCCATCTCTTTAAGGACTTGCCACATTTTGTCATGATCCACACAAAGGCTTTGGTGTAGTCAGTGAAGCAGAAGTAGATGGGTTTTTTTTGGTAATTTACCAAACGATTGTGCTTAATGTTCAAATTACTAGTGTTCAAATTACCAAATGGTTTACTAATTGATAATAAATTCCCATTAAAAAAAACTCTGAATCTCTTCTCTGCAACTTGTGTGGAAGGTCCTTGGGACTAGTTACCATTTCTTTATGTCTTATTCTTCTTTGTAGCTCCTTTAATAGATACCAGAGTAGCCTGAGCCCAGGAACAAGAAAGAGGAGGAGGAGGAGGAGGAGGAGGAGAAGGGAGAGATCAGGTTAGGTTACATTTCGGAATTTATGTAGTACGGTCAATGATCTCAAATCGCTTGCCATTACAAGAGCACATCTCTTTAACATCGTTATTTTCCTGCTGAAGTCACTATGTCTACAAATCATAGAATACAATAATCTCAGAAAACTTAAAAATGCAAATGGCCCAAAGGTCAAGAAACTCTAATTCCATTCGACAAGGATGTATTAATCACCTGTGATGTGCAACACAAAAATGAAACTTCCTGTACTCAAAGATCTTACACATTTTTTTTTTGGTGGGGCAATGGGGGTTAAGTGACTTGCCCAGGGCCACACAGCTAGTAAGTGTCAAGTGTCTGAGGCTGGATTTGAACTCAGGTACTCCTGAATCCAGGGCCGGTGCTTTATCCACTGCGCCACCTAGCCGCCCCCGATCTTACACATTTTTAACCCAAGCAACATGTAGTGTTTTACCAATGATGCAGAAAGTGGCATTAAAAAATTGAAGACATGTATGAGTCAGTCAATAAACATTTATTAAGCATGAGAGATATTGTGCTAAGCTCTGGAAATATAAAAAGAGGCAAAAGACAGCCCTGCCCTCACGGATCTCACAATCTTGTAGGGATGGACTGTCATACACCTAAAAATATGAGAAGATGTCATTCGGCAGTTTGTATTGAGCTCATGTTCCTCTGAATTACTCATAGTTTTCATATCTCATTTATTGTACAACAACATTTTATTACAGACAGGTTTTTCAGCCACTCGGCAGCTGACGGGCACCCACTTTATTTCCAGTTCTTTGCTATTCCACATAGAACTACTATGAATATTTAGGGATATATTAGACCTTTATTTCAGTCTTTGACTTTCTGGGGGGTATAAGTCTAATAGTGGGAATGTGGAGTCAAAGACTATGCACAATTTAGCCATTTTTCTTGAACAATTCCAAATGGAGATCCAGAATCGTTAGATCCCGCCCATTGCCTTTCAAAGGTGTTTCGACGATGGCCACTTATGTTAACCATGTGAGTAAAAACTGAAATTTAGAAGTTATTGATTTCTTAAGCTTGGCTCAATGTGGGATAGTTTGATTTTTTTTGAGGGGGAAAATCCCTACTTAGTATTCAGATTATTGCACACATAATAAGGCTTTCAAAAGGTCACTGATGCATTCATTTGCAAGCAGAGGTCCTGTGCTCTCTGCTATACTTGAGACTTGGCCTCCTTGGACCTTAGTTTCTTTCTCTGGAAAGTGAGGGAGTTGACGTAGGTGACCTGTGAGGTCCCTTCTCATTCTAGATCTATCAGCCTATAATCTGGTTATTTACAATGCTTGGCAGACCAGCACTTCTTGAAGCTTGGGTTTTGCATGTTCTATGCTTTTGAGAGGTCTTGTTCCAATGCTGAGGTGAACATGCTGTTATTTCTTGACCTGATGATAATGAACCAATGGCTACAATAAGACCTTTGCTGATGTAATTCTTTTCTATGAAGATAATATTAACTGCATCCCTCCCTGTGTTTAAATCGGAAAAAAAAAGAATCTAAAACCAGAGGGGGATGATTTTGTATATGATAAAGGGAGTTAGTCAATTGCAGATTCAAGATCGCTGTCGGGGGCAGCTAGGTGGCACAGTGGATAGAGCACCGGCCCTGGAGTCAGGAGTACCTGTATTCAAATCCGGCCTCAGATGCTTGACACTTACTAGTTGTGTGACCCTGGGCAAGTCACTTAACCCCAATTGCCTCACAAAAAAGAAAGAAAGAAAGAAAGAAAGAAAGAAAGAAAGAAAGAAAGAAAGAAAGAAAGAAAGAAAGAAAGAAAGAGCAGTGTCAAATTCATCTCTGGAGAGATAGTTATTTAGAAATAATTCCATCTTGTCTTGCTCACAATGTCTCCAAAGGCAAAAATGGAACTCAATTAAATCCAGGAACTAATACTTTGCAAAGCTCTTTGCCAAGTGCAGGAGATATGAAGACAAACCAGAAAATACCCCCTGCCCTCAAGGAGTTGACAGTCTGCTGGAAAACCATCATGTCAATGCTATCATAAAATCTATATTCCCAACACCAGTCACTGCCGGATTTTTTTTTAAGTTAGAAAGAAACTTGGAGATCATCTAGTCTGGTGCTCCCATTTTATAGATGAGGAAAGTGAAGTCCAAAAGAGATTATCTAACCCAAAGTCACAGAGAGAAAAAGTGTGCCAGACACGAAGAAGGAACTAGTCCAGTTTGCTGGTCCTCTTCCATCAATAATCATCAATAATCCTTCCCTCTCCAAGCCACTGATCCAAAAGCACTTTCCTCTCTTCACCACACTGGTTCCCCACCTTTGACCCAAAGGCATCCCGTGGCCACTAGACATTGGTTCACCAGGCCATAATTCATCTTCTCCCTGGTTCTCTTGTCCTCTCGCTGTGTATTAATTCATCCCTGGGTGACTCAAAGCAGAATAAGCTTTCAGGAGGAAATAGATATTTATAGAAGAAGCTCCTTGCCTAGGATTCAGCTATCATTTCTAAATGCAGCACAATATAAAATGTACACTAGCGGGGGCAGCTAGGTGGCACAGTGGATAAAACAGTGGCCCTAGATTCAGGAGAACTTGAGTTCAAATCTGGCTTCAGACACTTGACACTTACTAGCTGTGTGACCCTGGGCAAGTCACTTAACCCTCATTACCATGCAAAAAACCCAACCAAACAAACAAATGTACACTAGCCCATTTATATAATCCCATTTGCATTTGGAGCTGACATATTCGATGGTGACCCCTCTCTGTTTGCAAGTGTATCCAGAAGTACCCAGCAGTATTCTTCCTTCAGTTATGGTTTGTTTGCCTTCCCTCCCTCCCTCTCTCCCTAGACAGCAATTGCTATTTGCTACCTGGGCAGTGTTGTACAGGTCCTTGCCCCTCTCTGGGTCTTGGTATCTTCAACTGTCAAGTGAGGGGGTTGGACTAGGTGGCCTAGAGCTGAGCTTCCGGCCCAGGCAGTTTATGAATCCCTAGCAGATTGCCCTCTTTACACTCTCTCCTAGTGCCTAGCACAATGTACGCTTTGGGTACTTCAGAAGTGATTGCTTACAGATCAGTCATCCCATTCACTGACAGCTCCAAAGAGTGCCTTTATGCAGTTGGCTCTGGTGTCCTTAAATATCTTCTGGTGCTAGCGGGACAGCTCCACTTGGCTGCTTCCACCAAGACCTCCAATTCGATGAGAGTGCTTGTTATCTTTCACCCTCACCCTGCATCTCCTTCTGGTATCACTGTCCTTTTTTGGAAAGCCCACCATTCATCCCACCTCCAATAGGCAGGCCCATGGCGCTCCTTCAACTCTCATGCCTCCCAAACCCCTCTCTATTTGCCCTCTTCTTTCTTTTCCGATGGCCACCACCCAAACACAGGCTACTGTTACCATCTGCCTGCCCCAATCTAATAGCCCTCATGCTCCAACACCTATCCTCAGAAGAGGAAGGAGCCCTGGGACTTCATTTCACTGCTCTTCATGATCCTGCCAGTCCACGCCCTCCTTGGTCATAGAACCTCTCTGCTCAGAAATCTCCAGGACCTTCATATTGGCTTGAGAATACAGTTCGGATTCCTCCAAAAAGACCCTCTCTGTTCTGATCCCACCTGCTCCTTCTGGCCTTGTCTCCTGTCACCCTGTTCCAGGCACTTGACCTTTCAGGAAAACCGCATGACTTTCTCCTATGCCCTGTGCTCTGCTGCCTCCGAATCAAGTTCTTAAGGTTAGAGAGACCTCTTCTTGGTACCAATTGAATTCCTACGGATTTCTGAAAACCCGGTTCAAACTGCACTTCCCAAGTGAGGCCTTCCTATGATTTTCTTGGTCAATGATGATATTTATTTGCCCAGGGCCTCTTGGTTTGTAATGTTTTCATGTACTTAGGTCAGTATAGTTTTCCAATGTCTCTCTGTCTCAGCCCCCTACTACTCTGTAAACACTAGGAAGGCAGGCAGCCTACCTATCTAAATTGTGTATCTCCCAGAGCCAACAAAGGTATAGAGACAGGGACAGGGATTGGATCTGTGATTTATTCATTATATGCTGTTGTCGTTGTTTGTCCTTAGTTCTCAAAGAGGACCACAGCATCAGGGTGATGTCATGACTTGCAGTGAATTGGATTTTTTAAGTGAGGGAGGCCTGTGCAAGGACACCAACCTCACTATCTCCTCCAGAGCCATCTGGGTCCATTGGTAAGATATAGATTGGGATGAGTGGAGATGGCCCTGAATGTTTAAGGCAATTGGGTTTAAGTGACTTGCCCAGGGTCACACAGTATCTGAGGTGAAATATGAACTCAGGTCCTCCTGATTCCAGGGCCAGTGCTCTATCCACTGTGCCACTCAGCTGACCCTATTCATTATATGCAATTCCAAAGTCAAGAGACTGCTCTGCACCTCAGTCTAGGATCACACAGCTAATGTGTGTCAAAAGCAGAATGACCCCAGATCTCGCTGGCTCGGAGACCAGCTCTTAGAACCAGAATAGATGTTGAGTATTTATTGAATGTTTATTAGAGGAATCCATGTGGAATTTCGTGGACCCCATGCTACAGTTGTAAACATTTCTGAGCACTGCAGTGCCACTGAATTTGAGTTAGGAAGGTGCACCTAGGTCAACCCCCATTCAAAGCATGAATCCCCTCTCACAGGGAAGTTGTATCTTTTTTATTTTAGGGGGCGGGGCAATGACAGTTAAGTGACTTGCCCAGGGTCGAACAGCTAGTAAGTGTCAAGTAACTGAGGGCAGATTTGAACTCAGGTCTTCCTGAATCTAGGGCCAGTGCTTTATCCACTGTGCCACCTAGCTGCCCCCAAAATTGTATCATTTTTATTGCTGGTAACCTGCATTCCTACTTCATCCTATGAATATCGATTGTCCAATATGTGCACAACACTGGTGCTAAGTCCTTAGGACACTCTACCTCTTAGCCCTGGGTATTTTTGCTGACTGTCCCCTTTATTCCCCCATTCCTTATTGGAGGGACTTTGCCTTTCTTTGTATTCCTAGTTTAGCACAGTTCCTGGTACATAGTAGACACTTAAATGCAATTGCTAATACACAGTAGACAAGAAATGTTTATTGACTGGTGACACAAAAACAAAATCCAAATTGTCCTTGCACTTAGGAAGCTCACATGATGATTAAATACAAAGTAATTTCACGGAGGGGGGTGGGAAGAGAGAGAGAGAACGAGAAAGAGCATTAACGGGGGTGGGGGGGGTGGTAAGTACTTTGCTGTCAGTTAGCATTTGAACTGAGCTTTTCCGGATGGTCTGGGGAGAGAGTGAAATCCATAGTCTGGGCCAGCCTTTCTTGTAGGGACATAGTTAATTTGCACTCGCCTGGTCTCCTCCATTGGAAAGTGAGCCCTTTGAGGGAAAGGGCCGGGTTTTTCTCTTTCTTTGTATATCAAGCACTTAGCACAGTGGCTGGCACATAGTGAGACCCACCCGTGCTCGAGAAGTCGCACGTGAAGGTGCTATTTCACAGCCACGTAGTGTTAAGTACACAAGGCTTGCTGACACACCGCCTCCCTCTGGGTGGCTTTCTTGACCCAATTTTTCTCTTTCCAGCATCGGCCTATATGGTGGTAAGGGAGGTAGCGGGTGAAAGTGACAGCCTCCCAGGCGCTCGGGAGAACCTGCCCACTGCCCACTGCCTACTGCTGGCAGCCTTGGCCAGTGCGGCAACACTGCCCTAATTCAAGGTGGAAGCATCTTTGCCTCAGACCCGCCCTCGAGCAGCGCCTTGGAGCAAGCGAGGAACTGAGGGGGTCCGGGCTAGACACCCTTCTCTTAGGGGAAGTAGGGCTGGCTCGGCCCCCGCCCCCTAACGCCCAGGGAGGCGGGGCTAGCAGGCGGAGCAGGTATCTTAGCTCCGCCCAGGGGGCGGCCTCCCGTCTAAGCCCCCAGGGCCGGATTTTCCAGCTGGGAAACAGTTTAAAGGGGCCGAGTACGCCTTAAAAGACCAGTCCCCTCCGGCCTAGCCTTCTCCCCTCCCGGCCCGGCCACCCTTCAAACACAAAAGTAATTTCTAGCTTGGTGAAGGGCCTCAAGGCTCCTCCCCCCGCGCCATCTCCCTCTAGAGGGGGTGCGCACTCCTTCCTTCCGCGCACTCCCCTGAATCCCCCCTCCCCTCCCCGGCCAGCTTGGACAGGTCCGGCCCCGCCCCGCTCCGCCCCACTCTTCTCCCTTCTCCGCTCCGTTCCATCTCGCCCCTCCCGCGTTCCTTCCGGCCCCACCTTGTGCCGTCATCGCGCAAGCGCGTTGCCCGGTGGCTTCCCCGCCTCCTCGGGCAGGAGCGGTGGGAGCCGGGCCGCTCGCCGGCTCTCCGCCTCCGCCTCCCTCCTCCCCCGCCCAGGTCGTCCCTCGGCTGCCTCTCGAAGTCTCGCGAGGCTCAGCGCCGGTCGGTATTTTGAGGGGCCTCTTCTCTCAGCTGCTGCCGCCGCCGCCGCTGTCGCTGCCGCCGTCGCTGCAGTAGAAGCTGGAGCCACCGCCTGCGCCCCCGCCCTCCCCCGCGGCGCGGAGTCCGAGCCCGAGCCCGAGCCCGAGCCGGAGTCGGAGCCGCCCCCTCTTCCTCCCCGCCCCTCTCTGGGCCGGAGCCGCAGGGAACCCCCGCGCCTCCTCTGCCAGCCCGGGGACCGGCTGAGTGCGGCTTGCTCCCCCCGGGCTGAGTCTGCCGGCAGTCCGCCCGCAGCCGCCAGCGGCGGAGCATCTTCCCTCCGTACCTCCGGCAGGCCGTCCGCCCCCGCCCCCCCATTCCCGGCGGGCCGGGCCGCTGTCTCTCCGCTGCCGGGGGCAGAAGGAGGAGGAGGAGGAAGGGGACAAGGAGGAGGAGGGACCCGTCGCTCCCCCCCGGGGTGTGTCCCACAAATGGCGTCGGACAGCGACACCGAGGAGTTCTACGATGCCCCCGAGGACGTGCACCTGGGGGGTGCCTACCCCGCCGGGTAAGGAGATCTCACCCCGCCCCCAACATTTGCCCACCCTGTCTCCCTTCTCTCCTTGAGAGCCCCGATCGTGGACCCCGGCAGGGAGGGGCAACCGCTCCCCCGCCGGCGCCCACGGGCTCTGGAGCGAGGTTCGCTCAGGTCTCCCCACCTCTACCTCTGGTCTCCCCGCTTCCGGGCCCGAGCGGGTGAGGGGTGCGCCAACTCTGGGGGCCCAGGGCTTGGCTTTAATCGTTTTAGCTTTGGCCCCGGGGGGACGGAGGTGAAGGGCCAAGGAGCTCCGAGCTTGCACTTGGCCAATATCACTCATCTTCTAGCTTCTAGCTTGTTAACCTGGCTTGTAAATATATAGGTAACGAACTTTTTCCCATCCACTGCAGTGCACTTAAGGACGGGGATGGAAAGAAACGTTAGGGCTTTGCCTCTCCCAGAAGCTGGTAACTGACGCTCCCGTCTGTCAAGAGGGAGCAAAGGAAATTGACTACTATAAGGAAAGGACGATCTAAATAAAGGGGGAGACGAGATAACTCTAAATGTACTCACCGCACAGCCAACTAAAAAATATAAACAAGTGCTGAGTAATCTGGTGGTTGGAGGCATAGCCACAGCTTTGTACTCTTTCTCCTTTTTTTTTTTTTTTTTTGCAGGATGGTTTGGTGAGTGGGAATCTGTAAAGAAAGATGTGGAATACTTCTTTAGTTATATATTGGCCTTTTTCTTGAATAGCTTCTTAACACTTGTCTCTCTTTTCTGGATCTTGAGGCTATTTCATTGATTTCACTGAAGCCCCCCCCCCCCCCCCCCCCCCCCCCCCCCACCCCCGCTTCGGGAGAAAGGAAGTTCACACTCGCCTTGTTTGTTGAGGAGCAAAAGCTATGGGGCACTGAAATTGTTCGACTTTGCATATGTTAGTCACTTGTCCAGTTATGCCTTTTAGGCTGCCATTGTCTCTTTTGTTAAGTAAATAGGAACTGTTGATTGTACGGGTACCTATTGTGCTTGCCCAGTGATAGTTGTTGTCTTTAAATGCCAGTTCAAATGCATTCTTCTTACCTTCCGTTCTGAAAGGTACTAAGTTTCTTCAGGCACAGATGTGCAGTTTTAAAATAAGCAGCAGCAGCAGCCAGAGCCCAAGCTCCTTTTGGGCAGCTCGAAGGTGTACACGCTTCGCTCAGCCATGAGCAATAACTCTTCCACCCTTCGTTTGTGTACTTTCACCGTTCTGTAATCGATTGGTGATAACGACTGATGGGAAACAGTCGGGGCGTCCTGGTTTCTTTAAATTCGGGGGCTGACAGGTGCATCAGCAGATCAAAGAGTAAAGCCAATAGCCTCCACTTCCATGATCAAGGTTTTAAAAGTTTGCCTCCTTGATAAAAATGACTGGACCCTCAGAATCTTAGATTTAGATTTAGACCCTGAAGGCATTCCAGATCAAGCCTCTCCTCTAACAGATGAGGGATGAGACCCTTCCAGGTTATTTGGCCAAGATTACCCAGGTAGTGAGTGACTGGCCAAGGTGGCATTTGGACCCCAGCCCTCTGATTTCAAACCCAACACTCCTCTTTTTTTTGTTTGTTTGGTTTTTGGTTTTTTGCGGGGCAAGGAGGGTTAAGTGACTTGCCCAGGGTCACACAATTAGTAAGTGATAACACTTAACTTTGGACTCTCCCATTTTCTACACTCTCAGTCTGAAGCTGCCACAGCATCATTCTCCTTGCCCATGTATGAAGCCATTTACTTTTGAGGTGACAGTTGGATTTCTTGAAAATATAACGTTATAGTAATGCAGTGATCTTAGGCTCCGTTACAAGAGGCCGATCTTCCAGGAATAGGGAGGTGCCGGTCAAATTGTCTTCTGCCTTCCTCAGACCTTATCTGAAATTCTGGGGGCCACATTTTAGGACTGCCATGGAAAAATTGGAGTGTCTTACAACTGGGGGACCCAGATGGTGAAGGGCCTTAAGTCCATGGAAGGTTTGAAAAATCTGGGAATGGTTTTCCTAGAGAAGAGGGAGGGTGTGACAGCTCTTTTCAGGTATGGAAGGGCTGTCATGTCAAGGGGAGGTTAGACTTGTTCTGCTTGGTTCCAAGGGGCAGAACCAGGAGCAATGAGGGTGGGGGAGTCCTTTTGTGCATGGATTAGGTTAGATGGTTACTGGAGTCTCTTCCAACTCGCAGATTCTGTGATTCCTCAATAATATCCAGGAGTTCATTAACTTATCAACAAAATAAGACTGCTTAGTTTTGTTTGAATTGGTAAAATAATTTCTTCCCCCTGAGACACTGTAGCTTCTCAAGCTCTTTGACACTCCAGTACTTGAGAAGTAAATGTGTCTTAGGACATAGCTTCCTATTTTTAACCCAAACCTGCCCCAACTCCTCACCATGTACAGTTCTATAGTTAGAGCTGCATAGTGTTGTCTGTGTGTGGATTTCACTTCTCCTTGTTGTAACAGTAGCAGAGAAGGGAAGGAGGCGTTGGAACTCCGGGGACTTCTCCCAAGATGTCAGTCTAAAGAGTCACCAGTACATTTTGTTCTCTCCTCTCCTAGATAGCTAGGTAGGTGTCCTAAAGCAGAGGCTACCTGGTCCTTGGTGTGAGCCACGGTGACGTATCAACCTCTAGAGAGCAGTAGGTTAAATGTGGCTATTTCAGAAACCATTCTGTCCTATCTATTTTTTTGTTTGTTTGTTTGGTTTTTTTTTTTTTTTTTGCGGGGCAATGGGGGTTAAGTGACTTGCCCAGGGTCACACAGCTAGTAAGTGTCAAGTGTCTGAGGCCAGATTTGAACTCAGGTACTCCTGAATCCAGGGCGGGTGCTTTACCACTGTGCCACCTAGCTGCCCCCATGTCCTATCTATTTTGTTTGAGGATATATTTTTAATTGAATCATTGTGAACTAAAAGGGGTCATTATGGACTGTCTAATTGGAGTAGAGGTCAAATTGGACTTGGAGTCAGGGGCCCTGTGTTTGCACTTTGACTCATCTGCTCTTTTACTTACCCTGGGCAAGTTCCTTCACTTCTCTGAGCCTTCGGGCTTTATCTGGAAAGAGTTGAGCTAGACCATTTCTAACGTCCCAGAATTTCTGATGTTGTGATCTTGTTGCATTTTTGTCTTCATATTTCCAGTTCTTAGCACACAGAAAGTACTTTTTGAATTGAATAACTGTGAGAAACCAGTCCAATCCTATTACATACAACTTTGCTTTCTAAAGTTAATAGCTTTCTGGAGTTTTTTTCCCCTTTCCCCACATGTAGTTCTATTGTGCTGTAAATTTCTGATAGGGTTGGAGATGTTCTCTGCCTTCTGAAAATGCTCCAAAGCCCAGAATCCTATCTGTGAGGCTTGCTGTTCTATCATATACTTCCATTTCAACAGGGAGCTTTCATTTGTGGGTTTGACATTGGAGAGTCAGAGCAGACCATTAGACTGGAGGCCTGAGAGCAAAACATGGCTCTGGATACTTTGGGCAGAGAGAACCTGAGGACTTGTTTTCAATCCTCTTCTCAACTTGCAGGTTGTATTGACTGGAAACAGCTTTTTCAGGTCCTGTGGGTATAGGGTATATGGGCATGTGCTGTTGTCCTTTGAGGAATGTTAGTAAGTGTACCTTGAATGGAAACCTGTTCTGAAGCACTTTGTGACTTGGTAAATTTGGATCATAGAGTCCAAGAATCTTTGGGTTGAAAGGGGTCTTGGGAGATCATGGCCAGCCTTCTCATACCATGCATGGGGAAACTGGGCTCCAGCAATAATGCCATTAATTTTGCTTTCTTAGCTTTTATTAAACATTCACAGGAATTAATCCTTCAGAGTTCATATTAAGGCGAGGTTCTAGTGTCCACACATTTTTTAGACAACAGCTGAGAGATTGTCCCAGTGCTCACTAGGCCTTGCTGGACCCCGCCCTGCTCTGTAATGGGGAAAATTACATTCCTGATATATAGCCTTTCCCTTCACTTCCTGAAAAGGAAATACAGGGACAGTTGGTACAGTCTGTACAGTTAGTTGACCATCAGCTCCAATATGAGGTAACAGGGAAACATGGCTATCCTGAAAGCTAATGCAATTGGGACTTCATTAATGGAAGCAGTGTTCTGACTGCTTCTCACAGTGGTAGGCCTGCCGTATTCTCACTGATTATTTTGTATATGGAGTACTGGGAAGCCATATTTTCAGAGGGACACGAACAGACCGGGACAAAGGCCACAGGAACGAACATAGGATGCTCTAAGCTTTCTGCATCATACCCAGCAAGTGATCAGTTTGGTCTGGCCCTAAATGTCTCTGGGGATGAGTAATTTCACTACTTTCTGAGAGTCAAGTCAGTAACCTGTATATACAAGAGATGTCAATAGGACTTGGCACCAGATTAGTTATGGGGAGTAAGAGTAAGGAGGTGAGGATGACAGCTTGATTGTGGGCCCCTGTGACTGGAAGGATGATTGATTGATTGATTGATTGATTGATGATGCTCTTGACAGTGTCAAAAGGGGAGAATATTTCCAAGGAAAGATAAGCAAACATTTCCACATGTAAAGTTTAAGATGTCTACAGAACATTATCCAGTTTGGGATATCCAGTAGACTGTTGGTGATTCAAGACTGGAGGTTAGGAGAGAGGTTAGGGCTGGATGAGTAATCTGAGACTCATCAGTATAGAGATGATCATTTGAATCTGTGACAGCTCTTTCCCAGTTGGGATGGCCTTAATTGTTGGGGAATTGTACCTTCATCCTCATTAAATTTGCCCTCTTGCCACGTGCACCCATTGGTTGCCTTCTGGGGCCAAGCAGAACCAGACTGATCCTTTTTCAATAGCAGCCCTTCCGGAAGGGTCGTCGTGGAGGGCAGCCTGTGTAGCTTGAGAGAGAAGAACTAGGACCCAGGGGTGACCATGAAAGGGAAGAGCAGAGATATCCCCAAAATGGAGTCAGCTGCCTTGAGAATAGGGAGTTCTTGTCACCAGAAGTGTTGGCACAGCCTGGACAACCTCTCCTGCCTGGAATAGGGCAGCTGTGCCTGCCAATTCCAAAAGACAGTTATTGGAAACTGAGTGGTTTTGCATCAACTCACTTCAAGCATTGATTAAGTGACTAGGTATGGTTAATTTCAGCAGATGGATGCCCAGAAGATAGATTGGGGATGGGGGAGTAGGAAGGAATAGCTGTCAGAATTCAGGACACAGAGTGGTGTAGTGGAAGGAGCCCAGGATTTGCAGTCAGGAATAAACTCACTGTCATCATTTCAGGCAAGTCCTTTCCCCTCTCTGGGCCTCAGTTTCTCTTTCTGTAGAATGAGGGAGTTGGACTAAGTAATTTTCAAGGAATTGAATCTGTTTTCTCTTATTGAAATCTATCATCAGTGTGCTGCTGTTGCTGCCGCCACCAGGCATCTGTTTTAACGGCTCTGGATAAGTACCAGGGTCTTTTCCGTGTTTTTGTCTTGTAGTTTCAGGAGTTTCTTGTCTTTTTGGACATTGTATGAGCCCCATTCCAGCTGGGTAAATTGTATATCCCTGGAGAGCTCCTCCTGCAGACCCATCCTGAGGTCTTTGAAAGGTAGCATTTTTGTCAGTCTAAAGGAGAGCTCTGAGTCATCCCAATTTTATTTAGGGGTGGCCCAAGTCCTTTTTGATGCCTGGGAAAAGAAATGATGGTCCCTGTGCCCCAAGGGCAGATGTTGCCAGGCAACTCTCATTTCCATTTTTCGCTTAGCAGTCTTGAGCCTCCTGTCTTGTTGTTAAGCCCCTCTGAGGGTCTAACCACAGCTAGCACAAAGCCTTTTGTTCAAACTCTGCTTACTGGAGCTAGTACCCAAGACTACCTGGCTACCTCTAAATTCTGCCAATTGATCTTCCTCATTGTCGGTTTAAAAAGGTCTAATGGTATTTGACCCTTGGGAGCAAAGTGTTTCTGTGTTTGCCTGGAGTTTTTTATTCTTAATTCCTTTTGGTTTCTATTCTTTGGGGTTTGAAAATAACCCAACACCTTTAGCTTTGAATAGCAGATGAACATTATATCCCACTATTTCAGCTTTGGGAACTGAGGTGAAGCTATCCTGCAGAATTGTCTAGCCTGAAAGAATTAAAAACTTTAGCTGCCTTAATGGGAAATGCTGATTTCCTGTTAGAATAGACATCTGAAGTATGTCCTTGTTCATGGAAAGTGCCATTAGTCTTAGTGGTATTCTTTCGTTGTATGTGATTGGAGAATTTGAAAGAGGTTTCTTAAAGTGATGGATAAAACTTATCATCAATTTAACTTTGATTTTCATTGTGCTTCCGTTTGGTAGAAAAACATTTCTAAACTTTATATTTGCTTTGTCTCAAGCACATAATGCATCCTTCTGAACTGGGGGTGGGGGATCACCATAATAGAGTAAGTACAGGTTCTAAATGTAACTATTTTGAACTGTAAATGGACCATAGAGGGAAGACAAGTGACTTGAGTGTGGTAAGAGTTAAATTTCATTGTCCATTCTCTTCACATGCAAAATGTATTCAGCCATTCCCCAGTTCTTGGGCACATACTTCATTTCCAGCTTTTTGTTATTAAAAATTATACTCCTAGGAATCTTTTTTTATTCTTGCTATCATCAAAACTCCCTGGGACAACAACCTAGTTGTATGATTGCTGGGTCAAAGGGTATAAACTACTTGGTAACTCCAATTGCATAGTTCTATAATTGTTTTCCTAAATAGTTGGATTAATTCATAGTTCTCTATTGGTGGTGAATTTCTTCACAAAGCCCTTCCAACAATGACCCCCCCCCTGCTATTTTTTGATGGGCTTCATGGTACCTTGGAGTTTTTGTTTTGTAGTTTTCTTATTAGTGTTTTGGGTTCGTTTTTTTTTTCGCCCTTTTCAGATGGTTGCTGATTATATTTCTAATTTTGAAAAAGTGGCTATTCTTATCCTTTGATCATTTCTCTGTTGGGGAATTTGTTGTTGTTGTTGTATTTCTTGTTTTTGGTGATGGAGAGGAGTTGGACTTCAGTACAACAGCTTACTCAGCAGTCTTGTTGAGAGAAAAGGACTCCTGTCAGGCCCCTTTGTTCAAAACCAAGAAGGCTGAAAATCATTATGGTGACCTCTGACCAAATATCACCTCCTATGTTTGCCCCCCATCAGGATCTGTTTATCTTGGTTACTCTGTCTTCAATCTGGTTCTGATAAAACTCTCTGAGGCAGCTAGGTGCCACAGTGGATAGAGCACTGACCCTGAAGTTGGAAGGATCTGAATTAAAATCTTACCTTAGACACTTACTAGCTGTGTGACCCTGAGCGAGTCACTTAACCTTCATTGCTTTAAACATCCTGGGCCATTTCCAGTCATCCTGATGTCTTTTTTTCCACTGGATCCAAATGGCTCTGAAGGAGAGACTGAGGCTGGTGACTTTGCACAGCCCTCCATCACTGAAATCCAATTCACTGCAAGTCATGACATCACCTCCCGATGTCATGGTTCTCTTAGAGAATGAAGGACAAACAACAACAGCTAAAGTTCTCTAGACCCTCCTGGAATTCCCCTGAGAGCTGGAGCTCTCAGTTTGTTGACAGGACCAACAACTCTTAGAAGGATTCACCTGCTTCTCTTCTCCTTATTGAAAAAACATAGTCCTTTCCTCACACCACCAACATTCATCCTGCCAGGATCATGGAGCCCTCTACCACCTTTCAAGTTCAAGGGGATGAGCATTTAGGGAATAGGTTGAAGGTTATCCAGGGTCAGTGATCTCATGGAACTAGGGGATTCATCGGACCTGACCTGATGATCCATCTTGTGATAGCCGTAATTTGCGTACTTAGAGAAAATGTGTTTGTCTTTGCATGAGTTCATTCTAAATTGATGAAATATTTAATTGACAAAAAGAAAAAGCATGGAAGAAAATTGGATCTATAACTCAGTATTACCTACTTGATATTCAGTTTTTGGTCTTTTAAAGACCAAAACTGCATTATGGAGTGTGAAATCAATATCAAATATCAAATCATTAAAAATAGCACTCGTTTTGTTAGTTTTCAGAACATAGATTTATTTCATTAACATTTATTTTAGTTAAATACACATCAGTTCAATAATTATTACTTGGTGACTGTTTGTTGGAATATAGCACAGCCAAAAAAAAAATTCCCCTAATTCTCTAGATTCACCTTCTCTGTTAATTACATTGGAGGCAGTGCATCCATCAATGGCTTGGGTAAATAATATAGCACCACATCAGAGAACTGAATGAACTTTCTTTTTTCATCAGGAAAAAAGTCAAAACCACTACTTTAGAACTTGGGGCATGTGCTTTTCGAAACCGAAATTTACTTAAAGTTCAAGCTCAAAAGATTAAAGGAAGCAGCTTGTCCTTTGGGAGACAGATTTCTTTGGCCTTTGAATGATTCCAGGGTGCTTTTTCACTGTAACCCTCCTTTTTCCCCCGATAAGGAAATCGAGGCTCAGATACACTGTGATCATCCTAGGGTTGGGGGGGAGGAAGGGAAGGGAAGAAGTATTTATGAAGCACCTCCAATATGCCAGACACCGTGCTAAGTGCTTAGACTATCTCATTTGATCCTTCCAACAACTCCCTTTGAGGTAGGTGATATTATCCTCATTTGGCAGTTGGGGAAACTGAAACAGATTGAAGCTGCGTGACTTGGCTTGGGTCATACAACTAGTAGTAGTAAGTGTCTGAACTCAGGTTTTTCTGACTCCAAGCCCAGCTCTCCCTAGGTTACATACACAGATCTAGTCTTGCTGCCTAGTGTTTTGAGTTCTGATATAAATTATAATTTAAATGCTGCAGTTTAGATCTCTAGGGTAAGCTGTGGTCAAATACTGCTTATACTTCTAACCCAAACTTCTTTTAATTATACATTTAAGCTTATGCCCTATACTTTTGCTCCCTCTGATAGTCCTACTCTTAATCATGAAGGGCTCATACCCAGTCATCTTGTGGAGTGAAGTAAAGTATAGCATCCATGGAAGCTTTGGATAAATCCTTTTTTGAATACCTTTTCTGGGAGGCAGTCTGCTCAGAGTAAGCAGTGGCCATACCCTAATGGTAATAGAATGTGCCAGTTTAACACTAATTGAATTGTCTGAGTTTTGTATAAACTCCAGATCAGCTTTCTAGGGAACCAATTAGAAAACTTCTTGCTATATCCAAAGTTACTTTCTCAGAGCAGGCATCTCGGTTATCAAGAAGCCAGGAAAAGCATAGGTGATATTTCTGGCAGAAACCTTACATGCCATTTGTGAACATAACATTCTTGTTTTCTCTTCCATTTAACATGGATCCTAAAAGTCTCTATTGAAACAATGGGATTTTTTTTGTAGTAGCAAAGAAATGGATACAAAGTAGAAGCCCAATTTACTGGGGAATGGGTAAACAGATGAACATTTACATGAACACGACTGCTATAAGAAGCAACAAACATGGTCCACATAGAGAAGCATGGGGAGATATCTATGAACTGATGCAAAGTAAATTAGGCAGATCCACAGACAGTCTACACAGTGACTACATCACTGTAATTGGGGGGAAAAAACAGTATCAGAACAATGGAACCTGAATACTGTGAGATTATAATGATGAAGCTTGTCCCCAAAGAAAAGAAAGATATGAAAAAAATAACTTTTCCCCATTCCCTTCCCCTCTTGGCAGAGGTATGGGGACTATGGATATGGAACATTGTCTATAAAAGAGCTTTCCTCCATTCTCTTTAGTATAAAGAATGGCTGTTTTGGAAAAGGGAGGGGAAGGATACAGTAGGAAATGTGGGTGATATAAAAATGAAAAGATGAGACTAAAATTTGTTTTAAAAAAAAACCCATAACAACAACAGGGAGAATAGTCCTATCCTTAAAGGTTTTGCTTGTAACAAGTGTAAAATTGTTTGTGCAAGCAATAAAGTCCATATTTTTATGCTAATCCATCCCTTTGTTATATGAAAATGGTAGGTTGTACATTTTATCCATCTCCAAGCTGCCTTCTCCTCCCTGTACCACAGTTTAACCCCCCTTGTCCCCCAGACCTTCCTGGCTCTTGCTCAAAATCATTAATTCATGAGCTAGAATATTGGCATCAAAAAGCTGGATCTCTGTTTCTGGGGAAAGCTCAGGGTCATTAAAGAAACTTGAAAGTTTCTTTTTTCTTTTTTTGGTGGGGCATTGAGGGTTAAGTGACTTGCCCAAGGTCACACAGCCAGTAAGTGTCAAGTGTCAGAGGCAGATTTGAAGTAAGGTCCTCTGAATCCAGGGCTGGTGCTCTATCCACTTCGCCACCAAGCTGCCCCCCTTTAAAGTTTCCTGAAGGCAAACCAACCCGCTTCTCTTCCGGTTCAGGAGCAAACACAATAGTTTGTTCTGTCTGTCCAAGTTATTGTCCATACACGGATGGAGGAGCTATATAAGTTGTCCATCTCACTTCATATTATAATCCAGAAAACAGACTGCCTTTAACCACTTGCTTTTACCCACAGAAATAGTTAGGCAGAACTCTTAAGTGCTTCTAGGTCTCTTTGAGGAGTCTCTCTAAGGTTCTGGGGCTTGCTGCAAAACCAGCATGATGTCCTTCACCAATGGAAGCATCTGGAAAACCCTCTTCAGTTCAGACTGTGAAGTGGACGTCTTCAATGAAAGGAGCAGCTGCCTCTGACAAGCATACAGCTCCCTATTTTGTGCCTCACCTACTCGAGGCTGTCTCTGTTAGAGGTTTCAAGACATTTTCAATAATGTTGATGTCAGCATAGGAGCCACTGTTTGATAACAGAAGAGAAGCATGGGGCGATTGGGCATCCTCTGTTTTTCAGTCACTTGTGTGGTAGTAAAACTGTGGTCTGCTGTGGAATATCTCTTGGGAAAGTCTGCCGCTTCTCTACTCATGTTTCTCCTTGAAGATACTCTGTGTGCATAGAGGCACGTATCCATTTTACTGAGCTGGAAAAGTAGACTGGTAGGTCAATAGCTGTCATTCTCTCCGTGCCATCTTTTTGGCATCAATAATTATGGTTTTGCAAATTTTGATTATACTGTATGAGATTATGTAGCATCTATAGATAGTATATGTGTATAGCTGTAACTATATGTGTATATGGAGACATACATAATTACTGCAAGTGCATGCCTTCTCAAAACGTTCAACTCTTCGTTAAATAATACATTTCTAGTTTTCTAATGTCTTCCCTCTTCCTAGCCCCACCCCCTTTCTTTTTTTTTTTGTTTGTTTATTTTGTTGTTTTTAGTGAGGCATTTGGGGTTAAGTGACTTGCCCAGGGTCACACAGCTAGTAAGTGTTAAGTGTCTGAGGCCGGATTTGAACTCAGGTACTCCTGACTCCAGGGCCGGTGCTCTATCCACTGCACCACCTAGCTGCCCCTCCCACCCCCTTTCTTGATGGTCCAAAGATTGAGTATGCTGTTTGGGGGACAGCATATGCCAATTCAGAAAGTTCCTATACCTACCTGCCCCCCAGGAAAAAGGCAGAGAACTCAGCCAGGTGATAAGCATACTTCCACAGGGTTTTCAAATAAGGGACTTTTTCTTCTCTTAGTAACCAGTGAAGGGAGTACCTGTTTGGATGAGATCAAAGTGTCTTTGCTCAGTCTGTGTAAACTTTTGTTTTGTTTTGTTTTGTTTTGTTTTTTCTTTTCTTTTTTTTTTCTGTGTAAACGCTTAACAATGAAGTTGATGAAACCCTTTTAAGCAGGACATGGGGAAGATATTTTGGGTAAATGGGATTCCTCATTAGGGTAGGATAGGCCAGCCCAGTTGAGTCTTGGAACCCAGGTGTCCATACCCGAGGTCAGTTCCCCATAGATATTCCTGTTTTGTTCATGGCTTCTCCTTTCCTGCTTCTGAGCCCTCGGGTTTTCTGACTGCACCAGGTTTGGGATTTTGTCTTGTGGTCTTAAAAAGACACCAAAATGCTGGCTTCCATAGTAGCCACTCCCTTGAACCAGGGTTGCCAGCAGCATATGTGCTTTGTGTGTAAGAAGGGGACTGTGCTTAGTAAATAAATGCATGTTAAATGGTACCATTGAAGCCTTAGGGGAGAGTGCCTTGTAGTCTTACTATTGCTTTATGTTGCCAATTTCTTCTAAGACCAGTGTGGTTGTAATAAAAGGTGTTACACAGTAGTTCTCCAGAAAGTACACTGATCAGTTGGGGCCCTTCGGTGAATTGTCATCAAATGAAGATGCAAGCCTTTGCAAGGGGAGATTTTCAAGAAGCCTGGAAGCTGCTCTGATTTCATTATTTAAATGTGAACTGCTAAAATTCTATTGTAAGACTAATTCTACCTACAGCTCAAATATCTCGTTTACTGTTAATGAAAAGAAGCAACGGGTTTTAATTTTTAAAGTGCCCTGGATTTGAATCTCAGCTCTTCTCATTCTCTCTCTCTCTCTCTCTCTCTCTCTCTCTCTCTCTCTCTCTCTCTCTCTCTCTCTCTCTCCCTCCCCTCCTCCCTCTCTCTCCCTCCCTCCCCTCCTCCCTCTCTCTCCCTCCCTCCCCTCCTCCCTCTCTCTCCCTCCCTCCCCTCCTCCCTCTCTCTCCCTCCCCTCCTCATGCTCTCTTTTCCTCTCTCTTTTCCTCTCTTTCTTCCCCTCTCCCTCCCCCACATGAGCACCACCCTTTTTTCTCTGAGCCCTAGTTTCTTCATCTGTATAATAAGTTGGGGTGAGATTGAAAAACTACAAAGTAATGTAAAGATCTTTTGCCTCTTAGATTAATGGGAAAACCACACTGGAAATTGCTAGAAAATGCCTTTTAAAATATTAGCAATTTAAGATATTGACCTTAAATTCAGTGGTAGGAATCTGGTAATAAGGAGAAAGGACATGGATGTTTAGATATTATCTACATCCCTGCAGTAGGATGTCTGAATCTATTATCTCCCATATTGAGGGACAAGAAGGCTGTGGATTATTAAGATAATCACCAAACAGAATCAAACCTAATGGGTTTCATTTCGTTCCCTTACCCATCTTTTGATGAAGGAGTAGGGTAATGACTGGAGGGGTAGTGGAGAAAAGCCTGGAGCCTTGCTGCCTTTCAGATGGAGTGGTCCGCATCTGAATAATGGAACTGACTGCTTTGGTGATGCTGGGCAGAGGTGCCATTTGATTCCAGAGGTACCAGTGGCAGCCATGCACCTGCAATATGTTCCTTCAACCCTTATATTTATCTTCATTCGTCATGAGTTAAGAAATAGCCAGTATTTTTACTGACCAGATTCTTATGAAATATGACTTATTAGATAAATATAGAAAGTCATAGCACATTAACTGGATAAATTTTCTGTAATCTGCCCTATAGCAAGTCAACCTGACTGGCACAGCACTGGGACTGACGTCAAAAAAGCCTGGGACCTGATCCCAGCTTCTGTGTGTGTAGCAAAGTGACAGCTCATCCTGAGATCTCTGATAATCATGCTTGTGCTCCCTGCCTTCTGGGCTGGATGCGAGCAAAGCTCTGGATAAATCTCTGGAAGCCACGACAGCTAACATTTAGGTGGTACTTGAAGGGTTACCAAATGCCATACGCATCTCCTTTGATCCTCTCAGAAACGGAAGAACTCGGGCTTGTTTTTCTAAATTAATGCCTGGTTTCTGAATGATGACAGAACAGTGTCATGATATAGCCCCTCAAAGAGAATATCAAA
Source organism: Dromiciops gliroides (assembly GCF_019393635.1). Lineage (NCBI taxonomy): Eukaryota > Metazoa > Chordata > Mammalia > Microbiotheria > Microbiotheriidae > Dromiciops > Dromiciops gliroides. The sequence goes on from NC_057867.1 coordinate 10,021,491, forward strand.
TCAGCGACAGTGTACTTTTGTCAAAGTTTTATCAGAAACAAATTCAGGGGGCAGCTAGGTGGCACAGTGTATAAAGCACCAGCCCTGGCTTCAGAAGGACCTGAGTTAAAATCCGGCCTCAGTCACTTGACACTAGCTGTGCGACCCTGGGCAAGTCACTTTAACCCTCATTGTCCCACAAAAAAAAAGAAAAAGAAACAAATTCAAATTATTATTGGGAGTAATTTACCGCAATCTAGTTTAATAAATTATGATGCGCTGATGATTGCCCTACCCTTCTTTTTCTATTTTTGTTTAACCAAACTAATCACTGAGTTGGCCACATCTTCAACTGTATACCTCATTCCAGAACTGTTGTTGTTACTGTTGAGTCAATTACTTCATGACCCCATTTGGGGTTTTCTTGGCAAAGGTACTGGAGTGGTTGGCCATTTCCTTCTCCATCTTATTTTACAGACGAGGAAACTGAGGCAAATGAGGTTAGGTAACTTGCCCTGGGTCACACAGCTCGGAAGTGTCTGAGGCCAGATTTTAACTCAGGAAGATGAGTCTTCCTGACTCCAGGCTCAGCACTCTATTCCTTTTGATACCTAGCTGCCCTGAGACCTATAGTTTACCAACCTCCCTTATCAGCTAATTTTAGAGAGAGCATCATCAAGTTGGCTGCTGAAGGAATTAGCATCTTGGAGGCTGAGTTTTCCCTCAACAACCTTGCCAGGTGGGTAGTGTGAGTGTTAAACTTCAATGTCCAGAGGAGGAAACCGAGGCTCAGAGAGGCCCCGTGGCCCTGGTCCAAAGTATTAGGCCCATTTGAAGAACCCTGGTCTCTCCTCATTGGAAGCTCTTTCTACTCCATCAAGTCGCCTTGAGCATTTAGCATATGAGCCAGTGGATTAATGCTGGAAGAGTAACTTTAATCAAATCATTATAAACACTTCAATATTAGTGATCAATATTTGCATAGTAACTTGACAAGATTTAAAGCACTTGGGACACTTAGGTCGAATCTAGGATCTTGCTCTGTAGTCACCTGTTCTTGATCACTGCCTAGCGTTCTGCCTTTTTCCCCTGACTAGAATGAAGCAGAAAACAACCTTGCCTTGGGATCTGGATCCTTGTGGCTCCCAGCTCAGGTTCTCTGTGTGCACCGCTGGGGCTTTGGCTCAGTGTCAAAAGCTCCCAGCTTCAGCTTGTTCTTTTTGGCTTCCGGCATCAAAAGCCTTTAATTGCCCGCTTACTCTAATTACTTTAGCCCTTAGTTCTGTCTGTCCTGCTCCAAACACCTTCCTTGGACCAGCAGCTTCTCTGCTCCATGGAGCTGAGTTGTTTTTAAATGCCCCTTCAGGCCTTTTCTTTTTGTTTGCTTTGTGGCAAAAATAGACAGGAAAAAGCCCCCACCTCGGGTGAACGTCTCAAATACTGTGCCCGGTGGTCTCTTCCCAGCCAGGAAATGGTTTCCCAGGCAGCCAGCTGGCTTCCTGCCCCCTTGCAGTACTTTGTCTTCTTCCTTATCAATGCCCAGTTTGTGTTGAATAACTTGAGATGGATGGCACCTTTATCCACCAAGCACACCAGAACCTGACCAAAGACTTTGTAATTGGAACCCAACTTAATGAAAGGAAGGTATTTGAAACCTGGTGCTACCACTGGGCCCTTTTCCTCCTGGATATTAAAGGGGTGAAGGAGAAGGCTTTTTCAGTTGAATTTCTCTTCTGCACTTTTACCACAACTTTAGAGAACAATGGCCCTACCTGTGATTACTCCCCTCTGACCCATGGGCTCCAACCCGTGCCATTCTCTGCCTCTCTCCAGAACTTGAGGCTGCTGGGCTCCAAACAGGGATCTGGTTGCAGCTGGTAAAAGAAGTCCAAGCAGGGCTAGTAGTTCCTGAGAACTGGCTCTCTATCTTAAGCTTCCTTTTAAAACCTAGCCTTTTCACAGCTATTCAAGGCTTATTGTGATGTAAATAGGTAGTCCTAAGAACCCGGAAGTCCAGGGACTCCAACTACGAGGGCTGAGTTTAAAAAGCTGGGGAGGGGAGAATCTCTGAGATTTTGACCACTCATGAATCGGTCCTTTCATTTTGTCTTGTGAAAACCTCTTTTTAAAGTCCGTCTTCCTGCATGTGACCAGTCTCTTCAGGTTCAGGCCTTGCTACGTTAGCCAAGTACTTGGTCCACACTCCTTTGCTGCTGTGCTTCACTTAATGGGGAGCTGACTGAGGTACAGTGACAGACAGGCTTCAGATGATACTTTACTATCAGTGCAGGGGCCTAATCATGGAAACATTTCGTAGGATCATAGATACTGAACTGGAAGCCAGCTTTGAGGCCATCTTATTCAACCCTCTCATTTCACAGAGGAAGAAAGAGAGGCCCAGAGAGGAAGGAATTTGGTTGTTTTTTTTTTTTTCTGGTAAGGCAGTTAGGGTTAAGTGACTTGCCCAGGGTCACACAGCTAGTAAGTGTTAAGTGTCTGAGGCCAGATTTGAACTCAGGTACTCCTGAATCCAGAGCCCGTGCTTTATCCACTGTACCACCTAGCTGCCCGGCGAGGAAGGAATTTGCTCCAGGGCTCACTGGTCCCACTAAGTGGCAGAGCTGAGATTTTAACCCAGGCTCCCTGACCATCTTACTTCCAACCATTGTACCCTAGTTCAGAAATGAGTGATTCTCAAGAATGACTGTACATGGTACGATAAACTTTGCTTATGAATAACATCACTTTGTTTAGCTAAAAACAGGTTTTTAAAAATCCTTATTTGGCTGAGTTAAAATTTTCACTTTCGTTTTGTACACATTGACTGAGTACCTTTTTAACCTCTTGAGCCTTTTATAAATAATACATAGGATTCCATTTTTCTATCAAGAGTTGATGCTTGATGCAGTCGCCATCATGAGCTGAGCCCAATAAAGCATTAAAAACCTTCCTATGTTGTCCTAAGCCTTGGATAAATGAAAACAGTTTATAAATAAATATATAAAAATATATCCATATATAAATAAATAAGAGTGTGTGTGTGTGTGTGTGTGAATAATTGTGAAATGGGTCTATCTGAAAAAGCATTGTGGTGGGCTTTTTGGAACTCTTTCCACTACCTAGAGCAATTGCATCACCAATGTGGTTGCTTCCACACTGATAGTGTGGGACATTTTAATAGATGCTGGCTTTTAGCACAGAGACTTGACCTTCATAAAAGCCCTGTTCAGTTGCTGCATCATGGTGTGGAGGTGACTCTGAGGTCTCACGCGCTATGCCAATGGAGCATAAGCTCTGGTGAGTTCTACCATACTGGAGAGATTTTAAGTATGGCCCCATTGACCAATTCTTTGCTGTTTGAAGCTTCCCACAGCTAAGAACTGAGAGGTTCATCACTTGGCTGGACACCAGAAAACAACTCTTTGTTCAATGCTACACTTAAATCAAAGAAACACAAATCAACAAGCCTTTTGTTAAGTCTTTAGTTTATGCTGGGCACCATGCTTAGCCCTGAGAATAGAAATTCTAGCAGATGTTCCCTGCCCTCAAGGAACTTATGCTGTGGGAAATCTGCACATAAAAGGAAACCGAAAAGGGGCCCAAGGGCATGGGAGAGGGGGGGGAGAGGGAGAGAAAGGAGGGAGGGAGGGAGGAAGGAGAGTTGTTTCTAGTATGAGTATGAGAAATCCTAGGGCAGCTAGGTGATACAATGGCTTAGAGTCAGGAAGAACTGAGTTCAAATCCAGTCTCAGACACTTCCTAGCTGTGTGGCCCTGGGCAAATGACTACTCTGTTTGCCTGGGTCTTATCAGTTAAATGAGCTGGAGAAGGAAATGGCAAAGCATTCTAGTATCTCTGCCTCTTAAACCACAAATGGGGTCAGGAAGCATTGGATATGATGAACAGCATGAGAAGGCCTGGGGTAGACTAGAGTGAAACTTCCAAGGTGAGAGGCTTCTGTGTCATGGTAGAGAAAGTCCAGAGAATCAGGAGTGGAGCCCAGGGAGGAATAAAGACATGGCTGTCCTGGGCATTTTCCTTACAATGGAAAAGACTCCGTATGGCCTTCTTCTGTTTCTGCAGTAATGGTAGCCAGGTGGTCCTGAGAATCCCAGTATTTAGGCCATCTTTAAACATTAACTTCTCAATGTGAGATTCTTGTCCAGGGACCATTGAGTCAATATATTACTGAGGAAAACGAATCTTATCAATATTGCCATTCTCATTATGTGAAACCAGAAGAGAGAAAGAACTTGCCACTACATGGATGGATGGCACTGAGGTTCACCTAAGGGTGCTGAAGAAACATTAGACCAGAAGACACTTTGTCATCTCATTTCATATTGTTTAGATAAGTGTAAGAAGAAAGATCACCCCGAAGACCATTGTAGTTTATGCCCCAACATCTGTTTTAGGGGATAAGGAGAGAGAGAAGTTCTTCAAATCCTCCAAACCAAGTCAGTGTATATGTTAATATTTGGTGACTTCAGTGCAAAGGTGCACATTGGAGGGGGTCATGTGAGTAGAGGGCCCACCAGGAGGGGGAATCCCAACTCTACCACTTAACTACCTCTGTAGTTTTTTTGACCAATACTGTCTGATTTGGTGTTGCCATGAGATTCCTTGGATTCAATGATCGTCTGTCTCTCTGAAGTTGGCTCAGATTTATTTAACAGCCCTAACCTCTCTCTTGACTTCCAGCCTCACCTCTCCAACGCCTATTAAACGTTTGGAACTTGATATCCCATAGATAGCTTAAATTCTTCATGTTCACAACCGAACTCCTCTTTCTCTGCAAACACTTTCCCCCTCCAATCTTTCCCACCTTGTCCAGGACAGCACCATCCTCAGAGTCCCATGGCTCACAATCTCAGGGCTGTGCCTGACTCCTCACTCCCACTCCACCTATTCAATCCCTTGCTGAATCTTGGCGTTTTGACTTTCATGCTGTCCCTCCTATGTCCTCTTCTCTCTACTCACACAGCCACCTCCCTACTTCACATCCTGATCATCTCTCACCTGGACTATTACAACAGCCTCCTAATTTTTGTTTGTTTTTAGTGAGGCCATTGGGGTTAAGTGACTTGCCCAGGGTCACACAGCTAGTAAGTGTCAAGTGTCTGAGGCCGGATTTGAACTCAGGTACTCCTGACTCCAGGGCCGGTGCTCTATCCACTGCACCACCTAGCTGCCCCCCAACAACAGCCTCCTAATTGGTGCCTGCACCTCAAGTGTCTCCATATGGATGCCAATGTGATTTTCTATCTCCACACCATCTCTACTCCACTCTTCAGGTTGAGGTCTTCCCATTGAAGAGTACAGCCTGACCCTTCTTCCACACATGCTATAATCCTACTTGAACACAGCACTGTCTCCCCAGGCTTTCTCCCATGCCTGTAATGCACTCTCCCCTGCCTTCGGACTCTTAGAATCCTTAAGACTCAGCTGAAACACTGGCTGCAGGAAGCATGTTTGTAGCCAGTCCCTCTGAGATTACCTGCCACCTCTCTGGTTTATCTTGCCTATACCAATTTATTTACATATCCTCTCCTCCATTAAAATGTAAACTTGAAGGCAGGAATTATTTTGGCCTTTGTGTCCCCAGGGCCTGGGACAAGGTAAGGCCTTAATTGATGCTCCTTTGATACAGCTAGGGGGCACAGCAGATAGAGCTCAGGAAGAGCCGAGTTCAAATGTGGCCCCAGACACTAGCTGTGTGACCCTGGAAAATCCCTTGTCCTCTCTTCTGTCTGCCTCAGTTTTCTCACTGTAAAAGGAGATTGTAATAGTACCCACCTCCCAGAGTTGTTATTATTATAAAGTGCTTAGCATAGGGCCTGGCACATGGTAGGCAGTTCACAAATACTTGTTCCCTTTCTGCCTTTGATACCATGTGTAACCTTGGACAAGTTGTTCAACCTCTCTGGACCTCAGTTTCTTCCTCTGTAAACTGAAACTATTGGACTAGATGACTTCGAAGGTCCCGGTCAGCTCTAAATCTATAATCCTATGCTAACAAAAAGTCAGAGGAAATAAGGTTCAGAAATATTTGAGGAATGAGGTCAAAAGTTTAGAGATGGACCCTTGCTTCATGCCTGTATGTTTAAAAGTTAAACAAAATGTCTGATTCACCCATGGGAGCTTACATTTTACTGGGTGAGATACAAGGATCTAGAAAAGTCTTTACAAAGTAATGGGCAGGGGGCAGCTAGGTGGCACAGTGGATAGAGCACCAGCCCTGGAATCAGGAGTATCTGAGTTCAAATCCGGCCTCAGACACTTAACATTTGCTGGCTGTGTGACCCTGGGCAAGTCACTTAACCCCAATTGCCTCACTTAAAAAAAGAAAAAAGAAAAAGACAAAGTAATGGGCAGAAGAGGTTACATTAACAACCTTAGGTAAGGATTAGGAAAGATTTGGGCAGACCCAAAGGGCAGCTGAGCTGAGCCCCAAAGGGAACTAGGGGAAAGCCCTCCAGGTGTAAGTGAGAGGCTATTCGGGGCAGTCTGGAGACAGACTTGTTGGCAACGCATGAGTAGCCCTAGTGCTTGGTTACTGCTCTAACCAGGGGAGTAACCTCCTGCTCTGCAGCTGTTGGTGAGAATCATATTTGTGGAAATGGGCAGATTGTAAGCTCCTTCAAGGCAGGGATTGTCTTTTCATTGTTGTCTTTGTATGCATAGGACCTTGCACCTAGTAGGTGCTTCATAAATGCTTATTGAAGTGTATTGAAGTGTTGCTGTAACAAAGATGGGGAGTTAAATCCCAAAGTTGATCAAGATTTATTTTGAATGTAGATTTTCTCTGGAAGCAGCATCAAAAACTGGTTTTACTTGTAGAGACTTGATGATTGTAGTGAGGGTCACACTATCCTTGAGCTATAGCAGTCTGTTGCAAGACAAATGAAGGATTGGGGTAGGAGATTTAGCGATTCAATCTAGAGCTACCTGCACAGAAAGGAACCAAGGATACTCACAAAACTTTGTTTGAAGTAACATATGCTTGTTATGTTTTGTTTTTTGTTTTTGTTTTTGGCGGGGCAATAGGGGTTAAGTGACTTGCCCAGGGTCGCACAGCTAGTAGGTGTCAACTGTCTGAGGCCGGATTTGAACTCAGGTACTCCTGAATCCAGGGCCGGTGCTCTATCCACTGCGCCACCTAGCTGCCCCAGCTTGTTATGTTTTTAAAAGTGAGATAAAGCAAATTTTTTAATGTTTTAAATGCACAAAGTGTGACTCGCCTGTTTGTAGGGTCTCCATCTTGATCTTTTTGGAACATAAACATTCTTTATAAATTTTCTGTAGTTTTAAACTTTTATATGTGGCATTTCCTTCAAGTGGGGCATACTATACTTTTAGGCATAACTGGAATTAATTGCAGTGCTTATTTAGTAGAAACATAGGCTCAGCTGGGATGAAAGAGGTTACAACAAAGATTTGGGCATTTTCCCAGGAAAACGGACTCCTCTTTAGCCTATGAGAAGATGGTGTCCAATTTGTTGTATGTGGGAACTTTGTCACTGGAGATTTTCCTAGATAATTTTTAACATATAAAAGTAGAATGCCTTTACAAATTTGGCTCTACACATGCTTTTCCAGTTTGTATATGACCATGTTTCATATAGGATAACCCAAATTGAAAGGAATCAAGTGATCTGTGTGCCACCCCTAGCTGCATCATGGTTAGTATAACGGGAACTGGGTTTATCTAAATACTTGTAGCTCCATTTAGCAGCTGGCAATGCAACAGGGCTAAAATTCCAACCACTCCCTGAAGCTGAAGGTTTTATATCTACCAGAGCATATTCCTCTCCCTTCCCATTTCCACAGAGTTCTTCTCTTACCCAGATGCCAAGCATAGGTCCAGGATATCCTGCTTTTTTTTCCCACCTTTTCTATAATATCTTTGGCCTACCGTGTGCTCAGTGTGATCTTTGAAAAACAAACTCTTGCTGGCAGTGACCTCACTGGGCACCATCAGGATCATGCCCTCTGACCTAGGTTCTATTTTCTTCTTTCTCTACAATTTCACTTGGTGATCTCATTGCCTGCTTTGAGTTGAGTTACCATCTCTATGTTGGTGATTGTTCTGTATATCCAGCTCTAGTCTCTCTCCTGAGCACCAGTCAGTCCTGAATCACAGGCTGCCTACCAACTTTTCTGACCAGATTTCCTATAGGCATTTCAAACCAGATTGTCTAAAACAGATTTAGTGATCTTTCTCCCACCCTCTTCCTACTTTCCTATATTGTCTCAGGCACCACAATCCTAAGCACTGAGGATTGCAACCTCACTACAGTTGTTCACTCCTCACTGTCATTTACCCCACAGATCCAGGCTTCTTTCTGCATGTCACTTTCATACATCCCCTCCTCTGCCTGGGCATAACTCCTACCCTAGTTTGAGGCTTCCTGCCTCAAATCTTTCACCTCTCCAGGCCTTCCTCTCTATGCAGTTGCCAAACTAATTTTCATAAAGCACAGATCTGATCCTGTCTTTACCCCTGCTCAAGAAACTCAAGTGGCTCCCTGCTCCCTCTCAGATGAGCTATAGACATCCATTGGGCATTTAATGCTCTTTGTAATCTGGTCCCTTCCTACCTTTCCAGTCTTCTTCTTACACTTTATTCCCCTTCATAAACTCTGTGCTCCATCTGTGTACCTTTGTTTTAGCAGCAGTAAGTTGTGTAGTTTGCTCTCCCTGCTCCCATCCTCTTGGAATTCCTGTTTTCCCTCAAGATTCAGCTCAAATGACACTTTTTACATAGTCTTAAATCATAAAAGTATTTTATCATTTTTTCCAGTTACATGTAAAGATAGTTTTCAACATTTGTTTTCATAAGATTCTTAGTTGAAATTTTTCTCCCTCCCTCCCCCCTCCCCAAGACGGAAAGCAGTCCGATATAGGTTATAGATGTACATAAAGTCTTAACTGGTCCCTGAGGCTTCTGCTAGTATTCTCCCTCTCCCATAACCATGATATTCATTTTGGATATGTTATGTGTGACCTTTATCCCTTTTGTCTCCCCCGTTAAAATGTAAGCTTCTCGGGGCAGCTAGGTGCCGCAGTGGATAGAGTACCAGCTCTGGAGTCAGGAGTACCTAAGTTCAAATCCGGCCTAAGACACTTAACACTTACTAGCTGTGTGACCCTGGGCAAGTCACAACCCCAATCGCCTCACTTAAAAAAAAAATGTAAGCTTCTCGAGGGCAGGAGTTGATTCACTTTTGTCTGTATCCTCAGAATCAAGCATAGTACCTGGCACATAGTAGGCACTTAATAAATGATTGTTGTTTGATTGACATTTACTGGTACCCAGTAGCTTGCCATTCCTTTGGGCTTCACAAAAATGTTCTCCTCACCCCTTTCTCATAAGCTTAACTGTTTCTTGAGACAAAATTATTATAAAAAGTTATATCAAGACTAAATGGTTCCAGAGATTAGCCACAGCTCCCAAGGTTAACTTCGAAAGCTACTGAGAGCCTTGGGTCAGAACCAACTCTTTCATTTTCTGCCTCCCCTCCCCCTGTTTTATTCCCTCTTCTGGCTCCTGCCACTTCTGCAGCTTGGTGAGGAGGGGGAGTAATTGGGAGTACATAACACCAAGTAATTCATTTTGATTTTGGTTCTAGGACTTAATAGAACACTTTTTAATGAATACCATGAAAATCACAGACTTTTAGGTTTCAGATGATCTGTGGAGGGGCAGCTAGGTGGCACAATGGATAAAGCACCGGCCCTGAATTCAGGAGGACCTGAGTTCAAATCCAGCCTCAGACACTTGACACTTACTAGCTGTGTGACCCTGGGCAAGTCACTTAACCCCAACTGCCTCTCCAAAAAAACAAACAAACAAACAAAAAAAGAAATAGTCAGATGATCTGTGGAGGTCATCTGATCATTGGATCATAGATTCAGAGCTGGAAAGGACTTGATGTAGTTCTTCCCTCTCATTTTACAGAAGAGGAGACTGAGACCCAACAGAAGTCCAGTGACTCACCTAAGGTCATACAAGTGTCTGATTGGTCTTTCCATGGCACCCGCTGCCTCTCCATGTGCTACAGATAGGAAACTTGCAAGAACTTGTCTTAAATAATAGGAGAACCAAGGCTAGAAGCCAGGTCATTTGACACCAACAGGGCCCTTTCTTTTCTGTTCTGGGTGAGAGTTGCACTTATGCACCCTAACAGTCTGAACCAGTTCTGCTAGAGTGCTTGAAGGGTTAGGAAATGATTTCTAGATATTAGCAATTCTGTGAGGCGAGTGGTGGGTAATAGCTGCAAAAACAGAGGCTCTGAGGGGCTAAGTGATTCACCTTTCTGGATTCCAAGCTCTTCTATTATGCCTCTTCTCAAGAGGAAGGACTACTGGTTTGGAATCTGAAGAGTTGGGACCAAATCCCAGCTCTATTTAGTACTTCTGTGACTGTGGGCAGGTCACTATACCTTTCTGGGTCTTTTAAAAAAGTATTAAATCAGTAATGGGGGTGGGAGAAACAGTTAAATTAGATGAGCTTTAAGATTTTTTCTAGCTCCAAACCCCATGATTGCATTTTCTCCATCTTGAAGTTGAAAAAACACGGCAAGAAGTGACTTGTCCACTTATTCAGTACAAATCCAAGAGTTGGGCAATAAGGAAAAAGGCCTCTGAGCAACCAAAATGGAAGTCACATGGTCCTTTAAAAAGAAGGGGAGGGAAGGGATAAGCATTTATATAGTCCCTTCCATGTGCCAGGTACTGTGCCCTCAGGCACAGTCCTAACCTTATTTTAGTTATTTGGTTTTCCATCCCAGAAAAGATTGGAAGCAATAAATTAGAATCTGTCATCTTTCAGAGGCACCATTTATAACAGTAAGAAGGGACAACTGATAATCCAAAAACAAAAGAGGAGACAAACTCAAAGCGTAATGGTCTAGGACTTTTGGGTATAAAATCTAAGAACGCCTCAGAGCTCAGTAACTGCCGAAGGCGCCGGTTGAGAATAATTGATGTTTTAATTTAATGTAATGGTTTAATTTAATGACCATGTGTCACTGAGAAAAGGTTAAATTGTACTGTTATACCCTGCCTTAATAAGGCAGGGATCTGTGTAATACATTTTAGATGGATTCAATTAAAATTAGTTAAAATAGAAAAGGTTTGGATACTTCTAAGGAAGTGTGTGTGTTTAAGTGGAACACTCTTTTCCCTGGCAGTGCTGTTCAGGGCTATATTGCTTGAGTTTTGCCAACAGAGGAGTTCAAAGGTATTGAATCTTAATTTGTTTGATCTTCTTGCAATCCGTCAAATGCTTTGACTTCAGGAACAGACAATTATGTAAGCCATCGTTTCTAAAAAGACTGCTAACTTACCAAAAGAGTATCTACCTAGGACCAGTCCCATTAAGTTGGGATTTCCTTTGCCCCTCTTGGCACTCACAAATTCCTTTGGTTACCTTTGCAAATTCTGTCTCTCCCCCGACACTTTTTTTGGGGGGTCGGGGGGGTCAGGGCAATGAGGGTTAAGTGACTTGCCCAAGGTCACACAGCTAGTAAGTATCAAGTGTCTGAGGTTGGATTTCAGGTCCTCCTGAATCCAGGGCGGGTGCTTTATCTACTGAGCCACCTGGCTGCCCCTCCCCCCCCTTTTTTTTTTTGGTGAGGCAATTGGGGTTAAGTGACTTGCCTAGGGTCACACAGCTAGTAAGTGTAAAGTGTCTGAGGCCGGCTTTGAACTCAGGTCCTCCTGAATCCAGGGCCAGTGCTCTATCCACTGTGCCACCTAGCTGCCCCCTTCCCCCCACTTTTGACTAGAAGCTAATGTTATTTTCACAGATCAAAGAAGAACTTAATTACGCCCTCTTTATACAAAATACCATTTTAAAGAAAATTTGTGGTTTATAGTTTGAAAGCCATGATGACATGGAGCCAGTGTTCAAATGCCCAGTTGGACGTTTCCCTGAACTTACTTTGCATCTTAGAAGCCAACCTGGAACATAGTCAGCAAAGTTAACACTAGATGGGAGGTTGGGATAAGACAGTATCCACGTTGAAGAAAAAGTTTGAAGAATGCTCTGGCCAGGCTTAAAAGAGATTGTTGAGCATATCTCATCTGGGAACTTCCTGGGCCACACATGGAGGGGGGAGCCTGACATGGGGGAAGAGTCCTCGAGCCCATTCCATGGCCTCTTCCTCAAGGAAACTGAACTCAAGCCTGGCCTAAGCCAAGGAAGGGGGTGGGTGCTCCAGGGCCTAGGAACCTCCTGCCGGGACCCTCCTAGAAATGCTTTTCAGTGCTGTTATTTCTTTGCCCTTTAATGGTCTAGTGAAACATAAATTCCTAAGGAATTCCTAATTCCATGAGGACCCAGGTCTCCTCTGATTCATTTTCAGATCTTCACCTAGCATTTTGTTCTGTGTATTAGTAAGTACTTACTAAATGATTCTTTAATCGGAGGGCAAGAAAAACACACTCTTGTGTATTTTCAAGTATGATTGCCCCAATATTATTGTAGGTGTCAAGTCTGAGCATGAGGCTTAGCGTTGGCTGCAAACAGAGCAGAGCCGTACAAGTTCGAAGTGGGCCTTTCTCAAGCTGATGCTACTTTTCAGAAAAGACAGCCCAGGCTCCAAGCTGAGCACCAGCTGCCAGAGAGCTCCTGAGGCCCTGCAATGGATTCCTCAGGGAGCAAGGCCATCTGTTTACCTTAGATATATACATGGTTTATTAAAGATGAGCCTGGGGGCAGCTAGGTGGCACAGTGGATAAAGCACCAGCTCTGGATTCAGGAGGACCTGAGTTCAAATCTGACCTCAGACACTTGACACTTACTAGCTTTGTGGCCCTGGGCAAGTCACTTGACCCTCATTGCCCTGCAAAAAAAAAAAGGATGAGCCTCTCAGTCAGGGTTCAAATCAGACCTCTGACACCTCCTGGCTGGACTACCCTGGGCGGATCCTCTCAGTATCCTAAACACCCACCTCTCGAAGGCTCTTAAGTTGTAGAAAAGCTACCTCATCTACATTGGTAGAGGGAACTTCCGCTCCCCATACTGCGGAGATCACAGCTGTGCACAACAGCATAAGTAGTTGAGAAGCAGTGACCACATTAAGGTGTCACAGCCAGCTTTGTGTGGATGTTGCTTCTTAAGGGCTAGCTGAGAACTACTAGCTTCTAGGGCAGTGACTGGCCTACATCAGCCCACAAAGGTCTGAGGGATGGTCTTCTGTCCTCTCAGAAATCGTCAAAATACATGAACTTCTATGAGATGGGGTTAAATCTCACACACTCTTTTTGGTAAGATGGGGGGGGGTGGTCCTCTCCTGTTGCACATACTCTTGTGAACCTTCTGCATCTGCCAGCAGTTTATACCCTTCTGCCTTCTCTTCTTACCAGTCCCCTCCTATGGGAGTGAGAGATATTTGAATGTTGCTTCTCTTCCCATTTTTGTTACCTGAATATTATTGCTGGTATTCTTGTCTCTTCCTGTGGCGGGGAGGGACATGGATTGGGTATGTAGCTTAGACTCCTAACTCTCCTACTTCCTTATTGTGTCTTTGGACCAGTTATTTCCCTTCTCAGGGCTTCCCTCTCTGTAAAACTAGAGGACTGGATTATCCAATCTCAGAGGTTCCTTATAACTCTGAAGCCTATGCCATGGAATCTTAGTGTTCCATCGGCAGGAATCTTTTCGTTTTTATGGAGTGACTTGAGGTTGTGTTCACTTCCTAGAATTTTCTTTCTTTCTTCCTTTCTTTCTTTCTTTCTTTCTTTCTTTCTTTCTTTCTTTCTTTCTTTCTTTCTTTCTTTCTTTCTTTCTTTCTTTCTTTCAAATTAATTTTAAATGACTTATTCTCTCACAATCATTATTTTTATTTATTTATTTATTTTGCAGGGCAATGAGGGTTAAGTGACTTGCCCAGGGTCACACAGCTAGTAAGTGTTGTGTCTGAGGCCCGATTTGAACTCGGGTACTCCTGACTCTAGGGCCGGTGCTCTATCCACTGCACCACCTAGCTGCTCCTGCACTCTTGTTTTCGCTTGATATGTGTGGAGGAGAGACGGTTTGAGATCTATGATAAGAAATATATACTGAAGCTGATAATCTCCTCCGGGAAACCACATAGTTACTGCAAAGAAAAGTTTCTTGATTTTCGGAAGTTGTCCTAAATGATTACGATTTCTTCTGTGTGGATATTCCTTAACAGAGAATTTCTCCATCTTAGTAAAGGGTACTCGACCTAGGGTTGATGAAATCGGTTTTTTTTTTAAGCATATCTTGATAACTGTATTTTGCTGTAATTGATTCCTTTTGTAATCCTACACATTTTATTTTATGATTTTAAAAGCCTCATTCAGAGTCGAGGTCCATAGATTTCCGCAGATTGCCAAAGGGGTCCATAATATGACAAAGGTTGTGAACTCAGGCCTTAGTAGATGAATTGCTAAAGCTAAAAAAAAATGTCAGCTGTAGGCCAACCTTGTGTTGGTACTAAAGCAGGTATTTATAAAGTTATTTATAAATATATAAGTTATTTATAACTTTGAACCTCAGTTTCTTCATCTGAAAGATAAGGATGATAATTGCTAATTACCTCCCAAGATTAAACTTGAGAGCCCTATGTAACTCTCTTACTGTCACATAGGCATAGTGATGACCCATAGGCCGGTGATAATAGGACCAGCCAGGGTCATTTGGGAGAAACTCATCTTTCAGTCATTGTAATTCTCTAATTCCTCTCCATTAAGGCCCAGAATGGGTGGTGATTTACTTTACCTAGTTGTTAAGGGGTAAATGGCTGTTTTAAAGGAGGTCTCTAGTGAACTGCCTCTAGCAATCTGCTTGGCGCTGTTTTGTATAATGTTTTTATCAGTGACCTAAGATAAAGGCTTAGCTGGCATACTTTTATCCATACACCAGGCTGGGAGGGAGAATTAACAGTGTGTGAAAACCAGGATCTAAAAAGAATCTCAGCCAACTAGAATGTTGGGTCACATATAATATGTTGAAAATTCATTTTGAGTTTTGGAGTAGAGTCTGTGTAGGAACCTTATTAAATATATAAGGTTTTTTTTCCCTGCTCCCTTACATCTTTTTGCTTTTGTTTTATCAACAGGTCTCCAACAAAGATTGGCTTTCCAACCTTGAAGGTAAGTTGCACTTTCTTTTTTTTTTTATTTTAATTTTTCTCAATTACATGTAAAGATATTTTTTGAGTTCCAAATTTTTCTCCCACCCTCCCTTCTTTCCCCCTCCCAAGGCCAGCAAACAATTTGATATAGGTTATACATTGCTATCATGTTAAACATATTTCGTTGATCAGAACAAAAGGAAAAAAACGCAAGAAAGAATAAACAAGAACAATAACAAAAAAGCAACAACAAAAGTGAAAATAGTCTGCTTCAGTCTGCATTCAGACTCCATAGTTCTTTTTCTGAATGTGGAGAACATTTTCCATCATGAGTCTTTTGGCATTGTCTTGAATCATTGTATTGCTGAGAAGAATTAAGTCTATCAGGGTTGATTATCACACTGTGTTGTTGATACTGTGTACAATGCTCACCTGGTTCTGCTCAGAAGTTGCACTTTCTGAAATATGCTTCTCCAGATTTTGTGCAGTGTTGGTCCAGGCTTCCATCTTTCCTTTCTGCTTTCTCTAGATGAGGGCTTCTTAAACTTTTTCCACTTGGGACCCCTTTTTGCCTGAGAAATTTTTACATAACCCCGGTTATATGGGTATATAAAATAAATATGTATAACCTTTTGAAAATTAGGATTTTGTTTTATTTTTTCCAATGACATGTAAAGAATGTTTCCAACATTCATTTTTGTAAGATTTTGAGTTCCACATTTTTCTCACTTCATCCCTTCCTTCCCCCCTCCCTGAGACAGCAGTCTGATCTAGGTTATACAGTACAATATGTTAAGCATATTTCCACATTAGTCATGTTGTGAAAGAAGAATCAGAACAAAAGGGGAAAACCCCAAGAAAGAAAAAAGTGAAAATAGTTGGCTTTGATCTGCATTCAGACTCCATAGTTCTTTCTCTGGATGTGGAGAGCATTTTCCATCATGAGTATTTTGGAACTGTCTTGGATCATCGTATTGCTCAGAAAGAGATAATCAAGGAAACTACATTTTGCTAAAAGGTACCATACACAATGAATTTTTATATATATATATATATATATATATATATATATAAAATGGCATAGCATCCAAATTCTTGAAGGAAAAGTTAGAGTTACAGGAGGATATACACAGTAAAACTCTACTCAAGCAGGACCTCAGTTTATTACTCTTAGACCTAGATATATCTAAGCATAAAATTCATATGAAGGAAGTTAAATATATATATATATGTATAAATATAAAGATATATATGTGTATATATATATATACACATAATTTTTTAAAAAGTTAATTAAGTCTGAAAAAAACCTAAGACATCCCTTAAAAAAAGAAAGATGTTAAAGAGATGAAAAGAATTTTAGGTAAGTTAGATATGATAGATCTCTGGAGAATATTAAATGTGAATCAAAAGGAATAAACCTTTTTTTCAGTTGCGCATGGTACCATCACAAAAATTGACCATGTATTAGGGCATAAAAACTTTCACAAACAAATGCAGAAAAGCAGATATATTAAATGTATCTTTTTCTGACCATAATGGAATAAAAAATACATTCAACAAAAGACTTTTGAAGCATAGATTAAAACTTAATTGGAAAGTGTAACCTGATCTGACAGACTGAATCAAAGAACAAATCACTGAAATAATCAACATTCGTGGGATGCATCCAAAGCATTTATATGGAAATTTATGTGGAAAATTTATATCTGTAAATTCTTATATCAATAAAAGAAAGAGAACAGATCAGTGAAGTGGGCAAGCAACTACAAAAACTAGAAAAGGAGCACATTTTAAAATCCCCAATTAAACAATAAAATAGAAATCCTGAAAATCAAAGGAGATATTAATAGAATTGAAAATTTAATAAAATAAAACTAGGAGCTGGTTTTATGGAAAAAAACCAATAAAATAGATAAACCATTAATTTATTAATTTTATTTGTTGATTAATTAATAAGTTGATTTTTTTATCTAGAATGAAAAGGGTAAGTGTACAACTAATGAAGATGAAATTAAAGTATTTTGAGGAACGATTTTGCCTCACTAGTAGATGTTAGTCAGGCAAGAACTCACTATTTGCCAAAAAACTCCTGGTAAAACTGGAAAGTAGTCTGTCAGAAAGAAACTAGGTATAGATCAATGTCTCATATTATATACCTAGGCACCCTCAAAATGGGAAAAAGGGTGATCTCATAAGCAAATTAAGGGACCATAGAAGAAATAATCTATCAGATCTATAGGTTCATGACCAAACAAGAGATAGAGAGGTTCATGGGAAGTAAGATAGATAATTTTTATTACATACAATTTAAAAGTTTTTGCACAAACAAAACTAATGTAGCTAAAATTAAAAGCAGGAAACTGGGGGAAAATCTTTGCATCACATTTCTCTGGTAAAGGTTTTATTTCTCAAATATATAGGAAACTGAGCCAAATTTATAAGAATAAGAGTTGTTCCTCAATTTATTAAGTGCAGTTTTCAGAGGAATAAATCAAAGCTACCGGTAGTCATGTGAAAAAATACTCCAAATCACTAATCATTAGAGAAATAAAAATTAAAATAGCTCCCAGGTACCACCTCACACCTATCAGATTAGCTAACATGACAGAAAAGGAAAATGGTAAGTGTTAGGGAGCATATCGGAAAATAGGTACACTATTGCACTATTGGTGGACCTGTGAAGTAGAGAGCAATTTGAACTATTCCCAAAAAGCTTTTAAACTATGTATACCCTTTGACCCCAAAAGACTACTACTAGAACTACACTTGAAAGAGATCATTGAAAAAGGGAAAAGATCCATATGTACAAAAATATTTATAGCACTTCTTTTTATGGTGGCCAAAAAATTGGAAACTGAGGGAATGCACATCATTTGGGGAATGACTAAACAAGTTATAGTATATGAATGTGATGGAATACTATTGTGCTATTAGAAATGATGAAGGAAATAGTTTCAGAAAAAACCTGAAGAGACTTAGGAACTGATGCAAAATGAAGTGAGCAGAAGCAGCAGAACAGTTTACATGGTAATATCAATATTGTAAAGATAATCAACTGTGAAAAAACTCACCAACTGATGAATACAATGACCAACCACAATTCCGAAGGACTCTTGATGAAACATGCTATCTGCCTGCAGATAGAGGACTGATGGGCTCAGATCATAGATAAAAGCATTTTTTCTTTTTCTTGTTTTCCCCCCTACAATATGACTAATGTGGACATTTGTTTTATGTGACTTAATATTTGTAATGAGTTTTGTATTTCATGCTTTCTCAATGGGTTAGGGAGGGGAAGTAAGGAGAGAATTTGGAACTGAACATAAAATTGAATTACCAACAAAAAAAAGTTCTCTACTAAGGATACTTCCCTGCTAAAACCTGGCTCAGACTGGGTTGGTTCCTTAACTTTGAGAGTGGAATGAAATGAGGTACTAATTGTCTGTGTTGACTAATATAACGTCCTTAGCTATAGGAAGGGAGGGACATTGAGAGAAGGGAAGGGATTTCTGTGCCACTGTTGATCATGCTGCTGGCTTGAGTAGACTGGGCCAGCAGGCAACCTAGGAAAACCCTTATTTGAGTTCATTCATTCATTCATTTTCATTTATTTATTCTTGTTTTGTTTCGTTTTGAGTTTTTTGGGTGGGTGTTCATTTATTTATGAAGAAGGAATGCTGCACAGATAGTGACATTGGGCACCCTATCCATTTCTTGTATCAGTATCTTTGGAGAAGGAAATGGCAAACCATTTCTTTGTCAAGAAAACCCCCAAAAAGGCCATGAGGAGTTGGACGTGGCTGAAGCGATTCACCACCAACACCACATATATCTTGAACATATGCGAATAGAAAATGAGCTAGCGGGGCAGCTAGGTGGAGCAGTGGATAGAGCACTGGCCCTGGAGTCAGGAGGACCTGAGTTCAAATCCGGCCTCAGACACTTAACACTTACTAGCTGTGTGACCCTGGGCAAGTCACTTAACCCCAATTGCCTCACCAAAAAAAAAAAAAAAGAAAATGAGCTAGCCCTGGAATTGGCTAGGACACAGTCAGCCTAGATTACATTTGGGAGAGTAACCCTCTATAACCTTAAACTGCTCCCTGTTGCAGAAGACTTGTTGAACATACGAATCTCAAAAGAATCAAAGGTACAAGGCACCTAAAGAGCAATGGAAAATTGCATTGTGAATAGAAGTAGCTTCAGTATATTATCAACAATGACTTGAGGAAGAAGTATTATAAGACATTCTCAAAGACATGTGTGATTAGAAAAGGCAATATCAACAGCAAGAACTAACAGATGCCTACAATAGTGTATTTCCCAGCCATTTACAAGCCATATGCTACCTCCACTCAGGCCATTTTCTCCACCTTCTTATGGCCAACTTGGATCCTATCTCAGGAAACACCATGGACTCTTGTCCAAACCCCTTCCCAGCTCCCCTTTATAAATGGTCTTGGGGGGGCAGCTAGGTGGTGACACTTACTAGCTGTGTGACCTTGGGCAAGTCACTTAACCCTCATTGCCCCATCCCAAAATATATATTATAATATTATATAATAATATATATAAATAAATGGTCTTCCCTCATTAGAACATAAGTTCTGTGAGGGCAGGGACCATCTTACTTATGTTTGTTGTCCCAGCACCTATCACCTGGCACATGGTGCTTAATAAATGTTTGTTCTAGCTATCTGTATAATTTCATGTCTGACAAATGTTAAAAGACCTCTATAAAGACTTCTGTTGCAAGTCTTTTAGACTAAATTCTAAATAGAACGTGTTATTTCATGTTTTTCCTTAGAATATCCTTGGACCATGTTGGGATTCTCTGTGGAAAAGTTATGAAAACTCGAGCCTTTGAATCCCATGGGTTGAATAGGAAATGATCTGCCCTAATGATGGGGTCATCCCCCCTGATGAGCTTAGGTCATAGATCAGTCAGAGTATTGAATGGAGACTGCTCCCAAATGCCAAATATAACTTGCATGTGGTGACTCATAATTTGAAGTCCATTTTAGGGTTAGGAGTTGCATTAATATCATAGTTTTATGAATGTAAAATGGTATAAAATGGGGGCAGCTAGGTGGCACAGTGGATAAAGCACCAGCCCTGGATTCAGGAGGACCTGAGTTTGAATCCAGGCTCAGACACTTGACACTTACTAGCTGTGTGACCCTGGGCAAGTCACTTAACCCTCATTGCGCCCCCCCCCCCAATGGTATAAAATAGCTTTAATGTTAAGGTTTTTGCTTTGGGTCTTTTATCATTCCAATCACATATCTATTCACACAGATACACATATCTCCACTTCCTGAATTGCATATTTGTGTAAAAGATTAGTAAGAAGAAAACAAAAAACATGTCAATGTGTACATTTTTCAAGTTTTTAAAACTTCTATAATTTAACATATAAATCATGGCTTTTAGGAATAAGGATACCAGGTTTTCTGATCCATGCCCACTTTAACCAGATTTTCTTTTTTAAAGACAGGAGTCTCATTCAGGTTTGTTATCTTGTTGTTTTTCCAGGAAACAGATAGCGTTAAACATAAAGTCGGAAATGAATCCCTTGTTCAAGAATTGAAACAAGATGATTCCAAGAAGGTCAGTTCAATCTCACTAAGGGTGGCCAACTTTAATAAGAGACTGTTCGGGGCAGCTAGATGGCACAGCGGATAGAGCACTGGCCCTGGAGTCAGGAGGACCTGAGTTCAAATCTGGCCTCAGACACGTAACACTTACTAGCTGTGTGACCCTGGGCAAGTCACTTAACCCCAATTGCCTCACCAAAAAAAAAAAAAAAGAGAGAGAGAGAATGTTCTCCCCTGCAAAAAAAAATGTTTCTAATATCATGTTGTGTACAACATGACCATTTGATAAATTTTTTTCTAGAATATTAGTAATGTGAAAGAAATGTATTTTTCTCGTCAGTCTTAAAATCTTTTCTCATTTTTTGTTAGTGAAATAACTTCTATTTGACACAAATAGTATTTGTAAAAGTGCATGAGTCAGAATATGGTATTTTATGTTTTTGCTAGAATAACTTTGGACCATGTTGGGATTAGAACCAGGCATTAGAACGTGTGAGAAGTGGCCTAGATTCCTGATGTTCCAGGATTGTTTACGTTAAGACCTTGGGCTCCCCTTTTCAAATACTTCATTTCAGAGAGAGCCAGAAGCCTGCCTTCTCTAGGTGGCAGAGCAGGCCAGATGACTGTGGGAAGGCTACATGCACCAATACCACAGTTGACCAGATCTTGTGGGAAACAAACATCAAGTGTCAGACATGGTTCCTGTCCTCCTTATGTTTGTATTCTTATTGAGGAGATCATGTGTATGTGTATATAACACCTGTGCCTATGTGGTTATATACACATGATATATACACATATGCAGATTTTGGTTATAGCATATTTGCATGTCACACATATATGCACATATGTATATGTGTATGTACCCAAAATATAGATTCACATACAGGTGGGTGGGTGTGTGGGTGGGTGTTGCACTAAAACAATGCAGAAAAAATCATCAGACCTGCTGCTTAAAACCAAAGTAGATTTACCTCAAAAGATTGGGTGGTCGGACCATTAATATATTCCAACTTTTAAGATGCGATGAGTCCATGACCGTAAGAGCCACGTGTTCATTTGTCCATTCATTCAACAAGTATTTAGCACCACTATATACAAGGTACTGGGGTAGGAGTTGGGGGTGCAAAGACAAAAATCTAAAGTTTCTACCTTTCCATTTTGGGAAGGGGGGGGAGTATATAATAGTGACAACCATAGTAGTAGCTACCATTTATATACAGCTCGAAGGTTTGTAAAGCACTTTGTACATATCCCATTTCATCCTCACAACAATCCTGTAAGGTAGGTGCTGATATTAGCCCCATTTTATAGCTGAGGAAACTGAGGCAGAGGTGAAATGACTTGCCTAGGGTCACACAGCAAGTAGGTATCTGAGACAGGACTTGAATTTGGGTTTTCCTGACTCCAAGTCCAGCATTCTATTCACTCTGCCATTCAGCTTCCTCATTTAAACAAACAAAAAGGATCTAATTTGAGAATGGAGAGAGCATGAACAACAAGGGAGCAGGAACACTCTCCCCATAGGACGCGGCACTTGATTTGAATCTTGAAGGAAATGAAGGATTTGAAGAGAGGGAAGTGAAGAAAGGCTGTATTCTAGGAATAGAAGACAGTCTGGAAGGCTGCTGCTGAGGAATCACTGCTTAGCCTGTAAACACTCTGTGTGAAGGGGTAGCGATGGGAGAGGAGCATGGCAAGGTAGACCAGAGGCCCACTGTGAAGGGCTTTGAATGCCAAAGGAGGAGTAAGGAGTTTATATCTCCCCTTTGAGTGGATCTACTACCCAGTGCACTGGAGGGCACCTTGTTCTCTTTGGGACTTGGGAGAATTCTCAAGCTAAACTGGAGTCTTAATCTTCATGAAAGAAGTTTAGATTCTTTTACCTTTAACTTTTTTTTGGGGGGGGGAGGCAGGGCAGTGAGGGTTAAGTGACTTGCCCAGGGTCACACAGCTAGTAAGTGTCAAGTGTCTGAGGCCATATTTGAACTCAGGTCCTCCTGAATCCAGGACCAGTACTTAATTCACTGCGCCACCCAGCTGCCACCTTTTTTGTTTTTTGTTTTTAATTTTTATTTTTCCCCCTTATCTTTTTAATAACAAAAAAACGTTGGGGAGAGAGAAGAGAATTAGAGGGGAGATACCAGTGCTATAGAAACCAAGGCTCTAGGTCTCTTCAGAGGTAGATGATGAACGACTAGGGGCTGGAGTCTTATGGGGAAAATGAGAGAAGTAGGTGGTTGTACTCCCCAGCCCCCTGCCTGAGTTTTGCTTCAGTTCATTCCGTGGAGGAAGCTGGAGAGGATGGGGATATAGGCAGCGATCAGTAAAGCTTGCTTCAACTTTGCAATGCCATCCCTCTAACCCAAGAAGAGGAGTCCTAAGTCAGGAGTTAAAGAGCAGCCCAGTGACCAAACCATCATTTAGAAACCCCTTGGTTCCTCTCAGGGTTGGGAGAAGGTATAAGGGGTCCTATCTTAAGTCAGTTGGGTATCCAAGGCTAGAACTCAGCCCATTCTGGCTTTTTGTTGAGTTGTTTCAGTCATGTCCGACACTTCATGACCCGATTTGGGGTTTTCTTGCCAAAGGTTTGCCATTTCATAGTTGAGGAAACCGAAGCAACGGAGTTAAATGACTTGCCCAGGGTCACACAGCTAGTAAGTTTCTGAGGCTGGATTTGAACTCAGGTCTTCCTGACTCCAGGCCTGGCGTTCTGTCCGCTGTGCCATAACCCTTCTGGCTAGTCAGTGGGTATTTGATCAATTCTGATGCCTTAACCCCATCTCTAGGAAGGACTTAAATAGGATGGTATAGTGGGGAATCCATTCTCCCAAGCTCTTCTAATCAGAAGGTGGCACAGATAAGAGGCCAATGAAGAGAGAGCTGTGCGAGGAGAAAGTATTGAAGAAGAAGGAGGGGTTGTAAATGGTATCAGCCACAGCAAATGATGGGATAGCAAGTAATATCCAATGGCAAAGAGTTGAGAAGTAAGTGGGTGGTGAAGTGAAAGAAGCCAGTTCCTTCCTGGAGTTTTGAGGTGAAAGAGAGGAGAAATATAGGCTGAATACACAAGGGTATGGCTAATGAAGGGTTTTTAAAGAATGGAATAGGCCTAAGAACATTTGTAGGCAGTAGGGAAAGAGCTAGTAAATAGAGATTGAAAATTAACTGGGCATTGGAGAATGAGAGAAGGGACAAGATCCTGGAAGGGGTATCCTGCATTTGTTCTACAGGTTAAAGGTTGGACCACAAAACTAATTTCGTACGTATATATGTATGTATGTATGTATGTATGTATGTATGTATGTATGTATGTATGTATGTATGTGTGTGTGTGTATGTACATATGTATGTGTATGAATGTATGTATATGCAGCCATGCATGTGTGTATTTGTGCTTATGTGTATGTATGTATATATGTGTGTGTATATAATGTGTTTCATATATATATTTCAAAAAATAGATAACTCATTATCGGATTAAAAGTGACTATCGAAATTTAGAGTAGGGAGTTCTGGGTAAGTTGGAGTTCTAAGGCAGGCTTCATAAAGCAATCACCAGAGTTTGGCCTTAAAAGTTAAATCAGATTTGATTTGAGGAGAGAGAACAGCATGAGTTGGGGCTTGGAAGTAGGAATGAGCTTACAGGATTGCGTTTGAGATCATGGAGAAGTCTGTTCATGTACAGAAATAGTGAGAAAGACTCCAGAGGGCCTTGAATGTCAGGATGAGGATTCTGTACTTGGTCTAGTAGGCATTGGGGAGCTAGTGGTGAGTCTTGGAAGTGATGTGATGAAAGCAGTCTTTGAAGCAGATTAATTCTACTGAGTCATCGGGGTATAATAGTCATTGTTCAGTACCAGAGCTACAAGGGATCTTAGGGCCACACTTGTCTATGATGTATAGGGAGTACTAGAAGCTCCATAAGAAGCTCTTGTCATAAGACAGGCAGGAGGTGATGAGAGCCTCAACTACAGGGCTAGTGATTGGGTGCGTGTTAGAGACATTTCAAATCTCTTTGGCGCCTGGGTATGGGTGACAGTGGAGAAGAGTCAAAGCTAACCCCACGTTTCTGAGTCAGAGGGTTTGGAGAATTGAATTGAACATTTCTCAGATGCCTATTTTGTGCTGGGCAAACAGAAATGAGAGAGAATTGAGCAAGAGAAGTCTGTTGTTTGTGGGTGGGGGGAGATGATGAATTCCAATGGAATGTGTTTAGTTCAAAAGGAAATGTCTTGTAAAGCAATGGAAAAACAGAACTTGACTTGTGTCCTCCTGAAAGGGTAGCATTTGATAACCACAGTATTTTTGTTTGGTTTTTTGTTTTTGCAGGGCAGTGAGGGTTAAGTGACTTGCCCAGGGTCACACAGCTAGTAAGTGTCAAGTATCTGAGGCTGGATTTGAACTCAGGTCCTCCTGAATCAAGGGCCAGTGCTTTATCCACTATGCCACCTAGCTGCCCCCTAAGAGTAGCATTTGAGAGGGGGATTCAGCTAAAGCTGTGAACAAGGGGAAGCTCTAAGAGAAAGGGCAAGGCTTGGGCTCTGTGGGCAGGAAGAACAGATCGAGCACATGGATAGGAGGAGAATCAGGTCGGTCAGTGCAGTGCCATGGAAGTGAAGGGAAGTAACCTGTCAGCCCAGCGTATTCCTGATACTTGAGGCCTCAATAGGTAATGTTGGGAATTGTTTCAGTTCTTTTAATATTCCACTCCTATTTAGCGCCTAGTAAGAGAGGGGCAGTTGAGTAGAGCATTGGATTCAGCACAAAGTTGAGCAAAAGCCAATATTGGAGACATGTAGAGAACAAACAGAGAAATATAGAATGGTTTCTGGGCCACAATTTCTAACACTGGCCAGACCTTGTTACTTTCAGTAACAGTTAACAGTTTTTGTTCTGAGGAAGCAGTGGGCTTTCTTGAGTCAGAAACCTAAGCTAAAATAGTATAGTAGGAGAGCACTCTGGGGAAGGGGGCAGACAGAAAGGGAAGATGGGCTAGATTGAGAGAGAACTCGGCCTTAATGCCATCATATCACTTCCCTAGACCTCAGTTTCCTCTTCTATAAAATGAGGGGGTTGGCCTGACAGCCCTTCCAGTTCTGTATCTAGGATCCTCTGCCTTTTGTCAGTAAAGTTATCTGCATAGAGGGATGTTGGAGTAAGCTTCAGACCTTGAGGAAGACAGAAGAAGCCTGGAAATGTCATTGTGCATTTGCTAGCATCCTCTGCCCAAGGGAGGGCTAATGGGATTGGGGAGCAGTACTGAGTACCCAGAATACCCTTGTGAAAGTCAGTAGAAATTTGTGCTGGGCCCGATGAGCACACTTCAATGATTTGTTCCAACACACTTCTGAGGGCCAGGAGTAGGGTAAGGGAAATGGCAGAGCTAAGTGGTCAAGGAAGGGGAGTGTCCCAGTGAAGGAATTATTCAAAGCACTGATTGGATTGTTTTGACTGGACTAGGGTACATCTTCATCTAAGTCATGGGCAGGCACCTTATGGAACCTCTTATTCAGAAGCCCTTTTCCATGGAACAGTCGAGAGGTTGGTGGACAAGCTTCCTGCTGGACTTGGAGAACTATAGATCTTCCCCCAGCTGTTCTTCCAGCCTTGGCATAGGCACCAGGCTTCCTTGTCCCTTAGCTTTCTACTGTTGTCTGAGAAGCATTGCTGAGCCAGATCTGGCTTTGGCCTTCCTACAGAAAAGGAGGCCTACTTGGAGCTTGGCATCTTTTGGCCTCATTTCTTTTCTGGTACCTTTCTGGGTTTTTTACCCTTTCCTTAGAGGCATTAGCAGGTGTATAAAGCCAGAAACCTTGAATTCTTTTTGTACCAGCAGTTAGGTGGCACCACAGTGGACAGAACACTGCATGGACTTGGAATCAGGGAGACTGAAGTTCAAATCTGGTCTCAGACACCTACTAGCTGTGCGACCCTGGGCAAGTCACATAACCCTGTTTGCCTCTGTTTCCTCTTCTGTTAAATGGGAAAAATAATAGCACCTATCTCCCAGGGTTGTTGTGAATCTCAAATGAGTTTATTTTTATATATCTATCTATGTATTGCTTCGCCAACCTTACAGGGCTATATCAATGCTTGCTAATATTATTGATATTGGGTAAAATCTTAGGATGTAGAGGGTATTCAGCCCAGCTCCACCCCCATTTATATATGAGGCAAGTGAAGGTCCAGGACTGGGCTAGGGTCCCACAACACAGCTGGGGTTTGAAACTGAACTTCCTTGGCTATGGGTCCAGCTCTTTTTCCATTATGCCTCCTGGGTTCAGATCCTGCTGTGACACTTACTAGCTGTATGACTATGGGCATGTCATTGCACCTGTCTGGCCTCCGTTCCCTTACTTGTAAAATAGAGAGAATCCTTACACTAGCTTTGTGAGCAAAGTGCTTTGTAAAGATTCCAACTATATACATGTCCATTTCTATTGTTATTAAGGTTCGAGTTGGTGTTTGGACACCTGATTGACTGGGCTAATAACTCTCTAAACAGTCATTTCCACTGATATGGCATGAATATAGGAACCGAAAGGTTGGGCTTCAATAGAAGACTCGGCCTGAACGTTAGTTAATCTCCAGGGTTGGTTGGTCGGATTCTTTTGTCACTACGTGGACAATCTGAGGTGCCTTAGAGGTTCAATGAAGGCCTTCATAAAAATCTCAACTTTTCTCCTTCTTCAGATTATTGACAGTATTATTGAGGAGAGCCAGAAAGTCCAGCAGCTTGAAGAACCACCTTTGGATTCCAAGGGAAAAGAACATTCTGATCCAGACTCCACTACGAGTACTCTGGTTGTTAGAACAGACCTTCTGAGCAATATCCCTGGACTCTTAGCCACAGATAAGGTGTCACACGATGTTAAAAAAAGAGAAAAGCAGAATACATTTGATGAAACCAAACCCAAGCATGAGTCTAGCACATATCCTTGTTCTTACGAAGGTCCCTCTCAGAAGCAAGCGAGTGAAACCACTCAGGGATCAGAAATCAGTTCAGCCAATGAGCATAATGTAACGGAAACAGAAGAAGAGGCAACCAAAAATGAAGAAGAAATCAAACAGACTGACATTGTAGAACAACTATCGACAGACATCTTCCCTCCCAAAGACGTCGCTACAGCAGAAGAACCAGCTCCGGTCAAACCCCCAAGGCATATTCCTGTAGAGCCAGATATCGTGGCGAGCACTAAGAAGCCCGTCCCTGCTCGGCCTCCCCCACCAGCCCATCTCCCTCCACCCAGACCACCCCCTCCTGCCCGGCCCGCTCCCCCGCCCCGGAAGAAGAAAAGTGAGTCGGAGTTGGAGATGAAAGCATCAGAGCTAGAAGGTAAGTATACTTTAGGCTGACTATGAAATCTAGGGACCAGGCGATTCAAGCAGTAGAGTTAGGCAGAAGGATAGTTGTCCTGGACACTGAAAGTCACGTCATATCAAGTAGAGGAAACTGGAAGTTTCTGTTCTAATCTTGCTGTTGGGATGGTTCATTGGAATGATGTGGGTGTTTTCTCCCTAATGCTGAGTCTCTTGTAGTTCCTAGAGAGAATTTTACATCTGGTAGTGCCTTGACTCCCAGTATGTCTTCTGAACCCCAGCCCAAGGATGCACAACCTTCCCTTGATTTGGCAAGTGCAACCAGTGGAGAGAAAATTGTCACTGACCAGGTGAGTGCATTTAGATCTACCGAGGCAAGAAGGATTGATCACTTCTCCAAAACTAGGCCAGAGATAGAAGATCTTGACTTCTTGCTTTCTGTTTTTGACATCACACACAGAAGTCACACCTAATGTTAAACTAGTTTACCAAAAGGAAAGGAAGCTATGGAAACAATTGAAATTTAGGTTACTATTGTGTTTTCATCTGAACACATTGACCTTTTAGAACAGTGCTGTGGAAATGTGAGCAGCTGCTGCCATGACTACTTGTGTATGTAAGAATCACATGTGTGGGGTAGCGAGGTGGTGCAGTGGATAGAGCACCAGCCCTGGAGTTAGAAAGACCTGAGTTCAAATCTGGCCTCAGGCGCCTGACACTTACTAGCTTTGTGACCTTGGGCAAGTGACTTAACCCCAATTGCCTCACCCTAATAATAATGACAATAATAGTAATAACAACAATAATAAGGAAGGAAAGAAAGAAAGAATGAATGAATCACATGTATAGAATGTATCATGCCAGGAATACTGGGGATCAAATCCTTTCTCAAACACTTACTAGCTGCTTGACCCTGGGTAAGACACTTAAAACCCTTCTGTGTGCCCCAGGCAAGTCAGCTTGTTCGAATGAGATGCATTGGTGGCTCATGGCTTCATCGATCCTTGTCATAAGTAACAGAGAGTCCTTAAAAGTTTAGTATATGTTGAGACATCACTAAAGGAAAATTGCACTCCCCACTGACTCCCCAAAATAGATTTCTCTTCTCCATTGTAACAAAGAATTAGAGTTCAGAGAGACTGGCTACATGCCGTTCATATCTGGCTGTGGATGGCTCATTCTGTCCTTTGGCTTTGCTAGGCCTCTGAGATCAGGATTGTCACTACATTGACCAGAGTTCTGATGTCTTCTTGGGGCTCTCTTTCTGTTATTATGAGCATTGTGTTCCTGGTTCTGCTTATTTGATGTCACACTTATTGATAAGTCTTTCCAAGTCTCCCTGTACCTGTCCTATTCGTTGGGTTTTGTCTTAACCATTGAGTGTGGTGAACTAGAAAGGAAGTTCCCTGGTGTACAGAGGGCCTTTCCTCCTGTCTTTGACCCACTTTAGTTATGTGCCTAGTACCGGAATTACTGGAATATGATTTAGCGACTACCTTGTAAAATTCCCAATTCTTTCCCGGAATAATTGAACTTGTTCATTTAGAATTCCATCATTGGCGCATGTGTGTGTCTGTGTTGCCACCGCCAACATTGACCATTTTCATCTGATATTATATTTGTCAGTCAGCTGATGGATGTGAGTTGAAAGCAAGGTTTATTTTAAGAAGCGTTTCTGTAATCGTTAATGATTGGGGGCATGTTACTAGCTTGGCTTTCTCTTCTTTTGAGAACTGCCTATGCTCATCCTTAGACCCCTCATCTATTGGAGAGTGTTCTTATTATATTTCACCTCGTGCTTTCTTCACACCACCCCACCCAGCTGGCCTTAGTGTCACTGTAGGGATGATGAAAAGAAGACTGAAAATACCTCACATTCCTGACCCAGTTCTGCCCAAATGGGGGCTATTTTTACTTTATTATTTTAAAACATGAAAACCTCTTAGCTAGTGGGGGCATGCCCAGGGTGTGCCAAATGTGAACGTGCATAAAGCACAACAGGTGGCCGAGCTTAAGGGGTGGCAAAATATAGGAATGCTTGCCTGGTCCAGCTCCCCTGGGGCTGTCAGCCCTTTTAGGCCTGCAAAGCAGCTGTCCTGTTTCTTTCTGTTACCCTACTCCACGGAGAGTGCTAAAGCCCTATTCGGCAGGTCCAAATAGAGAACATTTCTTTATTGTCAAGGTTAAAGAAACAGCTACTTTGTGGGTAATGGAGGGGGAGTAGTGTGGACAGCCTTCAGCATGCTAGGAATATTAAGTCTCTAAAATGGATGTTTTCCATTTTCCATTTTAATAGCCTCCATCATCAGAAATATTGAAGCTCTTCACAGCTGTGTGTGGTAATGGCTAATTGAAAGTTCTCTGAAATTGTCTGTTGGATTTGCTTTTTATAAACTTATAATTTCAGGAAAATGGAAAAGCATCTGATGGGCAGACAGTAACAGGAGAGATGATGGGTCCTCAAAGACCAAGGTCCAATTCTGGAAGAGAACTCACTGATGAGGTAACAGTTGAAATGGCTTTTTTTTTAATGGTTAAAAGCATCATAATGCAAAACAAATTAAGAACATTGGAGCTGACCTTGAAGATTATTTTGTAACTTTCCTTTGATTATTCATCATAAAGGGAAAATGTGACCTTGACCTAATAGCTATATGTCCCTAGGCAAGTTGTTTAACTTCTGTTTCCCTCAGTTTCCTCATCTGCAAATTGGGGATAATAAATAGTACCTCCCAGGGTGGTCCTGAGAATCAAATAAGATAATATTTATAAAGCACTTAGCGCAGTGTCTGGCACATAGTAAGTTAAAAAAAAAAAAAGATGGGGGCAGCTGGGTGGCACAGTGGATAAAGCACTGGCCCTGGATTCAGGAGGACCTGAGTTCAAATCTGGCTTCAGACACTTAACACTTACTAGCTGTGTGACCCTGGGCAAGTCACTTAACCCCAATTGCCTCACCAAAAAAAAAGAAAATAAAAGATGGTGATGATACCTTTTAAAAAAAAGTCAGAATCATATAATGGCATTGATAATGTAGTAAAAAGCAAAGCAAGCACCATGGTTTATAGGAAATTCCAAAGGTCAACTTAGTTCTAAAGTTAAATACCCAGGACTACAGGCATATATTTTTGTCCATACCAGACATCACGCAGTGTGTATACACTTTGCTTTTGAGTGCTTTCATCCAAAATAGAAAGGAATTAACTGAGCTGAGAAATTGGAGAAGAGTAATCAGGACCAGAATAGGGACCCTGTGGTTGGCATGGAGCCATGGCAGGAATAGTCTAGAACAGAGAGAAGAAAGGATGGGGTGACAGTGGAGGAGCAGAGAAACTGTAATCCAGATACTACCTCGCTGCAAAAAGAAGTGAGATGTTAAGATTTTCACTCTACATAGTGTGGTAAAAAATATGAAAGTTTTTTAACAGTCGGTTAGGATAACTGAAAGACTCCAGTTTTTGAAGGACCACCCTTTTGGGGAGGAGACCAACAGTCCGCCTGCTGCGCACGTCAGACTGCCTGCTACGCACTCGACTTCCGGGGTGCGAGCTTAAAAGACAAGGAGAGAACGGAAGTTGGGCTTTTTCCTGCTCTGCTGGTCTCCTGACTGCGTGGCACAGACGGTCTCTCTCTCTCCAAAGGTGGCCTTCTCTTTTGGTGAGTTTTTATAAGGAATATAGACTAAGCTTAGACTTAAGACGATTTGTATTGTGTTTTTACTTTCCTATCCTTCTAATCAACATCACCTTGTGACTACCATAACAATAAAAGGTCTATCTAGAAAACCAAAAGCTTCTTCCATTTACTAGTCTGGGAGATAAATTAAGGGAAAGGTTAAGTAGGGGAGATTTATGATCTAATATCCAATTTTAAATCTCACAATAGGATGGATATAGGAAGGAAGGCTCTCCATCCATCTTTCGTTCTCTATAGAGACTGGTGTACTCATTCTTTTTAGTACTGTTATTATGAGACCGTATCTCTATGGCATTGTCTATTACAGCATATCATGTGACTGGTTGCATCCTTGGTAGCATTTTTACTATACTGTGAACATTGGTCAGTGTTCACCATTTCTACTCCCTAAGTCAGTCCCTACCTTGTGAGTATTTTTCAAGCAATATATCCAGTGTTTCTTCTGTTTTAAGTGTACAGCATTGCATGTCCTTTCTAAAAGAATCCTCCTGAAAGATTCAAGCAGAAATGTGACAGTTATTGGTGGTCTTCTTGACTTTAGGAAATTTTGGCCAGTGTAATGATTAAGAACCTTGATACAGGAGAAGAAATACCTTTGAGCCTTGCAGAAGAGAAATTGCCTACAGGTATTAATCCACTCACTCTACACATTATGAGAAGAACTAAGGAATATGTAAGGTATGGTTTACAGCAATTCTTTGTCATTTGTACGAAAAAGATTTCTTTTTTTTAATACTTTAAATTTTTTTTATTCTGAACTTAACCAACAAACATGAACAGTCCAGTTTGTAAAGAACCAAAAAAAAGATCCTATATGACTTTCCATTATCTAATTTATTTTTTAGAAAGTATTAAATTTAACAGGGTAGTAACAAAATGGCCCTATTCATTCTAAGGAAATTCTCAGGATGACCTACTAAGATTGTTACCTTAAGTTTCTTAAAAGAATATGTATTAAAATATGTATTATCAAGTAGGATGCTATCCACAGAGTTATAGCCTCAGACTGAAGAATTCATTTAAACAAAGAGAAATCAGGACAGTCAAGTTGACCCATGTAAAGAATTCATTGTTATTTGAGGTTTTTACGCCTCGGCGCGCACTGGCCTGGGGCTCCGCAAACCGCATGGTGCTCCACCCACTGGTGTAGCCGTTGCCATGGCGCTGGCCCCTCACGGCATCACCACTCACTGACACCTACATGGGCCTGGCAAAATTATAATGATTGGAAGCCTAGTGAGGGCAGTCATGTGACTGTCAGAGCAGCCATCCCATTGGCTGGGGCTGTGTGGGGTTTTTCTGGGATTGGAGGAGGAGAATTGGGCATTCTAGCTGGAGGCTGGAGACAGGAGTTCTGCTGCATATTCTCAGCTGATTCCTGGGTGGTGGTATTTTTTCAGGTTGTATGATTTCCCTTTCCCCATTTTATTTCCTTTCCCTTGATCCTACTGATCCTGTTTGTGGTTTTTTTTTTTTTAAGTTCATTCTTGTTAAAATAAATCCTGTTCCGTTTTGAGGGAGGCTGCCGGTCTCCTTCCTTGCTCCAATATTGTGGTGAGCCGCTTAGCTAATACTCCCCAATTAAAAATTGGTCCCTGCACCCCCAACACTTTTATTAAGCATTAAGCTCTAATGGTGGGCAAGGTGCAGGTCAAAATTGGAGATGAATGCCTGTGCATGAATGGCTGTGGTACACTGCTGGATTTTCATGTGCTTTATTTTGTTAATTTTTTAAAGTAAATTTTTATTGTTATGTCTTGTTTTTGTACCACCTAAAATCCCTCCTGTATCCTTCCTCTTGCCACCCACCCACCCAGAGAACCATCCCTTTAAAAAAATTTATTTCATGAAATATTTCTAAATTACATATAAAACATTTACATTAATTTAAAAAAATTTCCAAGTTCCAAATTTTCCATT
This sequence comes from Dromiciops gliroides, assembly GCF_019393635.1. NCBI lineage: Eukaryota > Metazoa > Chordata > Mammalia > Microbiotheria > Microbiotheriidae > Dromiciops > Dromiciops gliroides. The sequence continues at coordinate 10,055,119 of NC_057867.1, forward strand.
ACCCCTCTTCCATTCATTGAGAGGGCAAGCAATAAAATATCGGTTATAAATTTGAAGACTTGCAAAATATATTTCCATATTAGCAGTGATGCAGAAGAAAACACACACACACACACACAAGTAAAAAAAGTATGCTTTATTTTGTATTCAGACTCCACTGGTTCTTTCTCTGGTGTTTACAGTGTTCTGATTCAGCTCACTTCACTCTGCATCAGTTCATATAAGCCTTCCCAGGTTTTTCTGAAATCATCCTGCTCATCATTTCTTATAGTACCAATCAATACGTAGAAAAAATTTTGACAATATATTTTTTATGCTTTCAATTTCCTTAGTTTTAAATTTTATTCTGCATAGTTTGTATTTCTGGCATTAAAACATAGTCCATCCAATTTGTTTTGTCAAGATCTTTTTAATCAAAATGTATAAAATATCTTGATTTGAATTGGAAGAAATTTATAGTAAACATTAATTTTACTATGACTGCAATTATTTTTAAGTATATGTATATGTATGTGTGTGTGTAAAAAGATGACCTTTTAGGAGAGTATCTTATACTTAAATTGGTGCATGAAGTTGTTCATAGTTCTTAGGGTTTCGAATGACCTATGAGTCATCTTTGGTTTAGGTCTAATTTCTAAAACTGGAAAAGAATTAAGAGGTACTGAAATACCTAACAAAATGTCATTCATCTGTTAGACTAGAGGGTGGATCACAGTTCCAGTGGAGTCAGTGCATTCCTCTTGGAATTTTAATTTAAGATCCATTGATCTTTGTTAATTTGTTGTTTCTTTAGGACGAAGAAATGACTTTGGGAAACTAGTTGACTTGGAGAAAAATATGGTTATCTAAGGAACAATTTACATAAATGTATGAACTTTTATATTAGGAATAATTCATGATCACAAGGATGGGGGGGGCGGGGAGTGTCTATATATCATCAGGGAAATGTCTGCTCAAAACAGATGGCCTGGTCACGTGGTAAGGAGGGATATTCACTAGACAGCCCATGTGTGAGGAGGAATCTCATCCTTCTCTGCCACTCAGTCTGTAGCTTTGGGACTCTGGGCAAGTCAGAGCTTGACTCAGTCTGATTTGTCCTCATTTGCAAAATGAGGAAGACCGTAGCTACCATCTGAAAGGGCTGTTGTGAGGCTCAGATGAGATTCGGCAGATGAAGCACTTTTCAAAGCTTAAATTTCTCCAGGAAGGTCACTTGCACCCAGGCTTCCAACTTTTCTAACCCCCTTTAGCCTTCTGTTCCTTAGAAGAAGGGTAAAGGTCAAATGAAAAAATGGTGGTTACCCAGTATTGAAAATGTCTTCGTCTGTTTCTCTCTTCTTTTTCTCCAGTAATGATGCAGCACAGTCAGATGATGAAGAGAAGATACAATCCCAGCAAACAGATACCGACGGCGGAAGGTTGAAACAAAAGACGTGAGTTTGATTAGCTCTTTTCTTTCTGTTTAGGAAGTGATAAAAAAAATACGAATGACTATATTCTGTGACATCTGCATTCTCCCCACTTTTCTTTCCTTGAAAGTAATAACAATAATAATACTGACATAACAATAATGGTTATATTAATATATAATATAATATATAATAATAACGGTTATATTAATAACATTTATATAACACACTGTGCCAGGCAAACATTATCTCATGTGGTCTTCATGACAACCCTGGGAGCTTGGTACTATTATTATTCCCAATTTACAGATGAGGAGACAGGCTGACATAGGTTAAGTGACTTGCCCAGTGTCTGAGGGCATAGTTGAATTCCAGGCCCAGCACTCTTAACTACTGTAGCGCCATCTAGTGGCCAGTTGCACCAAGCGTGTTTTGTGGAACAGCATGACTATACAATCAGTCTTAAAAGTTAATCATATATTCCTTTCATCCTTTAATACAGACAGTTCTAGTTTTATATGAATTTGCATTACACAAATTTGATTTTGCATGAAGAAATCTGCTTTCCAAAAACAATTATGAGAATTCCTTATGCAAAGCAGCTGGTAGATAGCATAAATGGTGGTGGGAAGTTGAGAAGCATCCCAAGGTCACTTCCCATGTGTCTGCAGACAGTGAGGGATGCTGTGCTTCTCCCAGGGTTCAGTCGTGATTCTTTAGATTTTCACTGTGGCTGTTGGCAAATGTACTCAAGAGGGGAAAAGTGAACCATCTGTAACTGTAATAAGCCAATAGACTTGGAAAGAAAAATGAAAGAGGACAAAAGGTATCATCAGTAGCATGTGAACCTAGCCTTGCAGTGTTGACTGTGAATACGGTAGTGAAGGATGCTGTTTATATAAAGGAGCATGGAGAAGCCAGTGCAGAGAGGGAAAAATGATGGACTGTGTGGATAGAAGCCCAGGCTCAGAAGAAGATTCCTTTAAGCTTGATGACAATTCAAGCCAAGGTGTAAAGCCCCATTGAATGAATATAGGTATTTACAACAAGCAGTGGTTGGTTTGCATGATTTGAACATCGTGCCGGATTTCATAATGTACAGATGTCAGAAGAAGCTTGCTAGTGCAGCTATTGAAGCAGCAAAGAACTTTCCAGAGTTCCTGCAAAAAATAATATATGAAGGTCCCTACTTGCCAGAGCAAATCTTTAATGTAGGTGAAACTGGCCTATTTTATCAAAGAATGCCATCTACATCTAGGTAGGGGAGAAAAACTATGCAGGGGCATAAAGCTTCAAAATAGAAAGTTACTTTTCTGCTTGGAGGGACTTGCAAATTACAACCTGTTCATGTGCACCAAGCAGAAAATCCCAGGGCACTGAAAGGAATCCGCTAGATAATACTACCTGGGCATTACTTCTCCACCCCTAAGTTATTGGGTAACCCTTTTCATCTTTGAACCATGGTTTATGCACTGCTTCATTCCCTAAGTGGACAAGTTTTATAATGATAACAGCATTTCTTTCAAGATTCTACCTGTTTTGGAGAATGCCCCCAGTCACCCTCTCCATCTTGAAGATTTTAATGAAAATCGAAACGTGTTCTACCTTCCCCCTAACACTGCTTCGTTATTAAATAATAAAATAGTAAGATTCCCTTACCCTGGCAGTACACATACTTTGCAGGAATGTCCATGTAGATGATGAGGCTGACACACATATTGCCAGAGCTAGCTCACTGTTTGAAAGGCTCCAAAGGAGAAAAGAGGTATTTGACTGCCTGACAAACTGGAAGTCTACAGAACTTTTGTGCCGCTTTCCTTGTTGTGTGCCTGGGAAACCTGGGCAGTCTCTCAGTGCCATGCCAGGAAACAGAATTGCTTCCATTTGAATTGTCTTAGGAAGATTCTGAAGATCACCTAGCAAGATAAGGTACCAGACACTGGGGTCTTTTCTCTTTCTTTTTTTTTTTTTGGTGAGGCAATTGGGGTTAAGTGACTTGCCTAGGGTCACACAGCTAGTAAGTGTTAAGTGTCTGAGGCCAGATTTGAACTCAGGTCCTCCTGACTCCAGGGCCGGTGCTCTATCCACTGCGCCACCTAGCTGCCCCCTCTTTTCTCTTTCTGAACTGCCAAGCATTCAAACTGCAGAGAGCACAAAACCAGTGGGCTGGCCATGTTGTTCAAGCGCCAAACATATGTTTGCCTAAAAGACTATTTTATAGAGAACTCACACAAAGGCAAGTGCTCACATGGAGGTCACTCTCAAGGTATCTCTGAAGAACTTTGGAATCGACTGTGAGACATGGGAGACACTGGCACAGGACTGTTCAACATGACATGCCTGCATCAAAGAAGGCGCTGTGTCCTATGAGGGAAGTAGAATTGCAGTAGCACTAAGGAAACATGAGATACACAAATCTAGAGATATTGCCATCCCAAGTATACAGATGGACTATTTGTGCCCAACCTGTGTGGTAGAGTCTTCTGAGCTCTTATTGGACCAATCAGCCACAGTCGAACACACTGTACCTTGACCCCAACATTATGATGTCATTGGTCCCCTTTGAGTAGGAAAGAGGAACAGCAACAACCACTTGATTATTATAACCTGTGGATTAGGGAGGGATTGTGAATTTCAAGGCATGTTCTTCGTGAATTTCAAGGCAATTGCAGCTTTGGATGCAGATACAGACTTAATCTTGAGAGATTTCTGGAAGTCCTATAACATTTACCTTGCAGTATAGAATATTGCTATGGCATGGGAAGACATAACAGAAACATGTGTGAAGAAAGTTTGGAAAATAGTGTGCCCACAGTTCATTCCTGATTTTGTGGATTTGACAAAGATATGATGAGAATGATGTGCAGGATTTGATTGAGTCTCATGGTGAAGAAGTGTCAAATGAGGATCTGATTGAGCTTCTAGCCACAGAGACTGCAGAAGAAGAAAGAGAAGCTTTGGAACCCTATGTTGAACCGAAAAGGTTCACAATGAAACAGTTGGCTGGAACATTTCAGCACCTGAGTGAATTTTTTTCTTGTATTGAAAAGATAGATCCAGATACTTCAGGATTTTTTTTGGTGAGGCAATTGGGGTTAGGTGACTTGCCCAGGGTCACACAGCTAGTAAAAGTTAAGTGTCTGAGGCTGGCTTTGAACTCAGGTCCTCCTGAATCCAGGGCTAGTGCTCTATCCACTGCACCACCTAGCTGCCCCTAGATACTTCAAGATTTTTAAAAGTTCAAAGGTTAGTTGATAATAATATCATTTGCTATCATCAGATATGAGGGGGAAAAGAGAGCCACTGTCCAAACATCTCTTCATAGCTTCATTTAAAAAATGTGTGCAGCCAACCCCCAGTGATAAAGGCAAGGTGCAGTGGATTGGAAAGGGGCAAAGTGCTGCACACCTATGTTAACTTTACTGTGCATAATTATCATTAATTTTACCTTTCATTTTGTAATTCTATTTATTATCATGGTATAGTCCTTAACACCTACATTTTAGGTATGTTTTATGACTTGCATAAAGGTATTATTTTGTGTGCAGCTTTGTTATATAGGTTAAGTGAAGTGAGTGGGTAGGGGCAAATTCACCTCACATACAAATCGCTTGATGTAGACGTCTGATGGAATGGTCCACTTATGTCAAGTGAGGACTAGCCTCCTTTTTATTTGAGGTATACAACATTGCATGTCTCTGGCTGTCCCTTTCAAAAGAACGCTCCTAAAAGATTCAAGAAGAGATGCTAGAAATTAAGAATCTTGCTATGGAAGAAGAAGGGCTTGTGAATGCCTTTATTAAGCTTGTCATCTTGGCCTGCCTCTAGGGGTGGTGAGTGCCATAGGTTTCTGGCCAACTCTGTGGGGTCCTGGACTTGAGTGGATCTGTAATCCCACTGTGGGCATTCCCTCCAGTGGTACACATGCCTCCTCCTTTCTTCTGACTCATGCCCTGCGAAAATGAAGGCAGGAACTAAGCAGTCCTTCCCTTGGTCTGCATTGAAAGCAGATTCCTTTTGTGTGGAGAATATTCTTGAGCTTTTTCTGAATCTGAACGAACTAGTGGACTTTAGTCCTCAAGCTTTCGGTGTACTGAAAGGTTCCTTAGCAGCTTAAAAAGCGTGCCTGATTTGTAACCAAGAGAGAGCTTGTGCTGAGGCCATCTGGTCTGGCTTCCCTCTCAGCAGAACCTAGAGGTAAATGCTTCTAGTCTTCAGAGATATGAAAGCTTGTTCAATTCAGTTCACCCGCCCTTTATTAAATACCTGTCATCTGCAAGATTCTGGGCCTACAAAGATGCGAATAAAAAAGTTCCTTCTCTTAAGTAGCTTTAGATTGTATGGGATGTGTGTGGGGGGCAGTATTAATATTATTTGCAGTGGTGAGCTTTGTACAAAGAAATGGGGGTGTGGTGGGGGAAGGGGGAGTGTGCTCACAAGATTGAGGAGACTTCATGGAAGAAGGCACCTGCCCCAAGCCTTGAGGGAAGATGAATTCAGGGATGAGAAGGGCAAAATGCATTCCTGAAGTGGGGGACAACTTATGCCAATTTCTGGAGACATGAGATGGATAGTCAATTTGAGTAAGAAGTAGGAGGGCAGTTTGTGAACATTGAGTTCACAAAAGGGAGTAGTTCCAAATGGGGTTAGAATGGTACGACAGACATGATTGGGCAGGAATTGGGGCATGTGAAGTAAGTACAGAGCGTACCTTTTGGTAATTTGGTACCATGAATGTGTATTGGACCCTGTTAACCCAGAGGGGTGACTTCATCTACAAGTTTGGGAGTTCCAGTGGAGAAGGAAGGTGGTAAGAATGAATTGGAGTTAAGAAACGTGGGAAGATTTAAATGATCTGATGCAGAGTGAATGGCGGTAGAAGAACAAGTGATGCAAAAACAACAATATAGTAATGACAAACAACTTTGAAAGAATTAGGAACTCTGATCAGTGTAATGACCAGCCTTGATTATAGAGGACTAATGACGAAATACACTACCTACCTCCTGCCAAAGAGGTGAATGGCTCGCTTGTAGTGAAGCTCTTAAGGAGGCCGTGGTGCTTCAGGGGAGGTCAACACATATACTGCCTTGCCACAGACAAAGGCCAGGGTTGGGCTGAAAGCAGAGACTCTGAGCTTGCCTCCTGGCCTAGTATGGAGGGACTAGCAAGTGGGAGTAACCAGAGGTCTGGTGTCTCTTTGACTGCAAAAGAATTAAGAGTGAAGAGAAGAGGCAAAAGATGAAGTTTGTTAATGATTGAGCCATTGTTTGAAAGGGCAGAGAAGGAAAGGTAGAAGGGTATGGTGTGATTGAACTAAATGGAGATTCGAGGATGAGGAGAGGTAGCAGGGGACAGGCTCTTTGGCCCCTTAAGGTGATGACTGAGTCACTGTGATTGGGGAAACAGAAGGTCCAAGTTTGATAGCAAAGCTTTGAGTTCCTGTGTCACCTCTTGTAGGGAGCCTTTCTGCATTCCACCATTGTACTCTTTTCCTCACATAATCATGGGTATGCTTCTCAGTTTGCATGTTATATTGCCACTGCCCCATCCTCCCACGGTAGATTTGTCTTTGTATCCCCAGTGCCCATCACAGTGCCTTGTGACACATGGTTAAGTATTTAATAAATACTTGTTAGATTAGATTGGACCTCTCCCTTAGGATCCTACAGAGATGGAGATGATATAAGTGCAGTGTTCATTCCCTAAACATTTGGCAGAGAGGTCATGTACAGAGGAGATGAAGTAGCCCAGAAATCTGGGGCCCCCAAGATGGGAATGAGCTACACATGATATCAGGACAAGAATTACATGTCCTTCATCCCACTGGGGAAGGGGATGATGCATATGCAGAAGATAAGCCTCACTTGGCACATGTACTTGACTTCCTGTCAAGCCTGACATTTGGTGCCTTGGCCCTCTTGATGTTCAGTCTTGATGCTTGAGGCCCCAGTAATGGGAAACAAGGCCTTGATCTATGGTCCCAGGACTTCTAGCTGCAAGCATGGCATCTTAGACCTTGTTGGGGCAGAACTAGACTTTGCCGGAGTTCCTAGTCTTTACTCATCTTCACTTCTTATTCTAGGATTTATGCCTCCTTCCACCAGAGGCCATGAGCCCTACAGACCATTGGCTTCCATGTCAACAGCTTATCTAGTAGCTAAAGTCTGCAATGTTTCTTTCAACTTGTTTGTCCTTAGGGACAGGCTGCATTGGTTGGCCAATGATATTTCATATTCTCCAGAATCTGGTTGACGCTGTCATTGACACTCACTTCAAGAGGCAGTCCCTCTTGGGCTCTAGTCTATTTCTCTATGACACAAGGGTTCAGAACTGACATAGGTAGTAGACAGAGCTCCAGTGATCCAGTTTCTGTGGCCAGTGAGCAAGGGTCACATCAGATCCTCCCAGGTATAACAAAGGACTAAATCCTAATTTCAAGCCACCCTCATGGCCAAGAGAGGCACACATACATACATACTGGCATTTTGATCCTTTCTTTTGGCAAACTAATTCTTACTGATGGCTCTTAATCATCTGTCCTTATGCTGAGAAATCTCCAGTTTCTGTCTCTAAAACTGACCCCAGACTCCATCACATATCTCCAACTGCTTGCTAGATATACCCAAAACAACTGTCACCCCATCACCTCCCCTCCAGTCATCTCAGCTTTTCTGTGTACAACCATTTCCCCAGTAATTCAAGTCTAAAATCTTGGAGTCTACCTGGAATTTTTTCCTGTTATTCATTAGTCTAAGCAACCACTCACCAAATCCTATTAGTCTTTCCTTTGAAATTTCTCTTGTGCCCATCCCTTCCTTCTCATTCCCACTTGGAGCCACTTTCTAAGCCCTCGTTACTGGCCAGGGGGTGTGGGTGGAAGAAGGGAGAGGGCCCAGAGACATGATGCCCTCTACAACCCTTTCCTCCATTGATTTTTCATGGGGGAACGACCTGTGTAACGTAACGTGTAGGGATTGCTTTGCCCTCACTCTTCCAAAGTGGAACCAGCTACATCCCCTCGTCAGAGTTTTAGAGGTACCCTTCAGAGCATGGATTTTCTCTTCTCTAATGACACTGACTGGAGCCCCCATTCTGCTGTTAGTTACCAGTGACTAATATCCCAGTTTTATTTAAGCAGTTCTTATGACTTCACTTCCACAAAGGGATATTTGCTTAGGAGATACAGCAAGTATGAAAGTATACACATTTCCACCCCCACCACAGGGGGTGGAGTGAGGTATGTTACCCTTATACTATCTCCATCCTTAGGGATAGTGCAGTCAGACTTAACTCAGTTTCTGTATGACATTAGTCTCAGCAGGTTTATAATCCAGTGCAGAGGGGTCAGTGTCAGACTCTGCCTTCCCAGCTCTCTGTTCTTCCCCAAGAGGAGTGAGCCCTGTGAACACAGAAATGGCCCCATGCCCCTTCAGGAATCCTTGATCTTCTAGGATGTGGCTGTGCTCTTCACGTGGAGCAATAGCGTTTGCTGGACCCTTCTCACAAAGCCGTATAGTAAGATTCACGTCTTATACTTACTGGAGAACTACTAAGCCAATGTAGGGAAGCAGCCAAGCTCCCTGAGAGAAACACAAGAGGCAGAATGTTCCAGACCAGTACAACCACCATAAGCACCATCTCCCCTCAGACTCTGAAGGGAAAAGCCCAAGACCTTGAACCCTAGAGCCTTGGGAAGAGCATTTCTTCCAGCCCAGTACCCTCAGCCATCATCTGGCGAAGCGAACTCTGGGGCCATGCAGCCTGGGTTCCTGCAGGTACTATGTACAGATGCAGCTCTCGAAGATCCAGAAAAAGGCTTAGTCCTTGCCACTGTCAAGTAGTTACCAATGGAAATGACATTAAAGAAGCAGCATCACCATCTGTTTGGCTTGTACTCTGAAGACCATGGCACCCTCCTGTCTGCCTTGCAGAACTCCCATTCGAATGGGAGCTCCATGAGAGCCAGACTGTCTGACTTTTCTCTTGGTTTGCCCAAGCTTATTACAGTGTTTCGCACATAGTAAGGGCTTAATAAATGCTTCATTCATTTATTCTTTCATCCAGATGCAGCCTAGGTCTCAATGCTGGTGGGCCAGGACAAAGAAGGCATTCCTTGAGAGGCCTCAATGCCGGGCTGGCTGCCTACACAGCTCAGCATGGCTCCTCTCTCTCAGAATTCCTAGTGGTTTGCTCACATGACCTCTCAGATTTCTCCAGGTTGTGACCTCCTGTCTCCTTCACCCAGCAAGAAGCATGAAAAACGCATGGTGGCAATGAGCAGAGAGGCCCATGTTCCCAGGTTGCACGTCAGCCTTGGTTTGGGAGAGCCCAAGGTCCCTCCTTTTGTAGCATTGTTTCTTCTCTTACTGGTATTCAGCTGAGCAAGAAGAAATTGAGCCCAAAAGGCAGATTTTGGTGGACTTGTGCTTTCTGAATGCAACCCAATTCTTGCTACTCACTAGTCAACAGTCTGCCTTTTCACATGGTTAACAGACTAGGATCCCATACAGAATATCTAAACGTGCTCCTTCATCCACACGGGGATGATTATGTAAACTGAGCACTGTGCATGATCATAAGGGCTGGGCTTATTGGCTAGTCTTCCATCACATCTCAATGGATTTTCCCCCCAAAAGCAAGATAAGACTGTTTTGAAAATCCTACTAAGAGTTGACTTGAAAAAAAGGTGATCTTAGTAATTTTCTAAGTTGATACCAATCACATGTAACTAAGCGTACAAGAAAGCAGTTAAATGACTATTTGTCATCATTTCAATAGCTATGGCTGACGCTATCAAGTCCGGCAAATTTCTCAGCATGAGACAACATGTATGGTTCAGGTAATTGTACCTAAGTAGATGGTGGTGCCTTAAAATCAAGTTATATAGGCCAGCCATTTGGGTTTTCCCTGGGTTTTGATACCAGTGTGAGCTAAAACAGAATGGACTCATAGTTTTTCTATAACAAGTCAAACATGGGCAGCTGGGTGGCTTAGTAGATAAAGCACTGGCCCTGGATTCAGGAGGACCTGAGTTCAAATCCAACCTCAGACACTTGACACTTACTAGCTGTGTGACCCTGGTCAAGTCACTTAACCCCAATTGCCTCACCAAAAAAAGAAAGAAAGAAGGAAAGAAAGACAGTTGGGTATGAGATTTGCAACCATGAGGAATTCACCAAGTAATTCAACCAATATTTCCTGAGTACCTACTGTGCACCTTCAGGGAGCTTTGACAGTCTAAGGAGAACCTTGAACATAGTTACAGCAGTATGAAATGGAGAGTGAGAAATGTGAAAGAAGGAGAAGAGGGGAGAAAGGATTTCAGCAACTGGGTTAACTTGGCCCAGTTCATCATTGAAGTTATAGGTACCCAGATGGGAAAGGAAGTTTTCCCCATTTTCCTTGTCACAGTGTTGTATTGTCAGACTTCCACAGAGTAGATTTTCCACAAATGGAAAGAGATGTTCTAGGCTGACCTTACAATCCAGGATGAATGCATCCAGTCCCTAAGGCATGGGCTGCTCAGACTTGGTCATTACTCATTTGTATTCAATTATACCTCAGCAATTTAAGTGCTTGGACGGCATGGATGGAGATGCATGCATGAGCTGCTCTACTCTGGAGACCTAATGAATTAGTAAGGCATCATTTTTGCTTTTTAGCACTCAGCTCAAAAAGTTCTTGGGAAAATCAGTGAAAAGAGCCAAACACCTTGCTGAAGAATATGGCGAGCGTGCTGTAAATAAAGTGAAAAGTGTTCGAGATGAAGGTGAGTGAAAGAGAATGTTTTAGAGATTGGACTGAGGATCTCGCTCACTTCTTACAAATTTACAATATTAGCCTATCATTTCATTTCTTCCCACATGACTTCTGTTTGACAGAAACAATTAGGCTTTTGGTCACTATTATAAGAATCCCACTACTTACAGAAATCGCATAATATAATCCCATCCCCAGAACACTTAACGAGGGGGAGGTTAGACACCTTCATGGCTATATACATTTTGTCTCCTTTGTGTATAAATGACTTTATGGCTGAAGACATTATGTCTGAGCAATGTAAGGGCTAAAATTCTAGCTATACTGTCTAAAATATCTAATGAGTGGTCGCCAATAAATTATAAGCTTTAGCAAGAGTTAGACTTTTAAGCATTTATTAAGGAGAATAAGAATTTGGTGAAGAGAAAGAGAAAGGCCTAGATTCATCCATCTATTAAAGGGAGAGCGCATTCTAGCTCTGCTCTCTGCCAGAGTCCACACAAAAGAAAGTCAGAGCACCAGCCTCCCCCTTCTTCCTCCTACAAGCAAACGTCACTTCCTGATGCCAAAGAAAAGACACATGGTCTTGCCCTCAGAGGCCCTCTCCTCATGTTGGAGCTTTCCTACAATAAGTCTCCAGCAGGTGGCGTCATTCCAATCATTACAGCAACAGACGTGGTTCGTATCTTGAGGCAACCTAGAATCATTAGTAAGTGTTTAATGGTCTCCATTTGACCCCCAAAACACTTCACTTTGCTATTTAATAAATATTTTGTTTTAAGATATCCAAGGTTGGGGGCAGCTAGGTGGTGCAGTGGATAAAGCACCGACCCTGGATTCAGGAGGACCTGAGTTCAAATCTGACCTCAGATACTTGACACTTACTAGCTGTGTGACCCTGGGCAAGTCACTTAACCCTCATTGCCCTGCAAAAAGAAAAGAAAAGAAACTGAGCAATATTTCAAACATCCAAACATGTTGCTTTTTGTAACTTTTTATCGCTTGTTCTTCTGAAGCCATAACCTGCACTGACACTTGGGCTTTAAAGTTGGCAAAGTACTTTTTACAAATGTTATCTCATTTGATCCTCACAGAAACCCTGTGAGAAAAATGTTATTATTGTCCCCATTTTTACAGATGGTAGAAAACTGAGATGCAGAGATTATGTGACTTACTTGCCTAGGGTCACCCAGTAAGTGTACAAGGCCAAATCTGAACTCAAGCCCTCTTGATTCTAAGCACTACCTAGCTGCCAAAATTAATGTGTAAATTTCAAATTTCTTGAAATTGTCTCCTAACCAGTAGATCTAGACAGTGGGAGATGATCACTTCAAGGTCATGGCTAGCAGTAATTTCTGTGTCTCTTTCCTCTTCAGTGTTCCATACTGATCAAGACGATCCTTCGTCGAGTGATGATGAAGGAATGCCATATACAAGACCAGTGAAATTCAAAGTGGCCCATGGCTTCAAAGGACCTTATGACTTTGAACAGATCAAAGTGGTTCAGGATCTTAGTGGTGAACACATGGTAAGCACACAAAATTTTAGACTTGGAAGGGATCTCAAGGTCAGTTTTGTTGTTGTCAGCGTCTCAGTCATGTCTGATTCTTCGTGCCCCATTTGGGATTTTCTTGGCAAAGATACTAGAATGGTTGGCTATTTCCTTTTCCAGCTCACTTGACAGATGAAGAAACTGAGGCTAACAGGGTGAAGTGACTTGCCCAGGGTCACATAGCTAGTCAGTGTCTGAGGCTGAAGTTGGGTATTCCAGACTCCAAGCCCAGTGCTTTGTCACTATGGCACCACCTAGCTGCCCAGCAATAGTATAGCTTCCTGGTAGTCATCTAGCCTCTGCTTAAAGCCCATATCCCAAGACAGAGTCTCCTTTGGTGCGGTTCTAATTGGTGAGAAGCGATTTCTGATACCCAGTTTAAGTTGGCCTCTTCAGCGCTTCTACCTGTTGCTCTCTCCTTCAGGATAACTGTGCCCAGTTCTTTCACCTAATTCTTAGGAAGCACGGATGCCAGGCTTGTCCCAATCCAGGTTGCCCTCATTTAGCTAATCACTGTCCAGCCCAAACTGGCACGCCTACAGCTGAACCCAGTGTTCCAGATGTGGTCTCACCAGGGCTGAGGCCTGAGGAACCATCACCTCCTTAATCCCAGGAGCTCTGTCCCTTGTGCCTTACCTTTTGTGGGCTGCTCCATCCCACTGCCAGCTCCTTGTGAGCATTTGGTGTCCACTGAAAAGCCTTGCTCTTATTCAGACAAACTGCTGTTCAGCCAGGTCTTCCCCATCCTGGACCTCCAAAGTCAATCTTTGGAACTCACTTTTAGGTTCCTCTTAGCGCCCTCACCTGGCAAGATCTTTATCAAGATGTCAAGTGATTTATTAAGATTAATTTCATTTTTGGTAAAAAAGAAGTAGATTAAATAAAACTCTCCTTTTTTTCTAGAGGAACATAGATTTCTTGAACTTGATTCAAGAAGAGAGGTGTTTGTTTAGTTGTGACACTGAATTGCTGAAACAGTCTTCCTGTACAATTAAATCTCTGAATAAATTTCTGTATTAAGTAAGCAAAGTGTTAAACAAACTACAGGTTTGACTCATTTTAAGAAAACATTGTTCAAAGCATTATTGCTGAGTTTATGGGGCAGCTTTTGTCTTAGAAAAGACTCAGCACCGATGGCCATTTAAGTAGCCAACCAGCCTTGTATGTGTAAACGGCACCACATCTATTGTGTAGTGTGTGGGACTCTCGGATGCGCCACACACTCAGCCTCAAGGTACCTTTTCCCATACTATACATGCCATTATACAGTGACCTTTTAAAAAGTCTCTAGCGGGAGTAGCTAGGTGGCGCTGCAGTGGATAAAGCACTGGCCCTGGATTCAGGAGGATTTGAGTTCGAATCCATCCTCAGACACTTGACACTTACTAGCTGTGTGACCTTGGGCAAGTCACTTAACCCTCATTGCCTCACACACAAAAAAAGTCTCTAGCACAGGTGAATTCTATTTTAACAGTTGAAAGTGGCTGGTTTGGACAAGATCAGTGACCTGGACATGACAAGGCATTCAGGGTTATGAAACAGCCCATCAGTACTGAAGATTTATGACTGTCTTTGATCAAGGAAACAGAGTAGCTCTCCCCTGGTGGTAGTAAACATGAATTCTTCTACAGCTCTGCAACTCTTGCCAAGAGACTTTGCATAAGAAACTATGAAGACACTTTGGATAGTAGGACACATGGTATTATACCCTCCTTCTGGAAAAGGGGCTAGAACTATCCCCCCCCAACTGCAACTCCCTTATCCATAATCAGCCTTAGGTTGTAGGGGCGCTACTACAGAAGTGGGAATACTAGTTCTCTGCCCCCCCTTGGGAGTTCTAGGACACCCCCCCCCCCGCCCAGTGCACTCTGGGACTAGGATCATTAATCATTTGTGTTTTGGAATGTAAGATTTCCAGTCACTTAGGAAGCCCAGCGTGACACGTGGTACCTTGGATGCAAGACCCTAGTTCTTCTAGTCTTAGGTTGTCTTAGCACCAGTTGGTTTAACCTAGAATGTCTCTACCTACCTTTCTGCCAAAGCCTTCTGTCACCACCACATCTCCTGGACAGATTCTTCACCTTTGGTAGTAGTGATGGTATACTTTATTTTAGCACACGTCCCAAAGGATATAATAGAAATTATATAAACTTCATGTTTGACCAAAAAATAACAGCAGTGTCAGCTTTTTCCCTGTTAAATTCCCATCTTCCTTTGTTTTGCTAGGGAGCAGTTTGGACCATGAAGTTTTCTCACTGTGGCCGATTGCTTGCTTCAGCCGGACAAGACAATGTAGTGAGGATATGGGCATTAAAAAATGCTTTTGAATATTTCAACAACATGCGAATGAAATACAATACAGAAGGTATTTTGACATTTTCTCCTGGTGCTTTCTTTAAAGAGGATCCTCATTTTGTCTGGATTTCCAAGTGCAGTAATGTAGTACCTTGCCTCTCCCCCAAAGATACACTGCAGCAGTTGGCCCTTGCCAGAGCAGCCCCCACCCTGGACGTAAGCTTGAAGAAAACAAACACGAATCCCTGGGAACCCAACAGAATAGCCCTTTGTCATAGATTAAAAAGGACTTGTCCAGATACTGTGGCCAGAGTGCCTGGGCTTCCCCTGGCAACCTTCTGCTGTTGAGTTAAAATAGGAGTGCTAGGGGATGAATGACTGAGGGTGCAAAAGAGGAGGCGGCAGGAAGACAAGGCCAAGTAACTGTGGAGAAGAAAGCAGGTCACCCTGGAGGAAACAGCAGATTTAGCAACTCTCAGAGTACAACGGTCTAGACACTCAAACCCTAAAGCAAGAACAAAACAGTGTAGTAACTAATGTTGGTAATAATCACCCAAAACATCAAGAAATGGCCAAATTAGATTGAGAATGCAATAAGTCCTTGTTGTTCCTTGCCATCATCAGCCATTTTATATTTTTCGGTCCTGCCTGATGAAGGAGAGTTCACCTTTAGTGACCCCAACAAAGCTATCCTTGGGCCTCAGGTTCATACATCTCCATTCGTTGCCTGAGTCATTCAGCTCCTGTTGTTCCTAGACTCATCAAATGGTAGATATTGAAGGGACTTTATGTATGGCCTAGTCTAATACCTTCCTTTTGTAGAGGCATGAAATTGAGGTCTTGACAGGGTTGCATAGCTCATTAGCAATATACCCGGGAATAAAGTCTTGGTCTCTCAGTGCCCAGTCTGTTTGGGTCGGTTTTTGTTGTTTTGTAGTGTATTCATCCCTCAGAATTGTATACACATTTGTATATTGTGGTATTCACTATTCTTCATTTATTATGGCAGGGAATAAATAACATTTAAATTTTCATTCTAAGTGGTTATGGTGAATTTGATGTTTAAAAGGTTAAATCAGTTGTAAGGAAAACTCCCCTGTTCATTCAGAGAGACTCCACCCCATTCCCTGAGCATCCTGGGTAAATGAGGTATGATTAGACTGGCTTTATGATGGGGCCCACTTGTGTGTCCTTTTCAATATCTTGTTTTTGGTTTTTTTTAGGACGCGTGTCTCCTTCACCTTCTCAAGAAAGTCTGAATTCATCAAAATCTGATACCGATGCAGGAGTATGTTGCCTCTCTCATTGTCATTCTTGGCTGGTTTTTTTTTGGGGGGGGGGCCTTCTTTTGGTGCTCTTCGTGACATCCTGAATCATGTGCCTTTGTGAGGTCTTGCTTCCAGCCCATCTGGCTTTGGAAGCCTACCCTAAGAACCTGTCACCTCTGCCCCCTGCTCTGGTCTTTGATCAACAGTAGTCAGTTCTGGAGTCTGACTAATCTCAGTATTTGATGCTGGCTAATAACCGCCCACCTGTCCTTTTTTAAAAACTACCTTTAGTTATTCATTCCTTGGTTCACAGAGTGACACCGGTTTTTGGTTTTGTTTTTTCATATAACTAACTACATACTTTGCCACTTCTGGTGATGGTAATGGGTCACTTTAGGTCTTGATTAAGTACTTTATGGTACGGCCTCCAAGAACCTAGATACAATACACAGTAACTTCTGTGCTAGCGCATATCCTCTGCTCATTTCGTGAGTGCTCATCTTTTCTCCTTATGTAGACCGTGAGCCCCTGAAGAGCAAACGTGATGACTGAGACTAGCCACACTGTAGATGTTCGGGCTGAGTAGAACAGGGGTTCACAACCTCTTTGTGGCCAGATATGGCCAGGTGGCTACTATCACAGCTCCCTGCCTGTGGTCTGAGCACAGCTGTGGCATGTGGCAATTTGAAACAATTTGCCTGTATTCTTCTGATGATTTTTTCTGGCCATAACAGTAATACCTCACATTTTCTTTAGTCCTCTTAAAGGACCACTGTTCATCTCATATAACCATCCCTATAAAGTAGAACAGGTTATTATTTATCCCCATAGCAGAGATGGGAAAACTGGGGCTTCAGTCAAGTGACTTTCCCAAGGCCACTCGTTTAGTTAGACCTAGAACTTAAGTGTCCTGATTTTTATCAGAACAGTCCTCCACTAAACCATGCTGTCCCTTCCTATAAATGGCAGAAAGGATTTCAGTTCACTTCAAGTAACATTTATTAAGGTCTTACCATTTGCTAGGCACTGAACAAAACAAAAGTTGATTTAAGACCTAGTCCCTTCCTTTATGGAACTTAGTGATGGGGAGTGGGCTAGGATGCAAACACAGGGCATTCCATGAGACGGGCATTCAAGTGGCACAAGGCAAAACACTGCACGCAGGCAAAGGGGAGGCAGGGGGGACCAAGGCTTGCAGGCTCTGTTGAAAGCAGACCCGTTTGGCTGATGTGTTGAGTATGGGGAAATTGAGACCACTTTGTGGAGGGCCTGGCATGCTAGGCAGTAGGGAGCCAGTGAACATTTTTTGAGCAGAGGCGTGACACAACTAAACCTCCATACATGAAGTCAATCATTCTGGTAGAGTTTTGAAGGCTGGATTGGAGGGAGGAGAAAGTGGCATTGGAAAGATCCTGCTTAGAGGGCTCATCTAAACCACCAGGTTGGGGGCAGGGGGAGGGTCTGAATTAGGGTTGGGCCAACAGGGGCAGAGAGCACAGGCCAGATCTGACAGATGAGGTGAAATTGACAGGCTTTTATAACCAATGATGGGAAGAAAGAGGCCAGCTTAACTCTAAGGTTTCTAATAAGGGAGTGTTGGTACCCTAGGCATTTAGCAATCAGAAGGCATTGCCCATTTAAGGGAATAAGATAAGGAGCTGGCATTTGGATAGGTGGCATTAGGCGCCAGCAGAACCTTCTGGTGGAGCGCCCCTATGGGCAGTTTGGAGAAAGGCATACTGATAGTTGAAACCCTTGAGCTAAAGTTAAAAGGCATTTTTTTTCTGTTCTTTAAATTTTTATATCTAGAATGTTAAGTTATGATATAGTACAGGCGTTCTTAGCCTGGGGTCCATGAATTTGTATGTTTCTAATATTTAGATCTCTGTATTTCAATAGAATTGGTTTCCTTTGTAATCCTATGTATTGTATTTGATGCATTTAATAACATGATGAAGGGGTGCATAGGCTTCACTAGGCTACCAAAGTGGGGAAGGGTGTGGTCCATGGCTCCCCAAAAGGTTAAGAACCCTGGATACAAAATATTATAAATGGTAGAAGGTTTGTAAGAATATATAAAGGTCTGTATACCTGCCATAAATGTACGATGCATATTTTTTGAAATTTGAAGTATCTTCATGACATTCACATCAGTATATGTTAATGTGTGCATGTATACGTGCACACATATACCAACATGGTATATATTTAGAGCATATTTGCTGTTTACATAGAATAATTTAACACTTGCATAAATCTCTGTTGGATGTGTTTAACGAGCACGGGCAAGATGCTGCTGTTAATTTAGGAGATGCAGGTAACTGAAAGCCAACCCATGGCTAGACTTTGGGGTAGGGCAGAGGGGAAGTGTGGTCTGTTAGGGGAATGAGCCAACTGGCAGGTAGGGCCACAAAATAGAAGGAAGTAAGCAGGAAGGAGGTTTCACACAAAGGTGAGCTTGCCTCCAACGCTCCAGCGAAAGGAGGTAGTTGCGGAGGGGACTGGCATCTCCTGGGCTTCTGTGGGTGAGGGCCTGGCAGATGTCTGGTTGATGTCAGAAGTTGGTTTGTGTGCTTGTGTGCCTAAATAGGTGTGCAGCAGTGCCGATGAAGACCCTGATGATAAGAACGCACCATTTCGACAGAGGCCCTTTTGCAAATACAAAGGACACACGGCAGATCTTCTTGATCTTTCCTGGTCTAAAGTAAGATGAACTTATTTCAGCTACACAACCTTGCTCCTGTCATTTGGATTTTAAGACAACTAAACAAATGTTCTTCGTTTGAGTGATGATTTTAAAAAGATGAAATGTATGTTCGGGTGCTTATTGGTTTGAGTGTTGTTTATATTTTAATTGTTTATGGTTATGCGACAAAGTAGTCAAGCTATAGACTCCTTTTTTTTTTTTTGGTGAGGCAATTGGGGTTCAGTGACTTGCCCAGGGTCACACAGCTACTAAGTGTTAAGTGTCTGAGGCCGGATTTGAACTCAGGTCCTCCTGACTCCAGGGCCGGTGCTCTATCCACTGCGCCACCTAGCTGCCCTAAGCTATAGACTCCTAAGTTACTTTTGTCATACAAATTGGCTTTTAGCTCTGCCTAAATAGTCCTATTTTTTGCCTTTTTTAATTGAAAAAAGTGATTGTGGGGCAGCTAGGTGGCACAGTGGATCAAGCACTGGCCCTGGATTCAGGAGGACCTGAGTTCAAATCTGGCCTCAGACACTTGACACTTAGTAGCTGTGTGACCCTGAACAAGCCACTTAACCCTTATTGCCCCACCAAAAAAAAAAAATTAGTGTAGTCTTCAGCAAAATGGATCCGATGCCCACCATGCCAAGTCCAAGATAAATAGCAAATCACAACTCTTCTTGGGGCTGATGTGCAAAGTGTCTGGTCAGGCTCAAAGCTACTTACTTGGTGAAAGATGATTCTCATCCAAATGCAGCATTTAATTGCTGAGGTGGAAATGGTGGGAGGCTGGGGGAGAGAATTTGGAGTGGAGGAGGAGCAGAGAGGAGAGTCTGCCATGCCCTCTCGATTTGGGGAGAGAAGTTTTTTTGGCAGTTTAGGGAGAGGAGAGTAGGATCTCATGGCCTAAGATAATCCTTATGTGGGAAGTCAGCCTGGGAAGGATGGGAAACTCAAGAATGAAATTGTGAAAACATGAAGAGAAACAGTTCCATTGAGGAAGAAGCCGTGTGGGGAGGCAGGAGATGCAGTCTAAGGAGATGAATACAAATGTACAGGGAACTCATTGACCGACTTACTTTGTGAGAGTAGAAGATGAATACAAAAGTTTGGCCCAATTCCGTAAAAATGGTGCCAGAAGTACTGAAGCTCAGGGTGAACCGAGGCTGGTAAGGCAAGCTAAGGACAATAAAAAGGGGCTTAGTGTGGGAAAGGAAGCAGAGCTGCTCAACTCTAATTTGGTTTCTGTTGTCCCTCCCAAGGAGGATTTTTACACTGAAAAGACTAGAACAAAAGACTCTAGTTAGAGAGTCTGCCCCCAAGAAAGTGGGGCAGTAGTAAGGAAATGCTTAGCTGCCAACGAGAGGTTCAAAGCCCCAAGCCTAGAAGAATAATATACTTGGGTCCTGAAAGAAATAGCAGATGTGATCACCAAGCCATCGTCAGTGGTATTGGAAAGGTTGTGGTGAACTAGAGAACGGTAGATATCCTGATCTTCCAAAAAAGGGAAGAGTGTCAACTCTGTGAACTTGAGGCCAGTGAGCTTGACTTAGATTTCTGGCTCAATTCTGGAACAGAAATCACAAAGAGCTTTGAGATGAATGAATAGTAATGGCTAAATGAAGACGCACTTATTAAGCTCTTTTAGTCTAGAGAGTCACAGGGCTGATGCATTGATCCTAAGGCTAATCAATTGACACACTCTTTCCAGAAGCAATGGCATTGTTGATGTGGTTACTGTGCCCAGGGCAAAAGGTAAAAAGCAAATGGACAGGAGAGATGACAAGATAGTCTGGGTTGATAGCATATACATTATGTTCTGGCTTAGAGCTAACTAGCTAGACCAGCTGAGATGCATTTGCCTTCACCTACCAACCGGGGGAGCTCAGTCCCAGAGCATTTGTTCCATGAATTCATGGATTCATTTGCCTAAGAACTGGAGGCATGGTTTCTGGAGTCTAGAGTGTCATAGTCCAGGTACTTTCAGCAGGGCAGATGGCAAGATGGCCAAGGGGACAGCTGGATGACATGATACCATATGAAGACTGGTTGAAGTAACTGGAGACCTTGAAGCTGCTTAAGAGCAGGTTTGGAGGACCATCTGAGCTATCTTTATATATTTGAAGGGCTGTCCTGAGGAAGGGTGATGCGGCTTATCATTCTTGGCCCCCGAGGACAGAATGAAGAGTAGTAGCTGGAGATTACAAAGAGGCCTGTCCAAGGCCTGCTAGCAGGACACAGGGGGTCTTCAAGCAAAGGCTGGGTGAGCCTTTGCCTCTGCTGTCTTGGGTATAGTTAAGAGGACTCTTATTCAGGTACAGGTACAGTTTGGACTTAGGAAGGAAGGCATCTTGGGCCCTGCCACCTGGGGGTTACCCTGGTTCTCAGTTTCTTAGATTCCAGTGCACAAATTGGTGGAATGGGAGCTGTTACTATGATTTCAGCATTTCCAGGGTTATTTTGACCACTAAAATTATGTGTCTTAGCAAAGGAATGCTTTGGGTTTGAGACATGAAGAATGTTTCTTATTACCTGTCTTGCCTTTGCTTTCCTTCAGGTTGCAAAGTCTGTTAAGAAAGTAAAGAATAAAAGCATAGGAGGGTTTTAAAAAAATTAATTAATTTAGAATTTTCCCCAAGTTACATGTATAAAGAAATTTTCACATTGATTTTTTGTTTTTGGTGAGGCAATTGGGGTTAAGTGACTTGCCCAGGGTCACACAGCTAGTAAGTATTAAGTGTCTGAGGCTGGATTTGAACTCAGGTCCTCCTGACTCCAGGGCCAGTGCTCTATCCACTGCACTACCTAGCTGCCCCCCTTTCACATTGATTTTTAAAAATATATTATTTATTTGATTTTTATTTCAGCTGGCTTTTTTTGGGGGGGTGGGGTGAGGCAATTGGGGTTAAGTGACTTGCCCAGGGTCACACAGCTAGTAAGTGTTAAGTGTATGAGGCCAGATTTGAACTCAGGTCCTCCGGAATCCAGGGCCAGTGCTCTATCCACTGCACCACCTAGCTGCCCCCACATAGATTTTAAAAATTTTGTGTTCCAAATTCTCTTCCTCCCTCCCCACCCCCCTTAAGAACTCAAGAAATTCAAGATAAGTTATACATGTGCAGTCAAGGCAAAATATTTCCACATTAGTCAAGTTTTGAAAGAAAACAGACAAAAAAAACTTTAAAAAGAGGAACTAACAAAACTAACTTCAATCTGTATTCAGCTACCATTAGTTCTTTTTCTGTAGATGGACAGAGAAGTTTTTAATTGAGTAGTTTCAGCTGAGTTAGCAAATCTTTTCATGGATAGTGAAAGTACCTGGCTTTTTTTTTTTTTTTTTTTTTTTTTTTTTTTTTTGGTGTGGGACAGTGAGGATTAAGTGACTTGCCCAGGGTCACACAGCTAGTAAGTGTCAAGTGTCTGAGGCCACATTTGAACTCAAGTCCTCCTGGATCCAGGACCAGTACTTTACCCACTGTGCCACCTAGCTGCCCTCCCTTTTTAAATTTTTTTCTTTTTTTTTGTTAAGTATTTTCCAATTACTTTTTTTTTTCGGGGCAATGTGGGTTAAGTGACTTGCCCCTGGCTATTTTCTAGTTCAGCATCCACAGGCACTAGTTTGCTGGTGAATCTTGTGGCAAGTGGACAGTATGGTCCCCATTCATCCCTACCCATCACTTTTCCTAGGCTTGTTTCTGCTTGAGTACCCCATCCATCTTCCCTTACTCTCCTGTCAGTAACATCTCCTTCCCCAGCCTCCAGAATCAGAAATGATTTTGGAACTCACATTGGGCATAGGTCATACCTTTCAATCTTAGCCTGGTTTTTTTGTCAGGAAATTTCCAAGAGTACTACTGAATGGTAAGGGTCAAAAACCTAGCAATGATATTACTCAGGGTGTTATTTTTCAGTTTGTTTATTCCACACACATTTTTAAATGTCACTTCTCTCTCAGTCAACCAACACATCAGCACTATGCTAGGCTTTTTTGAAAATATTAGCTAAATTAGAAAAATTAGGTGCGGAATCTGATAGTAGGTGCAGGCAAGATGCTAAGATGATCTTTGTTCTTCCTCATTGATGTGGACTCCTTTACATTCAATAGATTGTCTACTTATCAGAAACAATCCGCCATGTTTATGATGATCCATATTCATTACTATGGGATGGAGGCTGACCCTGGAGTCAGAAGACCTGGCCTGTGTGACCCTGGTCAAGTCACTTAACCAACCTCTAGCTAGTGCCGTAGGCAACTCAGTAAGACAAACAGCTGCTGAGGAGGTCTTGCCCTGTCTTGGTGGTGCACGTTTCTTCACTGGCATTTTCCTTATTACAGTGGTTGTTCTAGGACCACCTGGGAGGAAGAGAAAGAAGAGAGGAGAGAGAGGAGAGAGGAGAGAGAGAGAGAGAGAGAGAGAGAGAGAGAGAGAGAGAGAGAGAGAATGAGAATATGAGAATCTTTTGGTGACTACTCAGTTGATGGGCCAAATTAGAAGAAAAATCTTCACTTCTTTTCTTTTAAAGTCACTATTTAGTCTAAGAAAATAGAAGGTGTGAGAGAGCTAGAAAAGTTGCTTCTGTGCTTGGGCAGGTGCTCACATGCTCTGTCCTAGTAATCCTAGAGTATGCACTTTACTTTCATAATCCTTTTGCTGATAGTACCTTAGAAAGGAGCTTGAGTGAAGATATGCAGATACTTTGTGTTATGTGCATAGTCTATCATCAAAGCACTGAAACAATGACTGGCTTCTCTCCACAGAACTACTTCTTGCTTTCTTCTTCCATGGATAAAACCGTCAGGTTATGGCACATTTCCAGAAGAGAATGCCTCTGCTGTTTTCAACATATAGACTTTGTCACTGCAATCGCCTTCCATCCAAGAGTAAGTGTGGTTTTATATTATTCTCTCCTCTGGAAAGCAAGGAATGGGATTGTTGAAATCACTGACACGTGAGAAAAAACCAAGGACTTCTTAAGTGAAAAGCAGCTTAACTTAGTTTGGGGTGGGAATGGACAAGTGTTTACCTGGTCTTAGGATGGAAGTATAAAACCTTTACTGCTTGATCTGCTTTTTGTGCACAACTAACCTCTAAAAGTAGTTAATAAATGTAACACAACGAAATACGTCATCTCTCTGTTATGACAAAGTTACAGGAGAAAGGAGTGAGGCAGAGTAGGATTGCGGGGGGGGGGGGGGGGGGCTGTGGAAGGGGAGAGAGAAAAGCAGGGCAGTCCCACAGAAAACATCAGCATTTCTAGTATGACCAACAGAACCCAGCAGGAAGAGATAGAAAGAGAAATTCCATTTAAAATAATTGTAGACAATATGAAATACTTGGAAGTCTACCTGCCAAGGTGAATCCAAGTACTTTATGAAGACAATTACAAAACACTCTCCATACAAATAAAAACAGATCTAAACAAATTGGAGAAATATTAATTGATCATGGGTAGGCCAAGCCAATATAATAAAAATGATAGTTCTACTTAAGTTACTTTACTTATTCTAGTGCCATACCAATCCAACTACCAAAGAATTATTTTATAGAACTAGAAAAAATAATAACAGAAATCATCTGGAAGAACAAAAAATCAAGAATATCAAAGGAATCAATAAAAAATATGAAGGAAGGCAGCTTATCTGCACCAGATCTTCAAACTATATTACAGAGTAGTAATTAATCATGAAAACAATCTGGCACAGGCTAAGAAATGGAGTTCTGCATCAGTTAACACAGTAACAGCATATTGTAAGGATGATCAACTTTGAAAGACTTAGGTACTCTGATCAAGACAGTGATCCAAGACAATTCTAAAGACCCATGTTGAAAAAATGTTGTACTCCTCCAGAGTCAGACCTGATGAACTCTGAGTGCCTACTGAAGCATACTTTTTTTGTACTTTCTTTATTTTTCTTGTTTTGTGTATGTGTGGGAAGGTTTTCTTCTGCAACGTAGCTAGCATGGAAATAAGTTTTGCATGACTTCATATGGATAATTGACATATTGCTTGCTTTCTCAATAGGAAAGACAGGTGGGAGAGAGAATTTAGAACTCAGAAATTTTTAAAAAGAATGTTAGGGAAAAAGTACATGTTATTGGGAAATATTTAACAAAATAAAATAAATAGAAATGTATTGGGGCAGGGTGCCAGGGCCACAGGGAGACTGGAGGAAACCAAGGGTAGAGAACCAAAAAAGGAGACACCCAGACATAGTCAGAAGGACACAGGAAAGAGAGCAAGGGGAGGTAGAATTGGGGCAGACAGAGACAGAAGGGAGTGAGGAAGATGGACAGAAGCTAAGACCAGAATCTATCAGAGGGAAAGTTTAGAAATGCAGGTCTTTTTAACATCCTTTGTCTTTTTCATTTCAGTGATAGAAACCCCAGACTATCTGTGATGGAAAGTTGGGAGAATTGAAACCCATTTCTCAAAGGAAAAAGATGTATTTTCAGGGGGGCGGCTAGATGGCACTGCAGTGGATAGAGCACAAGCCCTGGATTCAGGAGGATCAGAGTTCAAATCCGGCCTCAGACACTTGACACTTGCTAGCTGTGTGATCCTGGGCAAGTCACTTAACCCTCATTGCCCCACCAAAAAAAAAAAGAAAAGAAAGAAAAAGATGTATTTTCATACCATCACAGCCCACTTTGGGGTCTTTTTTTTTTTTTTTTTTGGTGGGGCAGTGAGGGTTAAGTGACTTGCCCAGGATCACACAGCTAGCAAGTGTCAAGTGTCTGAGGCCGGATTTGAACTCAGGTCCTCCTGAATCCAGGGCCGGTGCTTTATCCACTGCACCACCTAGCTGCCCCAACTTCGGGGTCTTTTAAAGATGAATCTGTGAGATGCTTATAGCTGTGCTGAGGTTTCCCAAGCTTTTCATCTTCAAGCTCACCCCATGAAACAGTTGAAAAAAGCCAACAACTTGATCTAGTTCCCAGGCCTGCTTGGCCTCTCCCCACCCAAAGCTTAATGATCTGAGAAATCTATCCTTCAACTGTATCATAATTTTAACGCAGCCTTGAACTTCTTTGTACTTTGTATGTACTTTTATTTCCCTCTCTTCTCTCTTTCCCTTCATTTCCTTTTTAAGGGGGAAATAGGGTTTGGAGTTTGGTTTTTTGTTTTGATTTATTCCTCCTCTTCAATTTCTTCCCTGGCAAGGCTGCCCAGGTATCATTTGTTCCAAAGAACAATAGAGTGGTTAAGTGGGAAAAAAATAAAACAAAACTGGATTTGCAGTCAGAAGACTTGAGTGCAGATTCTGGTTCTTCCAGGTGCTACTCATGTGACCCTGGATAAATCGCTTCCATTCCCTGGGCCTCAGTTGCCTC
The DNA here is from genome assembly GCF_019393635.1 of Dromiciops gliroides. NCBI lineage: Eukaryota > Metazoa > Chordata > Mammalia > Microbiotheria > Microbiotheriidae > Dromiciops > Dromiciops gliroides. The sequence goes on from NC_057867.1 coordinate 10,081,428, forward strand.
CTCTGTAGGAGTGCAGCCTCGGTGGTTCTTTCCAGCTCTAGTTTTGTTCTCTGAACTTTGAAAGGCTTGGTAAGAGCTGTTGAAGGTAATGAACTGTGTTTCTGAAGATGAGTTTTGTAGAAACAAAATCATTTTTATTCATACTTGCTTCCATTTGACTATCAAGCATTTAAAGGTTCCCAGATGGAAGGGGGGTTATTGGATGGTCATGGGTGCCCATCTGAGTAGGGACAGGCAGAGTTGGGATCCTATAATAGCAGCAGGCTGATGGGGCTCATCACAAATAGATCAGGATTTTGCCAAAGTTATATTTATCTAATTTTATAAAACTTCAAACAGGTTTTCCTTCTGAAAATTTGAGTTAGGTGGAACTCAATTGGGTTCTAGTTGACACTTTATTTTCTTAAGTTATAGTGCCAGTCAAAGTGAACCAGGTATCTCCAAGAGTTGTCAGCACTGGCTAAGAGAATTCACAATAATCTGTTTTTCAGGATAGAATTTAAACTTTTTTTTTTTTTGGCAGGGCAATGAGAGTTAAGTGACTTAGGATAGATTTTAAAGACCAGTGTAGGCCTTTACTATAAACTCTTTCCTGCATAGAATAGACCTTGGTCTGTAGCCTAAAGAACACTGGAATTGAAATTCAAAGATCTGGGTTCAAACCACCCTTGGTTTCAAACTGTCCTTCAAACTGTTCAAACACTCCTTGGGTAATGTCATTTCAGTCTCTGGGCCTCACTTTCCTTACCTGTAAATTGACAGAGTTGGGCTTGGTCTGTCATATCCTTTCCAGCTTTGAATTTATGATCTGATAATTGATAAAAATGAGCTTCCCACTTGGAGATGAATGCCATGAACAAACAAGTTTTCAGCAAAGTGAATGTATAGCAAGAACTTTGTTTCCCATTTTGTTCTTTAAGCTTTATTTTTTATTTTTTCTCCTAACAAAGATTATCATAGATTCAAAGCTAGAAGGCATCTTAATGGTCATTAAATCCAACCTTCCTTGTTTTATTTTCATTTTTTTATCAACTGTAATCTGCCTTTTCTATTTCATAATGAGTCTGCTATGGTAAACCGCCTCAGAGAAGCTAGGCGACTTGCTGATAGTTGAAGTATCAGAAGGCATGCTTCAAACTCAGGTGTTCTTTCTCTAACTCTTTCCATTGCTCTGCACTGCTTTGGCCAGAAACTCTGAGGGTCTTCCCCTCCCAGATTCATTTTTATTTTTGACTAGGTAAAAGAGGTCATTCTTTGCTTCATTCTTACCTAGCCTTAATCATTGAATGGGTGTTGCCTCAGACAGGTTGAGACCTGGAAAAGACCTTAGTTTAAAAAGGGACCATCCAGTCATCCAGATCTATATCTTGCCACTGCATCCGGATGACTCCAGAGGAGAGAATGAGACTGGTGACTTTGCACAGCCCTCCCTCATTTAAATCTAATTCACTTACAAGTCATGACATCACCTTCCCGATGTCATAAATCCTCTTTGAGAATGAAGGACAAACAACTGCTTCACACCCAATCAGAGAGAGTACTTGCATGAATTGGTCACTTGCTGAAGTAAGGGGACAGTTCTTTTCTTCTTTAGGATGACCGGTATTTTCTGAGTGGGTCCTTGGATGGAAAACTCCGACTCTGGAACATTCCTGACAAAAAAGTGGCATTGTGGAATGAGGTGGATGGCCAAACCAAGCTGATCACAGCCGCCAATTTCTGTCAGAATGGCAAATATGCCGTCATTGGCACCTACGATGGACGATGCATCTTCTATGACACTGAGGTCAGTGCTTTGCCGGTATGACAACATCGGGCAGTGACCATTTTGTTGTGGGAAGTTGGGAAATGCTGGCTTTTACTTTAAAAGATTGCCAAAATTAACAGAGACCCTGAAAATCTCCCTTTAGCATTTGAAATATCATACACAAATACATGTACGATCTACCAGAGGACGCAACAGAGTTGGAAGAAAAATTACCGGCATTGAACCTTTGCCTGGAGAAAATAAGGTACTGTATTCTTGTAGCCCAAATATCTGCCCGTGGTCTTGGCCGTCCACTGGAAAGTCCAGGGCTTTATGAAAGAGTCTCTTCCCTTTCTTCTGTTGAAGAATGCTTGTGTTTCACTGGGCTTCTCTTCTTTGGCTGTCATTCTCCTCCTCCCTCCCCCAGAAGTTAATGTTTTAATCTAACTTTTCCTTTGATATGTTTTTAGATACTGGTGACCTCAAATGACTCCAGAATTAGACTATATGACCTTAGAGATTTGTCATTGTCTATGAAATACAAAGGTTATGTCAACAGCAGCAGCCAGATCAAAGCAAGCTTCAGGTAAATTGGTGATGGGAAATGCCGGAAGGCGTCAGAGCGTCCCCCCCCTTTTAGAAATAAGGTATTTTTGATGTTTCCAAACACTTTGACATCATCGATCTGTTGGTGAGAAATGAGCTCCAGCCTTGAAAGCAGGTGCCCCTCCTCTTCCCAGTACTCACCTTTTAGTTCTGCCCAACTTCTCTAGGCAGCTTCAGGCAAGTAACTGAACCTGTGGGCACCAGCTAGCCCCGCATCTTCTTCGGATTTGATGGGCTCCTTTCAATGGAGGCCTTGATTGCTTTTCATCCTAAAACACTTCGACTGTATGACTTAGTATGGGTAAAGGCTTATTTGTAAAATAAGGGAGAACTCAATGGTCTTTAAAGCTCTCTTCTGGCTCTAAATATAAAACTTGAAAATTATACTTTAAAGCACAAAGCTGAAGTACCAAAGTAGTAGGGGGAGGACCAGTCTTGGAGTCAGTAAGATTTGAGTTCAGGTCCTCTATCCCCTAGCTTCTTAAACCATGGGTCTGGACCCCATGTGGGGTCATGTAACTGAATGTGGGGGTCGTGAAAAATTTGGCAACAGTAAAAGGTTCTGTCTACCTACCTGCTATACCGATGTACCCGGGGTCGCGTAAACATTTCTCAGGCGAAAAGGCGTCAAGAGTGGAAAAAGTTTAAGAAGCCCTGCTCCGTACTACCTCTGGTCCTTTATACATGTAGCAGCTGAGTGACTGTGGACAAGTTACTTAATCCTGCAGCGTCCCCGATGACTCACGAAGACTATAAATGAGAGAAGTTGCCAGTCCCCGGCTGGTGTAAGGAGCTTCCATACCAGGAATTCCCTACTTGGATGAAGTCACAGGTCTGGGCCTGCTGGTAGAAAAAGTGGTTTCTCTGAAAATAAAGGCACTTCCTCATAACATCCAGCCAAAGGACAACTTCAGAATCATACTGGATGTCCCCAAAGCCTTAGTGCAGTTTCAAGCTTTGATAGCTTTAATAGCTTGAAACCGCACTAAGACTTTGGGGACAGCCTGTATTTCTTCCTCTTACACTTCTGTCTTTTAAAAGAAAAAGTCCCATTGCTAGTTACTAAATGTGTGTTTTTTTTAATTTAGCCATGATTTTACATACATTGTTAGTGGCTCAGAAGATAAATATGTTTATATTTGGAGTACTTACCATGACCTAAGCAAGTTTACATCAGTCAGAAGAGATCGCAATGACTTCTGGGAAGGGATTAAAGGTAAAATCCTGCTTCTGTGTTCTCTAAGAGAAATATAAGCCTACTTCTAGTAGTTCTCAGTTTTGAGTTCACTTGTTATTTCAGATGGTAAGTCTACTCACTTAATCTTTGTTGCATCAGCTTCACGTAGAAGTACAAAAGTGAAAAGGCAAAAGTTCGATTGAGTTCATTAAAATTTGACAGCATTGGAATATCAGAGATGTTCCAGGAGTTCATTTCAAGAGTTTTTATGGCCTAATTTTTAGAATTAGTTTTGATGCTTATTTTGAAGGGCATTTTAGCAGAAACGTGGCATAATTTATACCCATAACATTTGTCATTTCAAGGTCTGGCCTTGTTTTCCAGTGGCAGATTAGTCTTCCTGAAATGTCTTTTTTCCTCTAGCACACAATGCAGTCGTCACATCCGCAATCTTTGCTCCAAACCCAAGTTTGATGCTATCGCTGGAAGTTCCATCAGAGAAGGCTGAAGCTAATGGTAAAGATAACGATTCACAAGCATCAGACCCCATCCCTTCTGGTAGGTGCTTACATTGAATTTGGCCCAACCGCTCTGGTCCCTTGGGTATTTGATAGTCCCATATAGCTTAAGGGGACACCTGATAGGAACTGGGTGTCTATGAAAAACAGTTCCCCGCTTGTTGGATGCAGTGAATTTATAAAGCCCTGAATACTTCCCTAGTATGTCTCCCTCTGTTCAGGTTTACATTTCTCAGAAATCCACTTTTAATTCAATTCTGGAAGCATTCAAGCACTTAGAGTGCCAGGCCCTTTGCCAGGTGCTGGGGGTTCAAAGACAAAAAGAAAACAGGCCCCACCTTCAAGGACCTTACGTTCCACTTAGGGGAAAGACCGGGTACCCAGATCAGTGAAGACAAGACAATAATAATACAGATAGAGCAATAATAGTACAATGCAGAGCCATTACAAAATCTTGAGAGGCAATGGGGAAAGCACTAAAAACTGGGGAAGCGGGAAAGGCCTCTTGCTAGGAGGCCCATGCTTGAGCTCACCTGTGAAGGGAGCATCGGAGGAATGGAGGCTAACCTTGGCAAAGACCCAGAAGTTGGAGATGCCAGTTTGGCTCAAATCTAGAACCTAGATTATATAAAGGAAAGGGGGGGAGCTAGGTGGCACAGTAGATAGAGTACCAGCCCTGAAGTCAGGAGGACCTGAGTTCAAATCCAGCTTCAGATATTTGACACTTACTAGCTGTGTGACCCTGGGCAAGTCACTTAACCCTCATTGCCCCGCCCCACCCCCCAAAATGGAGAGGAATGTGAAATTGGTCTAGGAAGATAGCTAGATTGGAAATGGCTTTGAGTGTCAAACAGAGGAGAGTCTGTGTTTTATCCTGCAGGCCATAGGGAACCCCACTGGCACCTCTTGAGCTGGGCAGTAACATGCTCAGCCTCTGCTTTAGGAGGATGCTTTTGGCGGCTTTGGATGCGATTAGAGGTAGGGAGACCAAGAATTAGGCCATTGCCGTAGTCTAGGCTGGAGCTGAGTGAAAAGAAAGGGACACTTCGGAGAGATGTTGGAAGGTATAATTGATGAGACTTGACAACCAATGGGACACTACAGGGCAGTGTGTGGGGGCCGAGTCATGGATGACTTGGAGATAGCAAACGTGTCCAATTGAAAGGACACAAATAGGCAAGTTAGAAAGAAAGGTGAGTTGGAGGGAGGAGATCATTTTCATTTGGACATGTAGAAGTGGAGTTGCCCATGGGACATCCCAATAGAGATGTCTGACCCATAGGCTGTTGGTGGGAGAGAAAAGATGATTCAGAACAGAACCCGGAGGTATATCCCTATATTAAGGGTTGGGACTGGAGCACATAGAATAACTCAGCAAAGGAGACTGAGAAGGAACAATCAGCAGGCTAAGAGAAGAAGCAAGAGAAAGCAGTATTAAAAAAAAAAAGATAGGAGCAAGTCTGGGAGGAGAGTAGGAAAGCAGGTGGTGAGCAGTGTCAGAGGCCACTGAAAAGTCAAGGGAGAGGACTGAGAAAAGACCGCTTCGTTTAGTTAGTGGTTGGGAGAGCACAACACACATGGATGGGGGCCACAGCTCCAGTGAGGGCCAGAGTTGGAAGCTCCATCATCCGCCTGCAGTACCTGGCTCTTGTTTCGTCTTCTCCACCCTCTCCTTATACTCGAGGACTTGGGGATGTTTTTGGTCGACCCTTCCAACAGCTGGATCTCTTCCTGGTTCATTAATGCCCTTAACTCCCAGGGCACCATCACTCTCCCACCTGCCTAAGCTCTGATTTTGAAGTTTCCCTCCCTGACCGTGATTTCCTGCCATCTCTCCTCATCTCACTCCTCCTAAAACTCCTCGTTATCATCGGTCCAATCTGCAATCCATCCAGCCTCACCTTTTCTCCCTAAGCAGACAGGTGGATGGAGCTCTGGACTTGGAATCTGTCTCAGACACTTACTAGCTCTATGACTCTGGGCAAGTCATTTAACCTCAGTTCCCTCATCTGTAAAATGGAATAATGATCACGGCTACTGTTCATCACCCTGGTGAGCAGCAGATGTAAGCCACTTGGCAAACTGTACAATGTCCGATAAACAAACACCAGCCTAGTTTTTTCATTCTGCTGCTGCATTAGCCTGCTCTGGCCTCACTTGAGCCTAATTCACAGGATATGCCCAAAGTCTTAGTGCAGTTTGAAGCTTGACTGTCTTGTATCACGCTCACACCTTAACTAAAATTCAGCCTAGATTGCGTCGAGCATCTCATTTATCTGTCCCTACTTCTGTGCTTCTGGAGGAAGTTGCACCACTGTTGACTGGGCCCCATTGCTAATCTGCTCTGTAATCTCAACTGAGACCTTAGTGCTCTGCCAGTCATGTATTCTCCCCTGACAGAGTTTCATTCTCCCTGACTGTGGGAAAACTCTCTCTTCATCGCCTCTTGTGGCATCTGTCACACCCTTGCCTGATGGGGGAAATGAAGGCCATCCTTGGCTCCAATCTCTGAGCAGTGGGTAGCCTTTCTTGCTAAGGCCAACTTCTCTATTTATGTCCTCAAGCCCCTCCCCTTCAATCTCTCTCTCATCTCTGCGTGTCTCTTTTGGTGGCTTATCACCCATCTCCTAATGCCTGGCATGGTTGTACCCCAAGGCATGGCTTCGTCCTGGGCTTGCTTCCCTTCTCTCTACACCTGCATCTTTCTCTTTTCCTTTGATTTTATCCACTAACATGGACTCAGTTATCTCTCAAGCCTACATGTCCAGCTTTAATCTCTCATGAGAGGCAATGTGGCATTGTGGATAGAGGGCTCAGCTTAGAGTCAGGAAGACCTGTGTTCAAAATCTGCCTCTGACATCTACTAGCTGTTTGACTCTGAGAAGGTCCCTGCATCTCTTAGTGCCCCCAGGGAGCTCTCTAAACCAAGAAGTTACATAGAAAGTATTCATCCACATTGGCAAAGGGAGTTTCTTCAGCAGGAATTCCCCTATACCAGGGAAATCATATCTCTTTTCTGAACTCCCTCTCCACACTGCCAGCTAGCTACTAGATAGTGCATCCAGGCCTTTCCAAACCACCTCAAACAGAAGAGAAGAGAAGGAGTGAGCCCTTCCTCCCAACTTGATCATACCATCCCTGCCACCTCCCCAGCCACCCAGCTTCATAATCTGGGGGGCTTTCTTGGCCTCCTTGTCCTTCGCCTGCTGTCCTGCAGTCACCACATCCATTGAAGCCAGTCCTTGCTCTCCATCCACACTGCTTCTCCCCTGGGTTAGGCCCTCAGACTCTTCTCAGCTGGACCATTTGGGAGTTGGACTTTTTGCTGTGACCTTGACAAACATCATCCAACAGGAACATTTCAAAATTCGCAGAGGGTATGAAGAGGGTATGTGAAAGAGACAGTTGGAGGGTGTTTTTCTTAAGTGCATATTAGATGTAAATGATAGTAACAAAACTTCTGTGCTTCTCTTCTGCTCTCTTCTGTGTGTTTTTTAGCCATTTTCATTGACAATCTTTTCTTTTTCATCGCTGTCACTACCCACCCATTGTCCCTATCCCCAGCAGAAGTCCAGCTCTCCTTTGTTAACAAATCCTTGTAGGAGTTCACTGTACCTTCAACTTTGCTATACTAACAACATGAACAGTTTTGAATATAAAACTTTGATATACAATGTTTTTTGGATCTCTTGATAATTGTTGACAATTACTCATACATTGACGACCTAATAAAATGTATGACATCGTTCACTGTGGAAGCAAACAGATTAACCTCCATCCCAATGCTGGAGCTGTCAAATTTATGCTTGATACTAGACTTAACAAACACCATCCTTTATTCTCTTTACCCACAAGAGATCATTACAGTGTTGGAGTGACAAAAAAAATTAAAAACAAGAAATTTGCAAAAGTTCAATCTATAACTAATGCAGATTTTGCCACAATCGTGCACTTATATTTATTGCTTTAAAAAAGTAAATGTGTAAAAGTTAAAAAAGAAAAACCAGCAAATCCATGGAGTCAAGCAAAACAAAGCAATATGTTTGTTTATTGTAACCGTTTCCATGCTTACATCTAGTTGCTCCCCCAGGGCTGTTTGCCTCACTGCTGCCCAAAGCTTCCTATGGCCCAGATCTCACCAGGCCTCTCCCCTGTGGCTCTCTACTGCCTCCAGAATTCAGTACAAATTCCTCCACCTGGTAAATAGATCACTCCACTGTCTGGCCTCAGCCCACCCCACCAGATTCCTTCTTACCCACCAAGGCCCAGGTCAAGCTGGCCATACTAGTTGGCCTTCTATTTCCCATCTCCATGGCCTTGCACAAGTTGTGCCCCATGCCTGGGATGTTCTTTCTCCTTATCTCTGACTCTTATAATTCTCCCCTTTCTTTGAGGCTCAGTTCAACTGCCCACTCCCCTCACTTAGTTGTTAGTGTTCTTTCCCCCAAGTAGCCTGGTATTTATTTGCTTATTGAATCTCCCCCTCTCCCTGATAGAATCTCAGCTTCTCGAGGGCAGGGACAATTTCATTTTTTAAAACTTTTCTATTCTTAGCACATTGACTTACACTGAGATGCTCAGTCCCTCTTGAATGCTATCCTGATTGAGTCACTCAGAGACTTTTTGTTTTCCTAAGCATTTTTTTGGGGGGGCAATGGGGGTGGAGTGACTTACCCAGGGTCACACAGCTAGTAAGTGTGTCAAGTGTCTGAGACTGGATTTGAACTCAGGTCCTCCTGAATCCAGGGCCGGTGCTTTATCCACTGGGCTACCTAGCTTCCTCTTCCTAAGCATTTTAAACTATCCCTTTGCAATACTATCTCCATCATTAATAATCGCTCTCTAGGAGAAGTCACCATCAGCTTAGGCCCTGTCCGAATGATCCTTCACTTCAAATCAGGAGAATTAGTTCACGAAGTTTCACTTGATTCATGTTCAGATAAACACTCTCAACTTTGTTTCTTCTCTCATTCCATCTCAGCTGATCTCCTGCATCTCAAGTCATCATCTTTGGGCCTTTGTTTTCCATCCCTTACATGCTTTTATGGGCCATGGTTTTCTTTGGCACAAATCGGGAAAGAGCCCTTGGATCTTAAAAGAGGTGGAGGAAAGCCCCCAGTGCCCTCATCTAAGCGGGCCAACTTTTCTTGACACTCCATATTTACCAGATCATTTCAGTGCAGATATTGAAGGGATCTTGGAGATTGCTTCATTCCTAAGGGGCCTTCACCTTACTATTGATCTCAGACCTCGGGTATTCAGGCTGCTGAAGAAACCTTTGCTCTCACTCCTGCTCAGAATCCTGCTTGTTTCCTACATTCTTTTTTTGGGGGGGGGGGGACAATGGGGGTTAAGTGACTTGCCCAGGGTCACACAGCTAGTAAGTGTCAGGTGTCTGACATCGGATTTGAACCCAGGTCCTCCTGAATCCAGGGCCGGTGCTTTATCCACTGCGCCACCTAGCTGCCCCCTTCCTACATTCTTAATTGAAGGAAATGCTACATTTGAGTTAGTGGTTAGTCAAAATGAAGATAGAATTGCTTTGTCCATCCACGTTCACAGACCCCAAGGCTACAAGCCTCTGATTGAGTCCAACCCCCTCATTTGCCAAATAAGGAAACTGAGGCCTAGAGAAGGTAGTAAATGGCAGAGCCAGGATTCAGTCTGAGACCTGATTCCACATTCAGTACTTCCCATATCAAGGATGTTCTGGTCTCTTTAATAGAGGCAAAACTTTTCATAGATTGCTGGGATGTCTTTTTGTTCCTTGGCAGTCAACTAGGAGTAATTGATCCCAGGGTATGGCACAAAAGGTTATATCTGATTTTATTTTTTTCCCACATTTTGGGAGGAAAAGTGAAACTTAAGTGTGGCCCCATTTCATCTGATCCTTGCTCTTCCCTTTTCCCTCTTTCCCTTTCACATATCCCAGAGGCCTTTGCCCTTCATTCCGGAGACCCAAGGCCAAAAGAAAGGGAAAGAATGTTTTCAAATGGCTTAGGACATGTCTGTGATAGAGCTAACCAAAACTGGCTTGCTCACTTGTGTCCCATTCAGGCCCCTGGAACAAGCAGCCAGGTTGCTCGTGAAGGGTTGATTTTTTTCCCCTTGTGAATTGCAAGCATTCTTAAGTCTGATCTCACATGATTAGATTTGTGTGCCGAGCCAGGGTGCACTGCAGTGACTTTACTGTCCCTCACGGTGGCTGTGTCAGTCTAGGCAGGTGGAACCCAGAAGCTAGAGCTCAGTTTGGGCAGGAGAGCCAACTGTGCCACCCCACCCACTCTTAGGACTGAGAAACCCTCCAGCTTCCTGCCATCTTGTGAAACCCTAAACTGTGCTTAGCAAACCCTAGAGTCAGTCCAGACTCTGAGGCGGGTAGTGAAGGCTAGGGTAGGGCGGAGACCCAGAGAAAGAGAGGAGGGAGAGGGAGACTGAGACAGAGAACTATCTGTCGCGGGTGGGGGCATGTATTGAGTAGTCTCCATCTTCTGGGGGCAGTCCCAATTTCAAGAAAAGCTAGTGTCTTTTAAGTAATAAACATTTTTATTTCTAGTTTTGAGTTCCAATATTTTTCCCTCCTTCCCTCCCCCCTCCCGGAGGCAGTAAGCAATCAGATATGGGTTATACATGTGCAATTATGCAAAACATTACCACATTAGTCATTTTGTACAAGAAAACTTGATTAAAATGAAAAAAAAAAAAGAAAGAAAGTGAAAGATAGCATGCTTCAGTCTGTGTTCCATCAATGTCAGTTCTTTCTTTGGAGGTGAATAGTATGTTTCATCATGAGTCCTTTGGGATTGTGTTGGATCATTGCATTGTTAAGAATAGTTAAATCTTTCACAGTTCTTCATCAAACAATATTGATGTCTCTGTGCACAGCATTCTCCTGGTTCTGCTCACTTCACTATACATCAATTCATACAAGTCTTTCCAGCCTTTTTTAAATCATCCTACTTGTCATTTCTTACAGCACAGTAATATTCCATCACCGTCATATACCACAGCTATTTTAGCCATTCCCCAACTGATGGGCATTCCTTTGATTTCCAATTCTTAGCCACCACAAAAAGAGCAGCTATGAATATTTTTGTACATGTGGGTCCTTTTCCCTTTTTTATTATCTCTGGGATATAAACCTAGCAGTGGTATTGCTGGCTCAAAGGGTATGCACAGTTCTATAGCCCTTTGGGCATGGTTCCAAATCGCTCTCCAGAATGGTTGGATCAGTTCATAATTACACCAACAGTGGATTAAAAGTAGCGTCTTTAGGGGGCAGCTAGGTGGTGCAGTGGATAAAGTACCGGCCCTGGATTCAGGAGTACCTGAGTTCAAATCCAGCCTCAGACACTTGACATTTAGTAGCTGTGTGACCCTGGGCAAGTCACTTAACCCTCATTCCCCCACCCCACCCCCCAAAAAAGTAGTGTCTTTAAACAAGGCTCTGCAAAAGAATGACCTTTATCATGCATGGTCTGTGTTCCAAATTTTGGTTTAGAAACTCTGGTTACTGTAGCAAGATGTAGCTTGTCTCAGCAGTTATGTGAAAACTGGCTAAGATGAAGCCCAGTAAGAGGTAAACCCCTGAGCAGGGTATGATGAGCAAGCTAGGGGAGTCCTGGCTTGGGGTCCATGGGCACCCTAAGGGGGGGAGGTCATGGACATATTTCAGAGGATCTGTGACCTTGGGACTTTATTGTTTAGTTAACTATATTTCACTAACCTTTGGTTTCCTTTGTAGACCTTAGTATTATATGCATTTTACAAGCATCCTGAGCAGGGGGTTGGTCCATAGACTTCGCTAGACCATGGCCCCAGGGGTCCAGGACACTCAGAACGGTAAAGAAAGGCTTGTGGTAAAGTGAAGGGCTTTGAGAGAAAAGGATCCCCCGTTCCCCCTCCCCCAAAAGGTGGAATGAAGTGTGGTGTCCGCCAGGCTATGAGAGAAAGGGAAGAAGGTGTGGCTGAGGTAGCTCTTCCGGCTTTCAGTTTCCATTTCTTTAGGAGTCACTAACACTTTGTCTTTAATGCTTTGCAGGTGCCCTGAAGACCGACCATACTGAAGTTCTTCTATCTGCTGATTTCACTGGAGCAATCAAAGTGTTTATTAACAAAAAGAAATGTGTAGCTTGACTTGTGAGAAAGCAATTAAAAATAAACAGAGATGAGTACGTTTCTGTCAGCATCCTAAGTGACTGAGCATCGGAGTAGTGTTGCAGGCTAACATTTGTTTTACACTGTTGAGCTCTAATATATTTTGGGAGGCAGTGTCAGTGAGCTAGTAAGCCGGCCAGGTACGTGCAAAAAGAGACTTGCTCAGTGGTTGGCCTGACATGTTAAAAATGGTTGTGGTTTTGCTCTATAGTTGTCAACATGCAAAGGTTTCTGCATGAAATATATTCATCTATGAATCTCCTGTGTGTGCCTTTTTTTGGTTACATGCCCTGAATTTAACAGCTCACTTCTTCAGAGGCTCTTTTAGCTGTTCAATGAAAGGAAAATGGTTTGGGTTTAGAGTTAAAAAACAAAAAACACCACCACCTTTGCTTTTGCACAGAATTCCTTCTCTTTTTTTAAAGGTTTTGGACTCTGGATTCTGTGAGTGACTTGGAGAAGGTAATGCAGGCTTCCAGTAGGTCAACAGCTATGTGTAAATGTTTTTATCAATTTCCTAATCTGAGGACAAATTGTTTTTGTGGCCCAACTTGTTGTGGATTTGGGAATTTTCTTTGTATGTGTATATAGAAATAGCATTTCTTCCCTTTTTTTCACACTGGAGCACAATGTTTCTATGTAAAGAACACTTTTCATTCCTTATTCATGGGCACTAGGTTCTGTGAGAGCTCACTTTAAAAAATGAAGCTGCACTCATTAGAAATTCTTTTCTACAACAATGTAAAAATGAACTGTTTACATTTTTTTAAGGCATTGGAGTTTTCCAAAATGAAGCTGTTTTGGTTTGAGTTGCAGAATTTGAAAGACTTTGTAAATCTTGCTCTACTGTACCAATGAAATAACAGTGGGGCAGCTGAACCCCCTACCGTGTTGTTGATGGTTAGCCTATGTCTCAGAAAGTAAAAATGTCTAATTAAAAGTTGGTCACCAACATTGAGTAAATGTCATTTTGTTTTTAAATGACTCAGGTTTCTCATAGCAGTCCTGCAACACCTGGCTCCTGGTGCCAACCTTATTCTTTCCTAAGCTAGCTTGGTGACCGCAGGCAAGGTCCTCACCCACCCACAGCCTGTTTCCTCATCTGAAAATGAGGGCGTTGGATTAGGTTATCTGCAAGGCCCCTTTGCTCTCTCTATAATTCTCTGACTATTGTGTTAATCAATTGAATTAAATTTGGCTATCTTCAGTCTGTAAAGTCAGGCCTCAGGAGCAACTAGTGACAAACACGTCAGTTAACAAAGCATGGCTGTACCGTGGAGACTTCTGGGTAACTGAGTTTGCTTAGTTTGGCCCTCAGATGTTTCATGCAGAGCTTGGCCCTGCTCACTAGACTATTCTGTTGACCGTGGCTTCTTCATTGTTCTATGCTTGGGCCCTCCCAGATCAGGTTTTGTAGCTGTGTGGTGAACCTGCTGACCAACTAAGATGGTGTGTACCCCTCTACCTTGGGCATGGCTGGTAATCCCGCCATGGCCAGTTTCATCTTAAAACTTCGTCTTTGACTTTTATGGGGAGCTTGGCCTTCCTGGCCCTGGGCTTGTGACTTCTGGGCGGTTGCTCTACTGGTTGCCTGGGAGCTTGAGGATTTCCGGTATAAATATTTCCTGAAAGAGTTTGTGGTTAATTTGAAAGAAAAGATAGTTAGCATTAGGGAGCCATTCTCAGGGCCTGACTCCACTAGGTTAGTAGTCTTGTCAGAATTAATTGGCTACTAACATTCTAAAAAAGCAGTTCTTGGGGTACCAAGTGATGAGGGTAGAAATTATGTAGCTTTGAGTTTTACTTGGAGGAATTCTAAACAGATACTCATTCCTGACCTTAGCACAATGCAGCAATGACCCAGTTCTGCCAGAGTCAAGCCCCTCACTCTGAGCTGTCTCAAGAATCTTGTCAAGCATTTTCTCTCTCCTGTGACCTTACTTTGAATTTTAAGTGCTATTGAAAATGATATGTAATGACTGACCCCAGCTAAAAATGCCCTCTATATAATTTTAGCATTGAGTTTGTGTTCTTTGGAATTGGTATTGAACACACCCCCGAAACATCCTAACAATCAGACCCTGCCTTCCCCACAGCTTGCAAACATTGCCATTGTTCTTCCCAGGTGCTATGGGGTTCCCTGGGAAAATTGTCCATGCAAGCTTGTGGGAGATGAGGCCCCATCCCAATGCCTCTGCAGAAGACTGTCTAGGGTGCCAGTTGTCGGTTTCACTTTGCTAGGGTCTGGTGGCGTAGTATGCTGAGTCATCTAGTCTAGTCTTTCCCAAGAAAAACTCTCCCAAGAAGCAGCCCATGGTAGAGAATCCCAGTGTTTTCCCAGTTCACTTTCCCCAGACTCGGCTCAGCTGGACATCTGAGGGCCCTGGGGGCGGCGTGGGAGGAGGAGTCACCCCTTACCTAGGGAGGAGTCATCCGTTGGAGTTTAGAGGCCCTTGGACTATGACTCATCCTATTGTTGAGCAAAAACAAGAGTCTCTTTCCTCCTCCGGATTCTGAGAGGTAGGTAATATAAGCCCAAGTTGTATCTGTATCAGGCCTTGCCTGGGGTCACACATTGTGAGCCCCGTGGTCTTTGCTGTCAGGCCATGAGTTTCGGAGGTTTTCCACTGCATTTTGAAACACTTTAGGAAGTTCCTTGATTTCCTCTGCAGGTGGAGCTGCAGCTGTTTGTTTTTTCCAAGAGTTCTAGGATGAGACACCCAAGCCTGCTTCAGATCAGAGGAGTCTGTGTCATATGAGTGCTTTTAAAGGTGGGGATTTGTTTTTAACCTTTTCCACTCGGTGCCTTCCTGAGCCCTCCCAACTTGGTCTCCTTTACTGACAGACAAAACATAAAAGTCCAGGTTTATAGTTGAAAGACCTGAGTATGTTTAGCTTGGAGGAGAGAAAACTTGAAAGGGCATTTAATGGAGTTAAATGTAAAGTCTTACACTGGGAAAATTGATTTTGTTTCATCCAAGCACAAAATGGAGGATCATAGATTTCAAGCCAGAACAAAACTTAGAAATCACTGATTCCATCAAGTTCAACAACTCTCATTTTATATATGAGGAATCGAAGGTACAGAGAAGCAGTGACTTGCCCAGAACACAGGTAGGAAGTGTCTGCAGTGAGATTTGAACCCAGATCCAGCACTCTGTCTACTATTTCATGCTGCCTTGGATGTCTGTGTCTCCACTGAAAAGATTGCCAGGCTTTGTTGAGTCATTTCAGTCATGTCCAATTCTTGGGTTTTCTTGTAAAGCTCCTGGAGTGGTTGGCCATTTCCTCCTCCAGCTCATTTGATAGATGAGGAAACTGAATCAAACAGTGACTTGTCCAGGGTCACACAGCTAGGAAGTGTCTGAGGCCAGATTTGAATCAACAGTGTGATGTGGCATGATCGATCAGAGACAATGTTTAGAACTAGATGGCATTAAGAGCCACTCCTGAAGTCATTGCCCTTGGAAACAACCTTTTGCCCGAGGCATGGCTGAGACCACTGAGAATACCCTAACTGCCCTAAAAGCCATGGTTGGGGTGGAGGGGAGCTACGCCTCACTCTTCCCACCATCCTAGCTCCAGTTTCCAGCACTGAATTTTTTGAGTAAAGAATAGGTGACATTTGCCCATACGTGCCGACCATATCCCCTGTCATTCCACCCATTATGAGCTCAGAATAATAATATGAGCTAACATTTCTAAAGCTCTTACTATGTGCCAGGCACCGTGCTTTACTGCACCTTGCTTTGTGATCTCATTTGATCCTTAGGAGGAAGATACTATTATTACACCCCTTTTCCAGATGAGGAAAATGGCGCAGACAGATGAAGTGGCTTCCCACATAACTAGTAAGTGTCTGAGGCTGGATTTGAACTTAGGTCTTCCTGACTCTAAACCCAGAGCTCTATGCACTATGGTGTCCCCTCTACCTCGTGAGGGATTGTTTTTTGTTTTGTTTTTTCCTGTTTTCTACAGCTCCCTATAAAAATGCAGTTGCACCGGGGAGGGATCAGTTAATAACTTAGCAGGGATTTTAGCTGAGAAGGAGTGAAGTTGGAAGAGGGAGGAGCAGTGAACAAGAACCCAAGCTGGAAACCAATAGAAAAGGCCCAAAACAAAAAGCTGGGGTTGTTACCCAAAGCCGGTGACTAGGAATGGGTGGCTTTTGGCCCAATATTTATAATTAAAGCCCCCCCCCCACTTGGCCCTGGGTTTCCTCTAGCATTTTTGGAGCAGTGGGGTCCCATGGTCCCATGGCTCCCTGTGGTATCCCACACCAGCACCATACCTTTAAACTGTAGGCCCTCTTTGCTGCTGCCTTTATCATTGTGATGGTGTGATGATAACTACCATCCTATGAGGTGAATGAGTCGTGCAAGCATCATTAGCCCCACATTACAGATGAGCAAACTGAGGCTTTGGGGGGTACATAGTCCTGTCCACATAGCTAGTAAGTATCTGGGGGTGAGATTCAGACCTAGGTTTCCTGGCCTTCGGTGGGTCCTCCACTTTTTGTCATTCCAAGAGGGCACACTTGGTCACTATTGGGCTAGCCTCATGTCCCTGGGATCTAAGGCCTAGTCCCTAGAGGTCCTGCACTAGATCCTGGAATGATTCATAGCTTTACAACAATGGCAAATTTCTTAGCTGGTTAAACATATCTCCTCTAGATGGTGCTCAATTCTCAGCATTTGTGAGGAGACAAAGGGAGAAGGCTTTGGATGCGTTCATTACCTCTAGCACGGGCAGGGGCCATTGCAAGGCAGGTTGTAGCTTTTCTCTCCCGTCACAACTTTGAAATGAACTGCAATCTACTGGATTAAAATCTCCGACTTCACCGATTTGCAAACAAAATTAACTCAAAGATGTCCCTCTCCCCCCAAAAAACCTCACAAAATAAAACTGACCTATTTGGTGGATGGCATAGGCAAAATTTACTGTTAAAATGCCCTCCAAGCAGAACCTGAGCTCCTCAGCTCTGCGTGGGGTGACATGGGGTGACATGGGGTGCCAGGGTAGAAGTGGGCCAGAATGAATCCTATGGAGGCAACAGCCTCAGTGAGGCAGGATGACCGTAGGGCAACGGACGGCATCTCCACCCCAATACGGTGAAGCTGTAGTTCACTCTCATCCTACCAACGTCTCATAAAGTACTTGCAGTGTTTTATTAGGAGCTGGGGATCGGATAAAAGTAGAGCCAAGACCTATGATTTCACTGCTCTGGGGAACTCCCAAATTAGGAAAGTCTCTCCCCAGATGCAGGGCCACACCTTCTTGATGACTACCGTTCCTTGAGGGTTACCCAGACTTCTCCAGAGACCCTGCTGCAAAGGAAAATGTCCCCACAGAGCAAGGGGCCTTCACCTTTTTTGTGTCAGGGACCCCTTTTGGCAACCTCAGAAGAATACTTTTAAATGTATAAAACATAGGATTACAACAGAAACTGTTGAAATATCGATGTCAGGATGTTGGGGGGAAAAAGTACATGAAGCCTAAGCTAGGAACCCCTCCCCACAAAAGGATATGTGGGTATTTGGTTTGCCTCGCACCTGTATTAGGATGCTTATTTCTCCTTACGCTTATATAAGCAATGACATGAGAGCATTTTAGACTTCTGCAGGATCCAGATTAATTGCTTGCTTCCTTTCAATGGCCTCACCCCTTAGGTTGGGTTCCCCCCGCCCCCTTCTGCTTATATAAGGGGACTGTCAGCTCTGGAACTAGACTTAAGCGATCCGAGAAGTAGTCGGATTTGCTAAGGTTACACATATCTTTGACGATTGCATTGCAGATGGCCTTCCTTAGAGTGTGAGAGCTCTGAGCTCCCTTCGAGCCCTCAGATTCCATGAACAGTGTTCTGGGAGAGAGGAGATAGACCCTCTAATTGTTTATGTTGCTCTCTGAAATGCACTCAACCGTGTTGCATCCCAATAGAGTGCTTTGAAAGCCACTTCAAACAATCAAGTGTCACCCATTCAGCTAACACCTCTCAACAGCCATAGCTGTAATTGTTTTCTTACCTTTTCTCACCTCAGTCATTGCAGTAGTTATTAGGAAATAACTGGTCTCCCTGCTTCCAGTCTCTTTCTTATACAGTCAGCCTTCCCACCACGCAGCTGTCAAAAAGAGTTTTCTTTTTTTTTGGGGGGGGTGGGGGTGGGAATGAGGGTTAAGTGACTTGCCCAGGGTCACACAGCTAGTAGGTATCAAGCATCTGAGGCCGCATTTGAACTCAGGTCCTCTTGCATCCAGGACCATTGCTTCCAAAGAGAGATTTCTAAAAGCTGATTATGTCACCCCTTTATTGCATGTAGCATAAGATACTAACTCCTCCACAATCTGTCTCCCATCCACTTTTCAGTCATTTTATATTAATGGTTTTCTTCCATTCTAGTCCAGGCAAGTTGACCTGCCCGATCTTCCCTATACGTTATGTTCCATCTTCCTCCGTGGCATTGTAAAAGGGGTCTCCTATGTCTGAAATGTGAGAAAAACTCCATCTGCATCTCCCCGATCCCTAGGTTCCTGAAGAGCACAAGTGAAATGTTACTTACATGAGTTTGCTGATTGCTTTCCTGATTCCTCCAGTCCTTAGGCCTCTCTCCATCTTGAAATTATTTTCTACATGGTTTGCATCTACTTACTTGAGAACATGTATCCCTCCAGTTGAAGGTCAGAGGGCCTTTGATGAAGTACCCTACCCACCTGACACAGAAGTGGTAGCATAAATGTCAAGGATCAGGCACAGACTTTGGGACGTGGCCAGTTACAGGAATGTGTATGCATCTTAACTATGCATATTTGTAATGAGGATTTTATTTTTTGTTTTTCTGGGGGGAAGGAGAGAAAAGAAATACCTGTTAAATTAGCATTTAATTTTTTAAAAAGAATATAAGCCCCTTGAGGAAATTATTTTTCTCTTTGTATTCTCAGGGCCTAGGATGGAACTTGACACACAGTAGACACTTGCTGAATTGATGTAAATCAAGTCATTAATGCCCCCTCATGAGGTTGATTATTGCAACAACAATAATAGCTAACATTTATATAGTACCTCATACCTGAAGAATTTTCTTCACAATAGCCCAGCAAAGTAAGTACAATCATCATCATCACCACCATCCTCCTCCTCCTCATCTTACATTGCTCTTGCTTCTGCTTCAAACTTTGAGAAAGTGACTTTAGGGGGCGGCTAGGTGGCGCAGTGGATAGAGCACCGGCCCTGGATTCAGGAGGACCTGAGTTCAAATCTGGCCTCAGACACTTGACACTTACTAGCTGTGTGACCCTGGGCAAGTCACTTAACCCTTATTGCCCTGCAAAAAAAAAAAAAAGTGACTTTAAAAGTATACAGTAGGGCAGCTAGGTGGCGCAGTGGATAGAGCACCGGCCCTGGAGTCAGGAGTACCTGAGTTCAAATCCGGCCTCAGACACTTAACACTTACTAGCTGTGTGACCCTGGGCAAGTCACTTAACCCCAATTGCCTCACTAAAAGAAAAAAAAAAATTTAAAAGTATACAGTAGGAGCAGCTAGGTGGCGCAGTGGATAGAGCACCGACCCTGGATTCAGGAGGACCTGAGTTCAAATCTGGCCTCAGACACTTGACACTTACTAGCTGTGTATCCCTGGGCAAGTCGAATAACCCTCATTGCCCCACAAAACAAACAAACAAACAAATAAAAAAAACAAAATCAAAGTATAAAGGGAGGAGTAATTGATGTTTCAGTCCCTCCAACAAACATTTACCACTAAATATAAGCTCCATACAATAGTGTGGTGACAGCCCTAATCCAGACTAGAGAAAATCTAATCCAACCCCCTCATTTTACAGAGGAGGAAAATGAGGCCCTGAAGGGGAGAGAGAGGGAGAGGTATTAAAAAGGTGATGAATGACTGGGACAGAGCAACCAGGATGATGTTCAAGGGCCTCAGGCCCAGTCCCCCACAATAAGTGACTGACATGAGAACACTTTAGCCTGGAGACCAGAAAACATAGGTGGGCAGAGTAATGCTCTTCAGATTTGAAGGGCTGTAGTGTGGAAAAAGGATCATACGTGTACTGCTGAGAACCACAAAGTAGAAGGCAGAAAAGTAAGGGGAATTTGCCAAGAGGCAGATTTTGATTTGATGGTAGGAAAAACCTATTCATTTTTGTTAAATTATTTTTCAGTCATGTCTGACTTTGTGAGCCCACTTGAGGTTTTCTTGGCAAAGTAACTAGAGTGGTTTGCCATTTCCTTCTCCAGCTCATCTTACAGATGAGGAAACTGAGGCAAACAGGGTGAAGTGGCTTGCCCAGGGTCACCCGGCCAGTAAGTGTCTGAGGCTGGATTTGAACTCCAGTCTTCCTAACTCCAGGCCTGTCACTCTATCCACTGCACTACCTAGCTGTCCTTCCCATTCATTAGAGATGGTTTAAAAGCGGATTGGGGGGGGGGGTGCGGGGCAGCTAGGTGGCACAGTGGATAGAGCACCGGCTCTGGATTCAGGAGGATCTGAGTTCAAATCCGGCCTCAGACACTTCACACTTACTAGATGTGTGACCCTGGACAAGTCACTTAACCCCAATTGCCCCGCCAAAAAAAGAGGATCTGGGATAAAGCACCGGCCCTGGAGTCAGAAGTACCTGAGTTCAAATGTGGCCTCAGACACTTGACACTAGCTGTGTGACCCTGAGCAAGTCACTTAACCCTCATTGCCCCGCAAAAAAAAAAGAAGAAGAAGAAGCATCAGATCTGGCAACCTTAGGAACACAGTGGTCTCCCATTCTCTGGAGACCTCAAAGTAGAGACTGAGCATTCTTATTCAGATGGCAGTCTTATTTAAGTTGGACTAGGTGGCCCCCAGGAACCCTTTGATTCAGAGATTCTATGAAGTGACTTGCCCAAGGTCACAGTAGGAATTGCAATGCAAGGCCTTTAACTAAAGGCCCTGGGCTTAAAGCAATAGGAGCTCTTACCTAGAGAATAATGTGCCATTTAAGTTGCAGAGGCAACTTATTATACTTGGCCTTGATAACCAAGCAGTCTTTTCAAGTGCCAGAAACCTCCTGTGTCTGTTATTAGCTAAAGAGGCATTACCAGGCCCTTGTTCCCGAGGCAACCAAACAAAAAGTCCTAGATTGAAAAACTTACCATTCGTATTCTCTCTCCCTCTCTCCCGCCCTCCCTCTTCCCCCTCCCCCCCCTCGCTCTCTCCCTCTCTCCTCTCCTCCCTCTCTCCACACATGCACACATCACAAATTACATGAAAAATTCCCAAAGACCAGCTCATTTGCAAACTTGTATTTCTTCAGTTACTTCCAAGAGAACAAAGTGGAAAATCATAATATCATTGCTTTAGGCCTGGAAGGGGCATCTATTCCAACCCCCTCGTTTGACAGGTGAGGAAACAGGCCCAGAGAGAAGGAGCTTGCCTGAGGTGAAATAGGTAGTAAGTAGCAAAGGAGGGATTGGGACCAAGTTAGACTCTGTCAAGTGCCCATGGTTCTTACAACTCATTTCTATCAGATTTGCTTTACATCTATAACAAATGAGCTTTGGGGGGCGGGGCAGCTAGGTGGCTCAGAACCAGCCCTGGATTCAGGAGGACCCGAGTTCAAATCTGGCCTCAGACACTTGACACTAGCTGTGTGACCCTGGCCAAGTCACTTAACCTTCATTGCCCCCCCACACACACACACACACACAAAGAAAGGAAAGAAATGAGCTTTGGACTCACTATTTCAGACATCTTGGAAATTGGCAAACACTATATAAATCCAGGCTTGATTCATTAGTCTTAAGAAGTGATGGGGAAAATGTTAATGATGCAGATTAAACTCTAAAGTGTATCTTCTTTTTGGAAGGTGGGGAGCAAGTTGGGATGTTTCTCCTCCAAAGAAATTGCCTTGAGTCCTCATTCCTGTGTGGTTCCACCAACTGTTAACCACTGATGCACCCAGTTCCATTTAACCAATAAACATTGATTATCTTTTACAAAGAGATTTACTTTGAAGATTTAGCAAGGACAGAAGTATAAACATCCCCACACGCAGACATACCTCAGAGGCACACTCTCCCCAGCACTTTTGGGGGGCGGGGCCATGAGGGTTAAGTGACTTGCCCAGGGTCACACAGCTAGTGTCAAGTGTCTGAGGCCAGATTTGAACTCAGGTCCTCCTGAATCCAGGGCTGGTGCTTTATCCATTGTCCCACCTAGCTGCCCCTTCCCAACACTTTCTTAGTCCCTGGGGAGAATAAAATTAGACTTTAGTCAGTCCCATTGATCCCACCAAATGCATATTCCAATGTGGCATCCGTGCTGGGCTGCTGGGATAAGCCCTGGTCTCAGCTCTAGCTGGGCCTCAAAGCTGGACTGCTGGCTGCAAAGCCCAGCACAGACCTGTTGACTCTTGAATGTTTTGTAACTCACAATATTGGGGGTCTCCAATTTCCTTTACCTAAAAAGGAAGAACAAACACCAAGGCAAGAAATCAGATGATTCCTTGTCAGCCTTAGATGAGATGGTCCCAAGGCTGCTTCTCCCTTTGTTTCTGTCTCTCATCATAGAAAGAGACTACAGGGGATCCCTGGACTAGCACTGGGCACAGAACAGGATGCTGTTCGGCAGCTCTTCTGGGTCACAGTAAGAGAGCAGGGGCCCTGAGGAGCAATATTGATTTTGTTCCCAGGGGAACAGGAAGCCTTCCAGAATGCAGACTAGGAGAACACTGACTACACCTCTCCCTGGATCACACCACCTAGGAAGCACCAAAAACTTCTGAATCACCAGACCTAGGTCTGAAAACAGCAGTGCGAAAAAGCCTGAAGCTTGGGACAGTGCCCCTTCCTTGCCAAGAGCAGAGCTCAACTTTAACACAAGGTTCAAAATAAAGAAATGGGCTGGACAATGAGAAAACAACCTAACTATAAAAAGCTAAAAATCCTTTCTCCCTTCCCCTTAATGACTTTGTTTTTTGGAAAGATTGTGACCCCATTTGGAGTTTTCTTGGCAAAGATACTGGAGTGGTTTGCCGTTTCCTTCTCCAGCTCATTTTACAGATGAGAAACTGAGGCAAACAGGGTTAAGTCCCTTACTCAGGATCACATAACTAGTGTCTGTGGCCAGAATTGAATTCATAAAGATGAGTCTTCCTGACTCCAGGCTCTTGTAACCTATCCACTGTACCACCTAGCTGCCCATCTGGAAAGATAAAGATACTCAAACTTGAAAAAAAAACCAATTGGGATTCTGCAATTTTCCCAGCAGACTTCAGTCTGGAAAAATATGACGTTTGACATATTGTATGATTATAAATTATCAGGTTTTCTTTGTTGTCTTTGCCTCCTGCTCTCCACCCCTTGGCCCTTTAACACTACCAGAAGGTGAAGAGAGATAGGAGATGAAACTCTATAATCAATTACCTTGTTGTTGTTTTTCTGATCCATTCTGGAAGAACTATTTGATGAGAGAGGAGATGGAAGCTAATGACTATACTGAGGTTTGGGGACTAGCTCTCATTTGTTCAAATGATTAAGGCCATATGGTGGGCAAATAAAAGAACTGGAGTTGCACTTGCCGTAGGCTTTTGCAAAAGAAAAGACTGACGGCTGGGGTCCCCAACCAGTAGATCAAGATCTGCTAGTAAATCTTGAAGCCTTAGCCTGAAGCAGATCACCTAAGCTAGGCCTCACCCTCTCTTCTATGATTCTTCTCCACTTAGCCCTTTGCCTGATTCTTGTCAGTTTCAGATTATGACTCTGGGCAAGTCACTTAAACCTCTCTGAACATCCAGAATGAGACATGACTGAATTTGAGCTTTGTAACAATCACCCTGGAGGATAGCAGAGTAGAGACCTGTCTCCTACTCAGTTCGGTGAAAAGACTACTGTCCCGCTGCACCCAGACACCTCATTTCCTTCTCTGTAATCTCAAGACTTCCCAAAAGATAAGCTCCAAATGAATGTATGACTTAGATGTAAAAGGTCACATTGCCAACAAATTGGAGGAACAAGGAAGGAGATGCCTTTCTTGATATGGGGAGAGTTCATGACAAAACAAGGAATAGGGGATCACAGAAGATAAAATGGACAATTTTTATTACCTAAGATTAAAGTGATTTTATACAAACGTAATTCAGTTAAAATTAAAAAGGAAAACAGGTGATTGGGGAAATCTTGTAATAAATTCCTCTGATAAAGGTCTAATATCCAAGATATATAAGATATTGATTCAAATTGATAAGATTAAGAGCCATTCTCCATTTGGTAGTCAAAGGATATGAACAGTTTTCAAAGAAAGAAATCTAAGATACCAATAGCCATATGAAAAAAAATCCAAATCACCAAATAATTAGAGAAATGCAAATTAAAACAATTCTGAGGTTCTACCTCACACCCATCATATTGGCAGAAATGACAGTTGTTGGAGAGGCTGCAGGAAAACTTGGCACACTTATGCATTCCTAGTGAAGCCATGAGTTAGACAAACCATTCTAGAAGTGGTTAGGAACTTTGCCTAGAAAGTTACTAACCGGGGGCAGCTAGGTGGCGCAGTGGATAAAGCACCTGCCCTGGATTCAGGAGGACCTGAGTTCAAATCCAGCCTCAGACACTTCATACTTACTAGCTGTGTGACCCTGGGCAAGTCACTTAACCCTCATTGCCCTGCAAAAATAAATAAAAACTAAAAGAAAGTTACTAACCCTTTGACCCAGCTATACTACTACCAGACGTAGGGTCATCTAGGTGAGCACTGGCCTTGAAGTTAGAAGGACCTGAGTTCAAATCTTAACTCAGACACTTACTAGCTGTATGACCCTGGACAAGTCACTTAATCCCAATTGCTTAAACAAATATCATGCCAGTGGACCCAGGTGGCTCTGGAGGAGAGAGTGAGGTTGGTGACCTTGCTCAGCCCTCTCTCACTTAAGTCCAGTTCACTGCAAGTCATGACATCACTCTGATGTTATGGTCCTCTTTAAAAACGAAGGCTCAATGACAACCACCACCATCACTACTAGGCCTATTTCCCAAAAAGTTCAAAGAAAGAGAAAAAGGACCCATAATATGCAAAAAAATTTATAGCAGCTATTTTCAAAATAGTAAAAAAAACTGGAAACTAAGGGGCTGTCTACCTGTTGGGGGGATGGTTAAACAATGCAATGGAATTTTATTGTGCCACAAGAAATAATGAAATGGATAGTGTGAAGCGAACAGAACTGGGAGAACAATTTACAAAAATACAACACTGAGGGGCAGCTAGATGGCACAGTGGATAGAGCATCGGCCCTGGATTCAAATCCACCCTCAGACACTTAACACTTACTAGCTGTGTGACCCTGGGCAAGTCACTTAATCCCAATTGCCTCTCTCTCTCTCTCTCTCACACACACACACACACACACACACACACACACACACACACACACAAACAAAAGACAACACTGGAGAAAAATAATTCTGGAGAACTTTAGAATTATATCAGTGCAATGATAAACCATGAGTCCAGAGGACTGAACATCAATCATACCAGTCACCTCCTCTCAGAAAGACGTAAAGACAATCTGGAATGAGACATTTATATTTGAACATGACCAATGTGGGAACTTTTTTTTACTAACCTTTATTGTATGGGTTTTAGTTTTTGTTTAGGAAGGGGGGAAAAGGCTTCCGAAAAAGAAAAAAGGAACTCACAAAAAGGCTAGGAACCATGGCCTTGAATATCTTCCGTAACTTAGAGGGCATTTTGGGATTCAGTGGAGTTCTTAAACCCCAAAGAGAATGCTAATGTCTAGTATGTTTGCCAATGTAAAATGGCTGAAAGAGTAAGAAACCTGAAGATTAGAACCAAAAAGTAATTCCAGAAGGTCAAATTCAGAAAGATCAGTGGTTTATAACCTTTGCCGACTTCCTAATGGTTCAAGTCTTGGGGGAAGATGACCAAGTGAGAGGTTGCAAAGGAGCTAGTTGACTTCCTTAATATCCCCCTCAAAAAAGACCGACAGAAATGCCCCTACCCTGGAAAAAAGCACAGTTAGCAGAAATGCTTAAAAGAAAAACATCAATTAAAAGAAGCGTAAACCAAAGTAAATGAAACCAATACAAAGCAAAAAAGGGGATTGTTCAAAGCAAAGACATCAGAAGGAAAAAGTACTAAACGCTACCAACCAATGGAAGCATTGGAAACAAAGCTAGAAATTTCTCCAGGTACAATCAAATAGATCAGAGACACACTGAGGGAACAATCACAAAAATAAATCAAGGGGGGCAGCTAGGTGGCGCTGCAGTGGATAAAGCACCGGCCCTGGATTCAAGAGGACCTGAGTTCAAATCCAGCCTCAGACACTTGACCCTAGCTGTCTGACCCTGGGCAAGTCACTTAACCCTCATTGCCCCACCCCCCCCCAAAATACTTTTAACTTTAGTAAACTTGTTTTATTGAAGGCCAGATGGAAAGAACTTTCAAAGCAGAAAAACAGCTTCCTATGGTTCTTAGGATCCCTCTAAACATCTGTGATCACCATGTATTGAGGGTTGGGATTTTTTGGAGTTTTTTTTTTTTTTTACACAGAAAGTTGTGCTTGGGGCTGCTGGAGTGAGGAAGGGGGCCTCAAAGAGCTCACATTTAGGAGGGGATAGTGGCAAGAATACTGGGCTTGGAAAAAAGGAGAGATCCTTGAATCCCACTCAGATTCTTAGCTTTGTGACCATTGGCAAGTCACTTAATCTTTCTGAGCCTCAGTTTCTTCATCTGTAAAATGGGGAATATGATATAACTATAGGGTTATTGTGAGGAACAAAAGAGATAACATTCATAAAATCATCTATTAAGCTCTTCATATGTGCCAGGCCTTGCGCTAAGTTCTAGAAATATAGATAAAAACAAAGTACTTTGTAAACATTAGAACACTTTAGAAATGTAGCCGTTAGTAGTATTATTGCTACTTCATCAGCTGGTTCCTCTTGGTTCCTTAGTACTAGAAGCGATCTTTAGAAGCAGGTTAGAATCCGGATAGAAATAATTCCCAATAAATCTCAATGCTTCTGCATTAATTAGGCTCTTGAGTTGACCCTGTGAACCTCTTGATTAGAGTTATAAGACTTTAGGCAAATACACTTTTACTACCATTTGTTAGGTCTGTGTCATCCTTGGCTGAGTTGCAATGGAAAGAGTTGTGGACTGAGACGATCCAATCTAATCTTGCCTTTGCCCATTGCTGTCCATGTGGCCTCCTTGGGCCTTAGCTTCCTTCCTCCTCTATAAAATGAAAGTGTTAGACTGGATAACCTCTAAGGTCCCTCCAGCTCTAGGTCTGTGTTAAAATCCTAGTAACCCTAACACAGGCTGCTTTTCAGAAATCAAAATCCCACTTCTTTTTACAGACCAGCTTATGAAAGAAGGGTTGATTTCTGTTCCTAAAATTCCCTGGGCATTTATTTCACTTTACAGTCTTCATGCTTTCAAAAAGAGAGGCTATGGCTCAAGTTAAAAAGAAAGGAAGGGGGGCAGCTAGGTGGTGCAGCGGATAAAGCACCGGCCTTGGATTCAGGAAGACCTGAGTTCAAATACGGCCTCACACACTTGACACTTACCAGCTGTGTGACCCTGGGCAAGTCACTTAACCCTCATTGCCCTGCGAAGGAGAAGGAGAAGGAGAAGAAGAAGAAGAAGAAGAAGAAGAAGAAGAAGAAGAAGAAGAAGAAGAAGAAGAAGAAGAAGAAGAAGAAGAAGAAGAAGAAGAAGAAGAAGAAGAAGAAAGAAAGAGCAGGGAGCTCTAGCTACTGAGTCAAAGAAGCTCGAATTCAGAACTGGCTCCCTCTTCCCAGTGTCTCATTTGTAAAGCACTGATAAGGATGACATTCCGTTCTGGACCTCTCTGAGCAAAGTGAGGTTGGATTCTGATTATACTTGGCCTTGATAAACCAAGTGGTCAGAGGAGGAAAAAAGCATGAATACCCTCCCTCTGTTTCTGACATACTGAAGAAAGCTGTGGATTTATTGAACTGTTTAATAGAATTGTTTGGGGATGGGGGCTAGACTTTATGCTCAGCATCAAACCTCTGGCTTTCTGCATAGTTAGCCAGGGGTTTGCTAAAAGAACAAAATGATCCAAAGACAAAGAAAAGCAGAACATTGACGTCATAGCAACATCTATATAATGCTTTAGAGTCTAGCATCACACTTGAGCCTCTGTGAGGCGGGGAGTGGTGGTGGTGCAGAGGTGGTACACTTATTTTATTTTTGTTTGTTTTGTGGGGCGAGGGTTAAGTGACTTGCCCAGGGTCACACAGCTAGTATCAAGTATCTGAGGTCAGATTTGAACTCAGGTCCTCCTGAATCCAGGACCGGTACTTTCTCCACTGTAGCACCACCTAGCTGCCCCCTGAACAGCTTATTCTGGGGGGGGGGGGGGCAGGATGCTTTGTGGAGTCATTGGAGAGCAGAGTCGCTGATGGCAAATTGAGTTATAGAACCCCATTGGGACTCTGGGACGTATGCTAATTAAGGGTATCTTTCCTCTGTTACTAGCTCTAATTGTCATAGACCCTCAAATCCCTTATCTGTGACACATATCTGCTCACCTCAGGAAAGAACTGGACGACTTATTTTCCTGGATTCCATCAACAAAATTGATCTTTCCATTCTTACATTCAGAAGCAGAATGAATGAGCCCAGCTACACACTGGTCATAGATCTCTGTGACTCTTCCAATCAGGAATAGACTTTCTGTCCATCTGATCCAATGTTTCTGCCATTTGAAGCTCAGGTAAATAGAAGCCCCAAAGTGATGTCTTGGACTCAAGAAGACTCCCAGAGCCCCTCAAATCTGCTTCTACTTTGTTGTTAGATGTGGCCAAACAGTTTCTTTTTCTGAGCTTAACTCTTTTTTCCCATATAGCTGCAGGACCATGGACAAGTAGCTTAATTTCTCTGAGCCTCCATTTTCTCATCTGTGAAATGGTGACCATACCTGTAGTATCTGTTTCATAGGGTTGCAATAAGGAAATTATCTTATGAATGTTATAGAAATGGGAATTGTTATTGTAGTGGCTGTTATTTAGAGGCAGCATAGCTTAGTGCTAGACTTGAAATCAAGAAGACCGAATTCCACCTCAAGCACTTGGCTTCCCTATCTGTAAAATGGGTTTAATAACAGCATTTACCCCAGGAAGTTACCATAAGGCTCAAATGAAATGATGGATGTAAAGTGCTTTGCAAATCTTCAGTGGTACATAAAGAGTGGTGTACTGGTAAATGTTTAACAACGAGTTCTCTAAAAAAAAAAAAACAAACCACAACCCTATCTATATGTGTGTGTATGTGTATTTGTTAAAAATTTTACTGATACATCCTTTAGGATGTGCAGCATACAATTTACAAATAAGTATATAGTAAGTATATAGTGCTCTATATTGTAAATTCCACAGAGCCACTTGATTCTCACAGAATGCTTTCCTTGATTCTTGTATTCATAGCTAGCCTGTGGTTGTGATTCAACCATGATTTGATAATAAATTTAATGCTTGAGTTCCTTTCCAGTCCTCCAGCTCTTTTCCCATTAAGCTTATTGTCATTAAATCTCACACGGGGTCTGCTGTTAAACTATATGTCATCCTCATATAAGTTATATTCATTAAACTGACACCTCTTCCAGCATCAACACTACTGACTGTAACAGCGCTAATTATCTTGTTGGCCTTTTGTATGGTTACAGGGATTGGAACATGATTAGATTTATATTATTAGCTACAAAATCCTGAAAATCAAATTAATTTCATGTTTGAAAAGTTCACTTAAATGATACATTTTTCCTTTTACCAGATAGCTATGGTGAAGTTAGTTCTTTATAAGGCCAGTAGAGGATTCTAATAAATCAAAATAATTAAGAATGTTTCCATTATTATTTCTGTTCAATAAAAGGCATGGTCATGTGTTGGGTTATATTTTCTAGTAATATTCCTAGGAAGAGCATTCAGTTTATTGTTTTTGCTAGATAGAATATCTTTTTTAAATTTATTTATTTATTTATTTAAGTTTTCAACCTTTGTTTAGATAAGATTTCCAATTTCAAATTTTTTCTCCCTCCCTCCCCTCCCTGCCCCCCTCCCCTAGACAGCAGGTAATCTGATATATAACATTAAACATATTTCTGCATTAGTCATGTTATACAAGAAGAATCAGAGCAAGAAGGAAAAACTTCAAAAAAGAAAAACAACAGCATCAAAAACAAAAGAAATAGTATGGTCCAATCAGCGTCCATATTCCACAGTTTCTTTTCTTTTTTTTTCTGGATTTGGAGAGCCTTTTTCATCATGAGTCCTTTGGAACTTTCTTGTACCATTGGACTGGTGAGAAGAATCTAGTCTATCACAGTTGATCAACACACAATGTTGATGATACTGTGCCCAATGTTCTCCTGGTTCTGCTCATCTCACTTATCATCAGCCCGTGCAAGACACTCTAGGTTTCTCTGAACTCCTCCTGCTCATCGTTTATTACAGCACAATTGTATTCTATTACCTTCATATACCACAACTTGTCCAGCCATTCCCCAATTGATGGGCATCCCCTCAACTTCCAATTCCTTGCCACCACAAAAAGAGCAGCTATAAATATATATATTTTTAATTTTAGTGAGGCAATTGGGGTTAAGTGACTTGCCCAGAGTCACACAGCTAGTAAGTGTTAAGTGTCTGAGGCCGAATTTGAACTCAGGTACTCCTGACTCCAGGGCCGGTGCTCTATCCACTGCGCCACCTAGCTGCCCCTATAAATATTTTTGTACATGTGGGTCCTTTTCCCTTTTCCATGATCTCTTTGGGGAAAAGACCCAAAAGTAGTATTGCTGGGTCAAAGGGTATGCACAGCTTTATAGCCCTTTGGGCATAATTCTAGATTGTTCTCCAGAATGGTTGGATCAGTTCACAGCTCCACCAACAATGAATGCATTAGTGTTCCAATTTTCCCACAGCTTCTCCAACATTTATTATTTTCCTTTTTTTTTGTCATTTTAGCCAATCTGATAGGTGTTAGGTGGTACCTCAGAGTTGTTTTAATTTGCATCTCTCTAATCAAGTGATTTAGAGCATTTTTTTCATATGGGAATAGATAGCTTTGATTTCTTCATCAGAAAACTGCTTGTTCATATCCTTTGACCATTTCTCAATTGGGAAATGACTTGGATTCTTATAAATTTGATTTAGTTCCCTAAATAGAATATCTTTAAACTTATACAGCTTATCAAATCTTTACCTTGAGATTCATGCTTTCCATTCCCAATCTTTAAATTCCTTATTCTCTTATGGTGCTTCTGATTAATCTTTTCATTTTCTGAATCTTAGTTGATCTTGAGCATAATACAAGTAAAAACAATGAAAATTCTTCGTGAATGTCAATTGTTACAATGTCTTACAAGAAATTAATATTAACTAATCACTTTGCCAAACCAGAAGAAAAAGAGAAAGGTAGGATATTCACACCATACAGAAGTAGGAGGTCATAAACTACATGCTGCTCATCAGGATTTGACCACTTGTGATAATTTCATTTTCAAGTTTCTAGTCCAGTTTGATTTTTTTTATTAGATCAATGATAAGTAGAATAAATTTCATCTAAGTATATTTAAAAATTGTTAACTTATTTTATTTCAAATATTTAATTGTCAAATGGTCATTGCAACTAATGATTTAAAACCAGGCTGACTGATTATTTTAGGAAAATTTCCTAACTTTGTAGTTACTCTAAACTTTCTTCGTGCATTGTATTTACACCATCAGAACAAAATGCTAGTAAGTTTGGTTTCAAATATTTCTCATTAAAGCCACAATCATTTCAAATAGTCAATACTGTATTGAAAATACATTCTCCTGTGGTTGACACCAGTTCTTTTAAAGCGGCAAAGAACATTATTGGTCAAGGTGCTCATTGAACTGCACACTGGAGATAAATTGCTAGGGTGCTTTTCTTTCCAACTGTAGATGCTTTGCCAATTATGATATAGATCTGGGCATTCTCTTCTGGTTTTGTTGTTGTTGTTGTTGAGTCATTTCAGTCATGCCCCACTCTCTGTGACCCCTTTTGGGGTTTTCTTGGCAAAGATACTGGAGTAGCTTGCCATTTCCTTCTCCAGATCATTTTATAGATGAGGAAACTGAGGCAAACAGGGTCAAATGTATCTGGGGCCAGATTTGAACTCGGGAAGATGAGTCTTTCTGACTCCAGGCTCAGTTACTGTGCTCTCTCTCTACTTTCCTTCAAAGCTCACTTCAAGCAGCACCTTCTACATAAGGCCTTTCCTGAGCCTCCTAGCTGCTAATGCTTCCCCCCAAATTATCTTATACCCCTTTGGGAGATATTTTATAGTTACTTCCTTATATACAGGGTTTTTTTCCCAATAGACTGTAACCTCCTTGAGAGCAGGAACTGTTTTCATTTCAGTCTTTGAATCTTCAGTGCCTGGCATACAGTAGACACAATAAATGCTTACTGATTGAATGCTTAAAACCTGCCAGAGTTTGTTTTCCTCCAAGAGCCCAGCATCACCTCTAATCTACATATGAAAGAAGGACTATAGTGGATACTATTTCGACATGGCAATGAAAAAAAAAATGACACTTTGGGCAGCACCATCCAATCCAGTAGGGCCAAATTAAGATAGAAACAGAAGCTACTAAACCATAGGATAAGGCAGCTAGGTGGCGCCATAGTGCATAGAGCACCACACCTAGAGTCAGGAAGACTCACCTTCCTGAATTCAAATCCGACCTCAGACACCTGGGTGACCCTAGGCAAGTCACTTCACCCTGTTTGCCTCAATTTCCTCATCTGTAAAATGAGCCAGGGAAGGAAATGGCAAACCACTCCAGTATCTCTGTTAAAAAAAACAAAAACCAGTGGGGTCACAAAAATTCAGACACAACTGAAAACAACTGAACACAACAAACCATCCACAAGGCATGCTGCTGGTCCTAGAATTATTTAGTTTTAAAATGTGGTATTATCTATGCCTTATTGTATTTTTATTTAGTTACATACTTCTCAATTACATTTGAATCTGGTTTGGGCCCCATTCCTATCTAATCCACTCACAATCTGTCACACTGAATGTATAGAATAAAAATGTATATAATAATATAATAGATATATAATATAATAGATTTAGAACGATCCTGAGGAACAAAGTTTGAGAATCTCCACTATATACAGTAACAAACTGATATGTAGAAAAAGAAAATATCAGAAAGCCCTGAGTAAAATCTCCAATGGGCTTGGCTTTGCGGAGGTTTTCAGCAGTTTCAAATGAAATCTGAAGCCAATGTCAATAACCATTAAGAAGGAGCCACAGATAAGGAATTGTCTGAGAGGGAGAAACTGAAAATGCTTTCTATAACTAATGACTGATGATAAACAACCATATGGAAATATGGTTGGTGCCGAAAACGCTGTTTGAAAGGAGACAAGTGAGCAAGCAGCTGAGCTGGATTAAATGCAACGAGCAATCTTGGTTCCAGAGGACAAATGATGAAACAAGCTTCCCTCCCTAGAGGTGGGAAACTATAGGTGCTGAATGGTGTAAAGGCTACCAGATGCAATTGTTGTGTTGCTTCACTGCTTTTCTTGTTAAAAGGAAAGGTTTGGAGGTGAGGGATGGGGGAGTGTTAGCAGCTATATTCCTATTGGGAAATGATTATTATAAGAACAATAGGTAAAAGTTGTAATAAAAAATTATAATTGAAAAAGAGGAGGAGCTGGTAGCCTGAGAGAACAAAAGTTAGAGAGGCATGAATAGGTTGTGATCTGTATTATTGGAGGGAGCACCTACATTGAGGAGATCCATTGGAGGGCTGGAATTGACTTTAAAAAACAAAGATTTTTTTGTTTGTTTGATTTGTAATAAATAACTGAGCTGGGAAAAGTCCAGAGAAAAAAACAAAATGATCGAAAGATAGAACAGCTTCTCTAAAAGTAAACCCAAACCAATCAGAATTCTACAATCTGAAAATGGAAGGAAAGGCCCCAGTGGATATGATCACAAGCTATCATCAAATTAGATAATAATTATAAAGCACTTAAAACAGTGCCTAGCCCATAGTAAGCACTATATAAATGTTAGCTATTATCACAAGGATCAGTGAGGTTTGTAAATGATGAACCCAACCTAGGAGTCAGGAGCACCTGGGTGAACCAGCTGCAAGGTGGGGTGGGGGTGGCTCTTGAGTTCCTTGACATTCTCATTCTCTGCTTCTCCTCTCCTCCCCTCCCTCCGTCCCTCCCTCCGTCTCTCCGTCTCCCTCTCTCTCTCTCCCTCCCCCCCTCCCTCTTCACTCCCCCCTCTGTCTCTCTGTCTCTCTCTCTGTCTCCCTCCCTCCCTCATACAGCTAAGGTGTATATCCCCTACTCAGCTTCACACGACTTGCTCATTAGCTTGGCCTATGGTTAAAGGGCCAGACTCTAGTAAGGAATTACGTCTAAAGCCACAAGCCCATACTTCAAGGGAATTCTTTGTGTCACTTGCCATATGTGTCGGTCCCCTTCCCAGATCCTGACCTTTGGAATTCTGTAGGCTCATCCACCCTGTTTCCCACCGGCTTTAGGCTCAGCTCCCACTTACTCCTTTCTTATTTTCTCTCCATCTCTTTTTTGTCAGTCTGCAATGAGTCCTCCTCCTGTGACGTTCCTTTACCAGCCCAAATTGAAAGGAATAACTTGTGGAACATGGAAGGGGATTAGACCTTACAAGGTCTAGTTTAGTTCCAACATTTTATTCTATCCCATCCTATTCTAGTTTAAATAGTTTTTCACTTTTGGGGGCTAGCATTTATATAGCTCTTTAAGGTTTGCAAAGTCATTTTACATTTGTTAACATGTTTGATTCTGTCATGCCTGTAAGGTAGGTGCTATTATTGTCCTCATTTCACAGATGAGGAGACTGAGGCACAGAAAGGTTGACTCAAATTTCTTAAATCAGACAACTGAGCAGGATTCAAACAGATCTTCCTTACTCCAATTCCTGCTCTCTATCTGTTGCCCCAAGTAGCAGTAGTTCTCAATGTTCTTTTTATCAGTCTTAGCAGGCTGTGTACCTAGACCTGTACTTTTTCAACACATAATATCTACTTCATGATTCATTAAAAATAATGTTTTGCCCTTTATAACTCTACCTTGGGATGTCAGCCACCAGGCTCAGCTGAAGGTGCTAATCTCTTCACAGCCTGAGATATTTTATGTACTTATCTCAGGATGGGGCTGACTGAATTAATCAATCACACCACCCTACTTAAAGTGACAAGATGTTAAACCTTGATACCATAAGCAAGCGAGAACACATTGGGTGAATTATTCAATCATAGGCTTTGTACTAATTTTGGAAAACATCTTTGATCAATTTGGATGTCCTTGAAAGTCACTGGATGAGCTGGAGTGATGTACAGGAAGTGTCTGGATGGGTTGAGGAGCTTCCGTCACCCTCCCCCTTCCAGGTTTTGTATAAAATAAAAGACCAGTTTAGAACCCTGTGATGGTCATCACCAGGAAGCTTGGAGGAAGCCTCCAGCAAGCCCTGAAGAAGGAATCACTTAGTGAGGGGATGTGGAGAGAACAGCAAGCCCTGAAGAAGGAATCACTTAGTGAGGGGATGTGGAGAGAACAGAAGTGCCTCAGCCTATATTTCTGTCTCTTCCTTTGGACAGAGGAGCGCCTTCTGAGCTTTGAAGGGTGCAGAAGATTTGGGATTTTCATTTAGGGCCCTGGCACATCCCCAGAAGAGCTGACAGCAGTATCTGCATTGGGAACGAAGAACAGACTGGACACTGAGGAAAGGGAGATGCAGGGGACTACAACAAGCTCAGCGGGAAAGCTACACGATACCTAAAGGAAAAACCTTGAGAACTCCAGCAAAACCACTTCTAGGGGATGTGAATTCTCCCCTTTGCCACATGTTCTCTCAACTTGAGTTTTCCCCTGGGCTTTTTATGTACTAGTGGACAGTTCATCACAGTCTTTGGGGGGATGTTTGGTACCAACTATACCACCAGAGTAAATCACCATCTTAAAAGATTGTTTGTCTGATTGGTATCAATTGATAATGAAGGGGTGTGGGGGGGGGAGTGCACCAGCAGGGGCTTATGAACTGGAGCATTAAAAAGGGAGCGCTGACAAATACTTTTGATTGCTCCTAGAGCCCCGAAGTGGATGTGGGGGAGTGGGTTGTAGCAGCTGAGCTCTGAGGCCCTAGCCTGCCAGTACCAGTACCAGTTCGTGTGGAGAGAGTAACTCCAGAGCATCTACTACACTTAAGTAGTCCTACTTCAGCACTGTAAGTGCACACTTTTCATGCCAAGAGAAACATCTTCCCTCGCTTCTGCAACTTTGAAAAATACTTGGAGCCCCAGATCAAACAGAGATTTTCAGTCTCTGATTCAGGGAATGATCAAGCCACAAAAGTAAGAGGGAATGGAAAAAATTTGTGGCGCAACCACCTTTTTAGCCTTAGTTTGTTTTAGTTCAAGCCAATAAACATTTATTAAGCACCTGTTATGTGCAAGGCTCAGTGCTAGGTCCGAGGGATCCAAAGACCCTGCCTTCAAGAAGCTTTCATTCATGGGGCAGCTAGGTGGCGCAGTGGATAAAGCACCAGCCCTGGATTCAGAAGGACCTGAGTTCAAATCCAACCTCAGACACTTGACACTAGCTGTGTGACCCTAGGCAAGTCAACCCTCTTTGCCCTGCTCAAAAAAAAAAAAAAAAAAAAAAAGAAGCAGCAGCAGCTTTCATTCTATGGAGGGCTACAGACACACTCATATGTGTGTGTATGTGTATGTATTATGTATGTACGTATATGTGATCATTTGAAGAGTCAACACTCAACTGAGAGCTTAATAAATGGCCTTAAAGGAAGCCAGAATTTCTAACAGGAGAGAGAGCATCCCAGGTATGGGAGGAAAAATCTGTGCAAGGGTATATAGGTGGGAGATGGGAATGCCAAGATCTTTATCTATAAAATGGGGATGATAGTTGACCTTCCAGTGTCATTGTGGGGTTGTAAGGAAAACATATGTGAGTCATAGATTGCATTAGCAATGTGAGCTATCATGATTTCTTGCATATCTCTTTTGTGCCAGGTACTGGACGTGAGAGAAATCACCAGACCAAACAGTGTAGGGGGTGGCCAGAGCATTAGCTTGGGAGTTCAGAGATTTGACTTTTACTGCCACTTACTGGAGCAAGTCATTCTATTTCTCTGAGACTCAATTCAATTCAACTAACATCGCAAGCAGCTTGTTCTGCTGGAGGTAGTGTGCAGGCAAGGGAGACAAAAATAAAAAAGTCCTCTCCCTTTCAGAAGCATTTTGTCTACTGAGTAATAAATGTCTGTTGAATCGAACTGAATGGTCCAGAGATCTTTAAACACAGTATACAGTTCTATTAACTACATGGAAGGCTTTATTATCCTTCACTAGACCTTGAGAAGTGCCATCTTCATCAAGGACAGTCTTTTGGTGCTGGCTCTTCCATTCTTACTGACTTGTGGGAGGTGCTCAGTGAGAAGTCGTGTTGTGTGACCGCACATGTGTTTGCTTGTAAAATGAGCATGCTGGAAGGTCCTTCTTAAGGCATCATACTGACTCATTGCTGTCCTTCACAATAGTGAGAATTAATAGAAGTCAGTGAACCATAGACTTGTTAAAGCTGGACCTGGGGCCCTTAGATACCATCAATTTCAACCCTTTTATTTTTACAGAAAAGGAAACATACCCAGAGAGGAAAGAGACTGAGTAAGAGGCAGGGTGGTGTGATGAAAGGAGGCAGGAGAAAGATTTTGGCAAGTGACTTAGGAGTGTGGGTTTTAAGTTGGAAGGGATCACCCAGGTAAGTTGATTCATCTTTCTTGTTTTACATTTGAGGAAACTGAGGCCCCCAAAAGTGACCAAGGTCAGTCAAGTGGTAACAGGCTGGATTTGAACCCAGATCCAGCACAGTATTTAACTTTTGTGCCTCGGTTTCCTTAGCCATAAAATAAGGATAATACCTAGTATATTTCTGTTGCAGGGTTACCGTCAGGAGCAAATGAGACAGTTTGTGGAAGGTTCTGTATAAATGTCAGCTTTCAGTGGCAAAGTTAGAAGTAGAATCCAAGTTTCTAAATTCATTGCTTTTTTTTTATACGTGTAAGGCAGTGTTCCCCTGGGGGCCAGTACTGGATTTGGAGTCAAATGATATATGGGGGGAAATCCTTCTAAATTGCCGGTTATTATTATACAGACGTTAAAGCAGCTGGGGTTATGAAGACTGGGGGTTGGGTGCTGACAAGTATTTGAGGGTTAATCTCACAGAACAGAGATTAAACGTCTTGTTCTCTTTGTCCCCAGAAGGTTAAACTAGGTGTAATGGGGGGGGGGGGAAAGAGGCGTAAAGCCAAAGTGATGATTGATGCTGGGAGGAACTTTCTAACCAGGGGGGCTGTCCGAAAGCAGACTGGGCTGGGAGCTGGGGTCGGGGGCCAAGTATTCAGGTATAGATTATGCCACAAAACCTCTAACGCCCTTCCCAAATCTAAGAAGCTGTGATTCTGGGAGCTAGGGCCGAGCACAGCAATGCACGGGAATAAGGACCACGATCTATCTGCTCACGTCCAAGAAAGTATCAAAAGGCCCGGAGGCTGAGGACAGGGTAGACTAAGGGAAGAAGAGAAACCACCAGGCGCGTGGGTGGGTGGGGCATTATCCAACAGGGCATCCAGTCTCCCAGACCCTGGCATGTGGGGTCCGCCCCAGTGCCCCCAACAACCCCCTCTCCTCTGGGACGCTCCGGGACAAGGAGGCTGAAGGGGGCCGGAAGTGGCGGGCGGGCGGGGCCATGTGGGTCACTGCCGCACCCAGTAGATGGATCTCGAGGGCTGGGAGCTCGGGGCGCCTCCCCTCCTGCCGAGATCGGGCTGCAGTTCTGTCAGCCCCCTCCTCGCGCGCTCCGGGGCCCCAGCCCAGCCTCAGTCTCCTCGAATGGGCCACCAGGGCTCCCCTCCCGGGTGCAAGCGCTCAAGCAAGCTGGGCGGCGGGAGGAGTTCTCCAGGGGGCCACTTCCCCCTCCCGGCCCCCGCCTCCTCCCGCGTGACCCTCGCCCCCCCCCCCCCGGGCACACCCTCCCCGGATCCCCCGCGCGAGCCCGCGGACGGGGGAGGGGGCGGGGCAGGAGCAGGGGGCGGAGCCGGCTCGAGGCGCGAGGCCCGCGTGTGAGGAGAAGGAGGAGGAGGAGGAGGAGGGGGAGGAGGAGGACGAGGCGAGCGAGCGAGGAGGGCGAAGAGGGCGGCGGCGACAGCAGAAGAGGCGGCAGAGGCGGCAGAGGCCGAGGCGGCGCCGGGGGCAGCGGAGGCTGCAGCCCGCCGACCCTGACCCGAGCCGAGCCGAGCCGAACCGAACCGAACCGAGCCGGGCAGGGCCGGGCCGGGCCGCGCTGCCATGGCCGAAGTGCGCAAGTTCACCAAGCGGCTCAGCAAGCCCGGCACGGCGGCGGAGCTGCGGCAGAGCGTGTCCGAGGCGGTGCGGGGCTCCGTGGTGCTGGTGAGCGGGGGCCGGGCCGGGCCGGGACCGGGACCGGGACGGGAGCGGGGGCAGGCACGGACTGGCGGCCGCCCGACGGCCGGCGCTGGCCCCGTCCGAGGCCGCGGGTTGACAGCTCGAGCGTGGGGGGGGGGCAGAGTTGGCCGGGCCGGGCCGGGAGGACGGAAGGCGCGGTTCGGGGTTCGGGATGGCTCCCCCTCCCCTCCTCTCGCCTTCCCCCGCCCTCCCCCTAGCTCCTCTCCCCCGGGCAGCACCTGAGGTAGTGCCCGTGGCGGCGGCAGCAGGAAGGATGCGCGAGGCGCGCGCACGCGCACAGCCGCCCCGCACGGCGGCCGCGGCGCACAAAAAAGAGCCCCACCCAACCCCCCCTGGCTGGGCGCGGTGACAGAGGAAGCGCGGCGACTTCCTCCTCTCCGGGAGGCCACAGCTCAGGGGGGGCTCTGGCTGCGCGCCCGGCCGGTGCCACCTTCCCCTCGGCCCCGTGGGTGTTCCGGGCGCTGCCCGCCTCTTCCTGCTCGAGGCTCCCAAACCCAGGCGATCTAGGAGCCGGCCAGCCGGCCCGCGGCTTGTCCCCCCCTCCCCTGCCCTCTCCTGCCCTCCCCAGCGATGCCAGCCAGCGCCTGCCGGCTCGCTCTGCATCCCTTTGCCCGTGTCAGAGGGGGCCGTCGTGGCCGAGAGGGCTCCACACGCCGAGCCAACTTTCGCGGCTTCGCAGTGTAATTGTCAGGATTTGGCGACAAAGCCAACATGAAAGGAAAAGCCACACTAGGGCAGCAGGAGTTGACATTAGCGGGTGCTCTGGAGGAAGATCAAAGGTTGGTTGTGTACCTTTGAGATAGCCATCTGAGTCCTCCCTAATGGCTCCAGCCATGCAGAGCCCGAGACTTGAAAAGACCTTGTTCTGTCTTGGCCAGACACTTGAAAGTTGAACGGGCCGGCTTACAGCCAGATCTTTAATATCCTTTCAGTCAATATTAGTCTTATTTTATTTAGCTCGTGTCCTACTCCGAACCTGTTGGAAGGCAAATCTGACCCTTCTTTTGCCCAACTGATAGTTAATATATGGAGGTGCATGACATCAGGTACTTGTGCACTCTTTGCACCCTTGGCCTTAGTACTCTCAGCCGAAGGACCTAACAACTTTATTCAGGCAACTCTAACATTAGCGAAACTCCCATGAGCAACCAGGGAGGAATGGTCTTGTATGGTATTTGGTGATGATGGCAGATGGAAGGTTCCCATGACACTAGCTGGGGCTACCAACTGTTTCTCCAATTTGATTTCTCCAACAAGTGGACTTCAGTCTTAAGAGGTAGAAAATTAATCTGTTAACATTCTTGGCCAGACTTTGGAGGTTTGAAAATAATTCAATGATTGTCTAGATTTTTAGAGGACCAAGTTTGAGTAATGCAGGAGAATTCATTTACTCAGTACAGTTCTTATTTACTTGCTCTGTACAGAGCTCTGTTCTAGATACTGGGGAAAGTTTGCAGAAGACAGTGGCCCTGGCTGGCATCATGGAACTCATAGTTTGGTTGGAGGCTTGGACACAAACACAAACTATTACTTGGGTGATCTTGTTCAAGAGTCCAACATCCATCAACAAACTAGGCACTGGAAGAAGCACTGGGGATATACAAAGAAAGGCAAAAACCACCCCTTTCCCTCAGTGATCATCCAGTCTAATGAAGGAAACAACATGTAAACAACTAGGTACAGGAAAGATCAATATAGAGTAGAAGTCGATTATCTGAAAGGGGAAGGCATTAGCATGGGGTGGGTGGGTGGGGAGGGAGACTGGAAAACTCTCCTGCAAAAAGTAATATTTGAGCCGAGAGAAGTCTTGAGACAAGCCAGTAGAAGGGTGAAGGGGCAGAGCATTCCAAGCACAGAGGACAACGAATGGAAAAGCCCTGAGACAAGAGATGGAGTGTTGTGTTTGAGGAACTTCGGGGATCCTGGAGCTGTAGAATTCCTGTAGAGGAGTTAGGTGTAAGATAGGAAAGAAAGGTAGGAAGCGCTTTAAATGTCAGAGGACAAGCCACTTCCTCTCTCTGGGCCTCACTGTTCATGTACAGTAAGAAGTAGCGCTTAGATGATCTCTGAATCTATGATGTCATGAGTAATCCACTTTAGAACTTGAGAAAGATCAGGAAAGCGTTAGAGTCTCCAAAGGCAAGGGTAGGGAGAATCTCCAGTCAAAGAGGCTATTCAGCAGTTCCACAAGCAACACAGAGGACAAGGAGAATGGGAGCTGAAAAAAAAAAAGGTCATTGGAATTTAATGATTAAGAGATCACCAGTCTCCTTTAAGAGGGCAGTTCCAAGCAGAATGGTCAGAGAAGCCAGATTTGCAAAGAGTTGAGGAATGAGTGGTGATGAAGGTTAGCAGCAAAGAGAGAGAATATGGTAGTTCTGTATGACAGAGGGGTCCAAAGGAGGTCTTCTTACAAAGGATTTGAAAAGGATTTCAGGAGATGATGCATGGGAGAGAGGGGGAATGACTGCTGGAGGAGGAAAGACAGTGTCACCAAGGGCACAGATAGAAGGATCAGCCTTAGGGAAGAAGCCTGGAGGATATGATGCCGAATTTTGAGAAATGGATTCCAGAAGCTCGTGGCAAATGAAGTAGGAGTCTAGGTCATCTGTGGTAAGAGTGAAGTTAGGTGTCAAAATAGAAGAGAAAAGGTTCCGGACAGATACTGTTGGACAGGAAATAAGGAAGAAGAGTATGCAGCAGCAGCAGCAGCAAAATTTCAGTTTAAATTATGCATCATAAATTAGTAGTGGGTGAACAGTGGATGGTGGAATTACCCTTGGGTCAGTAGTTGCAGACTGGGAATGTCATGGGAGTAGGATGAGAAGATGACATAGGATTTTAGGGTAATAGTAGTTTGTGAATCATTAAAGTGGCAGGCTAGATCTAGAGATTAATGAAGCTGGAGTGGAGAGATGGTTTGTGAATATGTCATTATGTGAAGTTGAGTTTTTTAGTGTTGGTGGTACAGCAAGAAACTGTTGGCTAATAGAATTTATATTTAAATGACCCACTATCCGAAAAAGAAAACTCCAAGACCAGATGGATTTGCAAGTGAATTCTATCAAACACTTAAAGAATGATTAATTCCACTATTATATGAACTGTTGGGGGAAAAATAGGAAAAGAAGGGACCCTTCCAGGTTCTGCCATACAAATATAGTTGTTATTTATTTATTTATTTATTTATTATTTTTTTTTTAGTGAGGCAATTGGGGTTAAGTGACTTGCCCAGGATCACACAGCTAGTAAGTGGTTAAGTGTCTGAGGCCGCATTTGAACTCAGGTACTCCTGACTCCAGGGCCGGTGCTCTATCCCACTGCACCATCTAGCTGTCCCTAGATCATTATTCTTAATGAACATAATGCAGAAATTCAAACAAAATATTAGAGAATAAAATTTCAAAATTCTTGATCTGGGAGGTGGGACAATAATAATAATCATTAACTTAGAGCGTGATCCACATGTAAATGTTAATTGAAAATTCTAATAATATACAATTGAAGTCTATATATATACATATATATATTATACACACACACTTCATATATATATATATATATATGTATATATATATATATATATATATGAAGTTTTACCTGCGAAGTGCAAGACCGTGTTTAGACACTTCATGTAAAGTAACTGGAGTTTTTTTCCTCATTGCATCTCAGGTTAATATATGGAGGTGCATAACATCATGTACTCAGTTCACATGTTCAGTTGGGGTGGATGGTCTTTGAAAGTGTTTGTCATTGGGACATTCAGAGTATACAGTCTTAGCCTAAAGCTGAGTATACAGAATAATCAAGGAAATGACTTTGTGTGTGATGCTTCTTTTGCCGCAAGAACCAATCACTAATGCTACTGCCACAGGAAAATAGTATTGCAAATATTATATTATTCACATCTCCATAGAATGATCTGCCTTACTGGTGATAGCAGTTATTAGGGGTAACTAGGTCACAAGGACTGCAGATTGGGCACTAGAAAGACACGTTCCAAATTTTGGATTTTAGCCAATTTGTGATATTAAATTAGAAGGGAATGTTCAATACAAAGCCATCTTCCACAGAAAGATTAACTATAGCAAATACCAAAGTGCTTTGCAGTTATAGGAATTCAGTTATATTGCACCTAAAATCATATTTCCCATTAATAACCTTTTATATTTCTTTAGTGTTTTACACCTAGCAAAAGGGAACAGGGATTATTTAAGTAGCAACCTTGAATTCTTTCCCTTTGTGAGGGAGTCCTACCCAGGGTACTATTCTATGCTTTGAAGAGTATATGTGTCCTTGGAGAAGCCAGAGGCCCCTGGAAACAGGAGGGGAGTTAATTTAACTTATCTGGGTTCTTAGGTACAAATCCTTTGCAAGTTCTGTAGTGATATAAATAAAACTTGCCTTATGGTGTATTTAATTCCTTGTTAGTTCGAATACTTTGATAGGACCTACTGATTGTCTTTCATTCTTGGGGGGCACAAGCCAAATTCTGATGTTCCCAGGAGCAGCCTTTGGTAGGAGCACAAGTCATAGAAATTTGCGTGAGAAGCTCCCAAAGTCGAACCTAATCTTTTGTGAGTTTAGAGCTTTGGTAATGGGCTACAGATTATATTTTGAGAGACAGCTTGTTGTACTAGAAGGAACGTAGAATTTGGAGACAGTAAAGGCTTTGGTCCGAATTCTAGGTCTGACACCAGTTTCATAACATTGGGCAAGTCAGCCTCTCTGCCTATCCCTGTATCTCTAAGATGGAGACAATACTATTCTCAATACCTACCCCAGTGTGTTATTGTAAGGAAAGACATATGAACCTGCATCATTTATTATTATCATCATCCAATTCCAGTGCTCTTTCCGCTGTGGTATTTTCCTTACTGTAACCCCAGACCTGCAATATTATGTCATGCTAATTTTTCTGTTTAGATTTCATTTTCCCAATCTAGCCTTGCTGACATGTTATCAGTATCCCGCAGCTAGACACTCACAGTATTCAAAGTACTAGGATTTGTGCCGTATGTTTCACCATTAGTTCACTGTTTATTTTC
This sequence comes from Dromiciops gliroides, assembly GCF_019393635.1. Lineage (NCBI taxonomy): Eukaryota > Metazoa > Chordata > Mammalia > Microbiotheria > Microbiotheriidae > Dromiciops > Dromiciops gliroides. The sequence continues at coordinate 10,126,261 of NC_057867.1, forward strand.
ATGAATCTAATGAGTACATTAGAAAACAGACAAGAGTATATTTACATAAATATCATACTGGAGGCATAACATTCATCGGTGGTCCCAGGGAATGGGAACATGTCAATTACTGCTAGTAAATGGTTCTTAGGAGGGGGCTTCTTTCATAGGTCATTTGGGAACAAGATTATTAGTTGAGCAGCTTCTCTGATAAACGTCTCATTTCTAAGCTATATAGGGAACTAAGTCAAATGTATAAGAATAAGAACCACTCGCCAATGGTAAAAGGATATGAATAGGTAATTTTCAGAGGAAAAATCCAAGCTTCCCAATAACCATATGAAAAAATGCTCTTATTTCCTAAAACTTAGAGAAATGCAAATTAAAAGAACTTTCAGGTACCATATCACATTCATTAGGTTGTCCTAGTTTACAAAAAAGGAGAATGACAGATGCTGGAGGGGCTATGGGAAAACAGGTACGTTTAGTGCACTAGTTGGTGAAGCTGTTAGCCCTTTTACCTAGTGATGTCTCTAATATGTCTGTACCCCAAAGAGATCAAAGAAAGAGGAAAAGGACCCATACATACAAAAATATTTGTAGCCGGTCTTTTTGTGGTGTCAAAGGACTGTATGGGGTGCTTATCATTCGGGGATGGATGAACAGTTACGGTATATGAATGTGATAGAATACTAATGTTTTATAAGAAATTCTAAAATGATTTCAGAGAAACCTGAGAAGATACGTATGAATTGATGCAAAGGGAAGTGAGCAGAACCAGGAGAATGATTTATGCAATAATAACAATATTGTAAAGACAAACCACTTTGAAAAATTTAGCAATTATGATCGATACGATGACCAATCCACAATTTCAGAGGACTCATGATGAAGCATATTGTACACCTCTAGATAGAGAAGTGACAAACTCAGAGTGAAAACATTTTTCTTTGGGGAGGAGCATGGCTTATGTGAAAATTTGTTTTGCTTGACTTCACATATCTGTAATGAGAAAAAAATTATAAACTGAGGATAGATGCTGAAGATCAAAAAGGACTTTGGGGGCAGCTAGATGGCGCAGTGGATAGAGCACCGGCCCTGAATTCAGGAGGTCCTGAGTTCAATCTGGCCTCAGACACTTAACACTAGCTGTGTGACCCTGGGCAAGTCACTTAACCTCAATTGTCTCACTAAAAAAAAAAAAGACTTTGAATGTAAAAGTAATAAGTTTAGAGTTGAAGCTCTTTGCTTGCTATAAAAGAAGATATAGGGGCAGCTAAGTGGCGCAGTGGATAGAGCATCGGCCCTGGATTCAGGAGGACCTGAGTTTCAAATCCGGCCTCAGACACTTGACACTACTAGCTGTGTGACCCTGGACAAGTCACTTAACCCCAATTACCTCACAAAAAAAGACAAAAAAGAGGATATAGCTACTTGCCCCACCCTAAAATATGTTTGATAAACATGAGGCTTATTGGTAGATTGCTTACACATTACTTCTGTACTTGGAAGAGATGCTACAGATAGTAAGGCACTCAATAAACAGTTGATTCTAAAGGCTATTCTTGTGCTTTAGGTATCCTGAAATGACCTTCTGTGCCAGATGCCAGCTGAATTTTCTTCTCGGTGCAATAGCCATGGGCTTTACCGGAAGAACATTAGTCCATGTACCATCCCCTGCTCAGGTTCCACACTATTTCTCTAATAAAGATTGCCTCTACTCCACTTCTTTTGTATCTTGGACCCCCCTTTGCAAGTCTTGTGAAGCCTATGAACCTCTGCTCAGAATTATGTTTTTAAAATAATTTAAGGAAATGCTTAATTTTAGTTAAAAGGTGAAAACAAAAATTATCCCCCCCCATTCAAGTTTACAGACTCCCTGAAATCTTTCGATCGATCCCTGCTCTCTGATAGGTAAGAAGGGCTGCATAATGTCTAGAATTGTTGCCTTGCTTCCTCCGCTTTGCCTGGCATGATGAAGCTGATATTTAGGAAAGGACCTGAAGATTAGCACAGCTGCCTCTCTCCTGACTGAGGAACTTGGAGAAAGCATTCAATACAGGTGAAAAATAAGGAATGCTCTGGAACTGGGCGAGAAGTCGCCCAAGAAAATAAAGTCCTATGGGCCAAAACAGCTTTACTCAATGTTTAGAATCGATGGGCTCCCTTCTCCTCTTCAGGTTACTATAGCTAATCATGCCCATCTCTGGGCTTCGGTTGCATTATTCCCTGTGACACTACCTTGGGTGCTGGAGCCTCTCTGAACCTGAACCTCTCTGAACTGGGAGCAGCTCATAATTAGCCGTCTCCTTGTGTGTATGTGTGTGTGGGGAAGGGGGGGGAATCAAAGCAGAATGGTTTCTCTTTAGGGATTTCCAGTTAGCAGAAACGAGAGAAGCCTCTTTTCTAAGCTGCAGAAGAAAATATGATCTGTTTTCCTGGAAGGGCCGCTTAACAGTCCTCTGGCTGGCAGATTTTTTCCCCATTTTTTAAACAACCAGTGTACACCTACATATTCTACAGCCATTCTCACCTGTCAGAGTAGGGGTTCCTGACCGGGGCTCCACGGACTTCCAAGGGCTACATAGATAGATTTCAGAAGGTCTGTGCACTTGGATGGGGAAAAGAATTGCATCTTATTTTCACTATCTCCAACTGAAATTTCGCATTCCTTTCAATGATTTAAAAACATGAATCTGAGAAGGGGTGAAGGCAGGCCTCACCATACTGCCTACTTAAAGAGGTCTGGGACACCAAAAAGGTTTCCTCTAACATAGAACTCTTACTGTTGCTGCACAGCTGATTAATAAGCACAGTGTTCTGCACATACACGTGGTTCAATTAACCCTTTGTTGAATAAAAACATTCCTCACAGGCATTTCGGTATTTAGGGGGCACCTGTTCTGTGCTAGGTCCTGTGCCAGCCACCGGGAAGCAGACAAAAACCGAGAGCCTCTACCTTTAAGAAGCTTAGTTCTGTTGGGTTCTTAGTTCTCTTACTTCTGAATAATGTGTAGATGGACACAGAAATTTAAATACCAATGGTATTTTCAAAAGGGAGGACCCCCATGACTGGGTGGGGAGAGAGGATCAGGGAAGGAGGTGCCCTCCCCCACCTCCGCCCACCTGAGCTGAGCTTGTAAGGAAGTTCAGGCCTCTGTGAGGGGAAGAAGGGAATACATTCCAGGAGAGACAGACTGTGCAAAGGCAGCCAAATTGTAGACAGTGATGGATTGGGGAGACAGAGAAAGAATGAGGGAATGAGTGAGGACAGTCTGGACCCAAGGAATAAAGGAAGCTAAAGATCCAGATGTGAGGCAGTGATAGAAAGGCAGGCAGGTTTTTAGGCAGTAGTTGAGACAGAACAGGGAGTTCAAGCCAGCACACCATTAGAGCAGCTTGGGAGAGCCAAGATCCTAAAATTTAGGCAAGGCCGGTCTCAGCAGGGAGCTTCTCCCGGGCTGCCTGCTGCAGCAAGAATAGGACCAGGCCAGCTTCAGATGGGCAGGGAGGGAGGGCATCAGCTCCAGGTACCTGAAGCACCAGAACAGGCTTCTGTGGAGGCTTACGAAGAGAAGCTCTGTCCACAAAGTCCCCAGGCCTAAAAGGGGGCTGTCAGTGAAGATTCCTTCGCTGCCCAAGCCGTGCCGCAATGGGCTTGTTCAGATCTAGGAATATGGGAAACTGAGTGGTGGAGCTCACTGCTCTAGCTCCCTTGGCACAGCTGATTGGCAGCTTTCCACTTGGAGGCAGGCTTAGCAGTATAAGGTAGGGCCCTTGAATTCAGGGTGTTCAGAGAAGACAGAAAGATACTGGAGGATTCCTACTCTCCGGTCCAGTAGAATAAATAGTACTTGTGCCCAGGTAACAGTAACAGAATAGAGCAGCAGTGCCTAGTAGAGGTATAGTCTGAGAGTTCTGAGGAGGAGAGAGAACTTCCACTTGGTCAATCAGCAAAGCTTTTGTGAACCAATGTTTGAGCTGGTCTTCAAGAACGGGATGGATTTCAGCATGTGGAGGAAATAGACTGAACAATTCATTGATCAATCAATAAGCATTTATGAAGTGCCCCCTGTGGGCCAGACTGTCTACTAGATGCTAGGGAGATTGGTCGTTCCTGCCCTCAAGAGCTCACTTTCTATCAGGGAAACAATGTGACTATAAATAAGCACAGATATAAGTTACATACAGCATAGCAACTTGGTGAGCTGTGGAGGCACCAGGAAAGGCTGCAGATAGAAAGGCTAGCTTGAGCCAAGGCTCGGAGATGGGGGGCATCCTCCCTGCCCTCCACGGCCATCATTGAAAGGAGAAATTGTTGAGGGGGGGCAGACTTCCTCGACACCCCCAGCAACAACTGCTGACCAACCAACTGCCACCATCAGACTGCCCTGAAAGTGGCAGCATCTCCCAGACCTTAGATCATGCTGCCAGTGCAGGCCTCATAGCCATCATCTGGGGAAGCGACTCCTGTGGAGAAAGACTCAGCCATGCCCACCAAGTGCCAACCAATTGCCACCCACAGGGAAACAAGGCCAGGCCCCCAAAGGGTAGAGACATGAGGCAGCATGTGCAGGCCATACCAGGCCGTTATTGCCTTGACCACTATCTCCCCTCAGGTACCTGTGGGATAGCCCAGGACCCTGAGTCCAAGAGGCTTGGGAATAGTGCCATTACATAATCCGTTTTACTGCTGTATGTACTCCAGGAGACTTTTCCACCTGACTTGTAGTTGAAACATCTCCCAAATAGAATGGGATCTACTGAGGTCAGGGACCATCTGACTTTTCTCTTTGTATCCCAGACACTTGGCACAGGGCTTTGCCCATAGTAAGGACCTGATAAATGTTTCTTTCACTCCTCATCTCTGCCTCCTAGCTTCCTTACCTTCCTTCAACATTTGCCCTTCATGCTAGTGCCTTCCCTCTGCAATTAGTTCCAGTTTATCCTGTCTATAATTGTTTGCATGCTGTGCCGTCTACACCATTAGACTAGGAGCTCTTTGAGGGCAGGCATTGTCTTTTACCTGGTATACCATAGGGAATTAATGAATGAGCTGATTGTTGGGGAGAGGAAGATGTGGCCCCTTGAGAAGGTGTTTGGATAGACAACAGTGTAGAAAGGGGAGTAATGTCTGAGGTTGGAGAGGTTCAACCAACTGTGGAAGGCTTTAAATGCTCATTATCTAATGGCACAGAAGGATTTTTTTGCTATGATAAATAGGATACATGGGAGAGCGGGGTAAGTTCTGTACACCTCCCAGCATGCTAGCTGGAACATCACACCAGACACACCCTTTGAGAACCGCTGCTCTAGAGGCTCCTTGAGTTTCTGGAGGTGGGGAGTGACATGGCCAGCCAGCACTTCAGAAACAAAGGTGGGAGGTGATGGTGAGCATCAGACTTGTTCGGGGAATGGTGACTAGGCTGATTTCACTGGTACCTATGTAGCCCTTTTGTGATAAAATTCTCCAGATAGGTTGGATCCTGAGTATGAAAGGCCTTGGGTAGGAGGCTGAAGAGTTTGGACTCAGTTCAGTAGGCAGTAGGGAACCACAAGAAGGGTTTTGACTGGTGAAGTGAGATCAGAAAGATGGATTGGAGGGTGGAAAGATGAGAGGTGAGGATGATTGGTTCAAAGGTTTTTATAGTCGTCATTAGTACAGGATGGGAGAATGAAAGACTAAATAAAACTAGGCAGTGGGGATACATGCACGAGATATTTGCAGCTAGACTCTTCAGGACTTGGCAACTGACTGCATGCAGGCAGGGTGGGGGGCAGCAGGGGAAGAGTCAGAAATGATTCTGCGGTTGGGTGACTGGGAAAATGGCTTTAATAAAATAGGGAAGCCAGGACTAGAGAATCGCTGTTGACTTTGACTAACATGGAGGCACAGACTAGTCTGCGGGGTGCGGTTAGCCCTTGCTCAGCCCTCTTGGAGGTTGACATTTCACACATCGCTTCTCTGATGGGATGAGTTAGAGGAATGTTTACATTTTGGCTGTCTTCTCATTCTTTGCTTTTGGCATCACGTTAAGGTTCCTACATACTCAAGCATCTTCTAATTCAATTCAGTTCAACTACTACAACTAAGATGTTTATATGTGGAGCCATTTATGGGCCTTTCACGCAAGAGAAGTTCGCTTGAGAATGAATGGGGGGCTTGTAGATTCTCTGCGATGCAGATCCGATTTGATCATGCCCAGAATGCCAGGGCCTGGCAAGGTCCATCTGCTGTCCCACTTCACACAACAATTGACCATAGGCAATTGCTTGCAATTCATAATTCTTATATTTTGAGTTTGTCTTCACAGGAAGTTATGTGTTTACCTTCTTTGGCAGTGAATGTTGAATTTTCAGTGTGGTATAGTTTCTGGCTAATGTTTGAAGCGGTGGAAATATAATTCCCATCATATTTTTTAGTAATTGTTGAAATCTCGCATTGGAGACAGAAGACTTGGCTTCTAGGCCTACTTCTGCCCCAATGAAATATGTGACCCTGGATAAATCAGAAGAAACGGGGCCTCTTTTCTGCAGTGAGAAATGGACTTGACAGCATCTGTGTCTACGAGGAAACCGTTTGTTCTTGGCCTGATGGTGTTCTTTTTGCTTAGGAATCTGGGGGAAAGTATGAGGTCAGGCTGATGAGAGGGAACAGAACTCGTAACGATAAACGTGCGCAGGCCCAGTGCTGATGGTCAGGCCAAGATCAGGCTTGATGATTTTGAAAGCTGTTTGAATAGCTGACTATAAAAATCTCAAGTGTCCTGGTCGAGCTGTCTGGAATGATGCCCAGGATCAATTTTCTAGTGCTAGTTTTTAGATTTTTCTTAAGCAGGTCACCTTGTTCAAAAGATAGACTTCTCTTTCTTCCATATTTCATATTAGTGAAAGTGGACAAATCAAATGGCCAACTTTGTACTTTGCAACAGCTTCCTGCTCACACTTTGTTCATGGTTTGACTAGAATAATAGAAACTGTTGCTAGAATAAATTTATTTTCTTAGTTTAACATCAAAATTAATACTTCCATTCATTTCCTTTTCTCTCATACCATGGGTGCTAGTTTTCTTTATTATTATTCATGTCAAGCTATCATATTGCTTGCCTTCTTGGTTGGGGGGTGGGAGGAGTGGAGGGAGCTAGAGGAGAGAGAGAGAATGTGGAATTAAAATGTTCAAAATAAACAATACATTAAAATAGTTTAGAAATTATCCACATCTTCTTCTAATGTGACATTATTAAAAAGGCCATGCTCAGTGTGAGTGTCCCCTCCAAGGCTCTGTCCTGGGGCCTCTTCTCTTTTCATCCTCTCTTCAGCTTTCATGGCTTCAGTTATCATCTCCCAAATTGACAATCTTTCCTAATCTCTTCCCTGATCTCCAGTTGGGTGGGTAGGTAGTGACGTTGAAGGTCTCTATGTGGATGTCTAGTCTAAAGGTAACTCCTTAAACAGTTCCAAAACCAACTTGTATTTTCACCTGAACCCAAACCTTCTCCAGACTTGTCTCTTTCTGTTGATGGTACCACCATTAGGAAATTAAGACAATTGTAGGAACTGTTTTGCTCACTTATATGCCAGTAAATTTGACCATCTAAATGAAATGGATGAATAGCTACAAAAATATAAATAACTTGCTGCTTCTACCTACCTTCTAAGACATTCGGGTTATGTTGTATTTGCTTCCTGGTCTACCTGTTGTATTCCCCTTGTAGCTCCTGGAGGCCCAAGACTGTTTCATTAACACTCAGCACGTCCCCGGTATATAGTTGTAGGTGCTTGGTACATGTTTGTCGAATTTTAATCAGTATAGTGTAATAGGAAGAAGACTGGATTTGGTGTCAGAAGACCTGGTTTCAATTCTGGATTTGTTGCTAACCACCTGTGTGACCTCAAGGAAGTAAACCTCTCTGGAAGGGGCCAGGGGAGTGGGGCTGTGATGTCATTTGTAGAAGGAGCTCTCGGTACCAGTGCAGGTCAGCTTCAGGAAACTGAGCAGGTTATTCTTGGTCGTCTCTAAGGCCCCTTACCACCGTGAAGTGCTGTGATTCTTTCTGAATGGTCTCAGAGAGGGCCTGGCATAAGCATGAGAAGGTTCTGAATCAGAATGCTGCCAAATGGTACCCTAACAGCCAGAATGGAGGCTTTGGAGGAAAGTACTCACTCCAGCTGCCCTGTGTGATTTGCCCCTGATGGCCCATGTGAGCACCCATTGACAGAAGGAGAAACTGAGGCTCAAGAGAGAAAGGGGTGGGAAGAGATTTGCCCAAGAGGGAGTAGGGCTGAGATCTGAACCCAAGTCCTGTGACTGTAGCTCCAGGGCTCCTTCCACTTCACTGCACTGTCTCCCTAGGTTTGCAATTTCTGCCTCTTCAGAATATTCCAGTCCCTTCTCCCTAGGGCAACAGGGAAACAGAAACAAAAATACCTCATTCTTAGTGTGCCCTTTGTTTTCCTGTCCTTCAAGCATCAGGCTGAATTCACCTAAAAGGCTGGGACATGTGATGTTGGGAACAGGTGTTTCAGTGGGGAGGGGCTGAGCCTGGGGCTTTACTGCCCCATACTGCTCCATTCCTGTAGAGATGCTCCCTCTGACCCCTAGGCAACAGGAGAGGTGGGTGATGCCTATTCTCAGAAGTTTGGCAGTCTGCTTGGGAAGTAATGTTTACTGAACCGGTTTGTTTATTTTCAATTACTGTATCATTTGAACCGAAGAAATATTTAATGACTTCAAATTACCTTAAGAATTCTTAGCCACCTTATTTTAAAAATAAAAGTGTCATTTTACCATTTCTAGAAAAGGACTAACAGTGTAATACACTTATAGTATCTTTCCCTTTGCTACATTTATTATTTATTTGTAACATTCATTTTTAAAATTGAGTTCTGAATTCTCACCCTACCCTCCATTCCTTCCCCACCCATTGAGAAGGCAAGACATATGATATCAATTATACATGTGAAATCATGTAAAATACATTTCCATATTAGCCACGTTGCAAAAGATAAAAAAGCAAGCAAAATTAAGAAAGTGACAAAAATTATGCTTCAGTCTGCACTTAGAGTTCATCATTTCTCTCTGGAAGTGGAGAGCATTTTTCATCATGGGTCCTTCGGAATTGTCCTACACCTAGAGTCAGGGTATGATAAGTCATGTGAGAGAGTCCGCTTATGAAGAGAACGCAGGGCTAAAGTGGCCTTTGCTGATTGGAAATGAGATAAAGCCATCTTTTAAAAAAAACATGATTTATTTTTATTTTATTTTATTTTATTTTTTGCGGGGCAATGGGGGTTAAGTGACTTGCCCAGGGTCACACAGCTAGTAATTGTCAAGTGTCTGAGGCCAGATTTGAACTCAGGTCCTCCTGAATCCAGGGCTGGTGCTTTATCCACTGCACCACCTAGCCGCCCCCAAAACCATGATTTATTAATATTTTTTTCTAGCCTAGTCACTTCTCAATTACTACCAGCTTTCCCACACCTCAGGAAAGCAAAAACAGTTGATACATTATCCTTTTCTGACAACGTGTATCAGTGCTTAACGTGTTCAAAACTGAGCTCATCTTGCCCCCCCCCCCACACCTTCCCCTCTTCCTGACTTTTATATTACTCATGAGAGAGAGCACCATCCTCCTAGTCGTCCAGGCTCACAACCTAGGTATCATTCTCAAATGGGGTAAATTGAGAGAACTCCGTGGATAGAGCACTGGGGCCTGGATTCAGGAAGACTTCGGTTCAGATCTATTCTTGCCCACTTACTAGCCTTTGCTTCAGTTTCCTCATCTGTAAAGCAGGATAGTACAGCACCTGACCTCCCAGGGTGCTTAGCATAGTGCTGGAGCACTCCAGGTGATTAATCAAGGCTTGGTCCCCCCTCCCTTTGGGTAAATGCTTATTGACTTGACAGGCACGTTGCTCTCTGCACTGTCCTGGACGGAGGCTGATGCCGCTTCTATAAAGAGCCTGGAGAAAGCCAAAGGAAGCCATTTTTATCGGGGGCATATAATTATATACGACAGGCAGGTACGTTGTAGTAATAGAATGCTGGACTTGAAGTCAGGACACATGGGTTCTTAATTCTGTCCTAGATTGTAGTAACTGGCATCAAGAAAATGAGGGGTTTGGAATCACTGGCTTCTGAAGTCTCTTCCAGCTTGAACTCTATGAGGTCTGGTTAAAAAATAGAATCTTTGGAAGGACCTTGCTTAAAAGAGTATTATGTAAATGTCCTTTCACTTCATTTATTTGGGCATATATTTTGTGAAATGCCAGGGGTTTTAGGCTTCCCTTCTGTATTTATATTTTCTATCTTTGATGACTTGTGTAGTTAATAAAATTTTAAGTCATTAACTTTAGGCTAAATAGATGTGTGTGTGTGTGTGTGTGTGTGTGTGTGTATGTGCGCGCGCATATCTGTATTGGCTTTTCTATCTTCTCTCTGCACTTTTGCCAAAGATCGAAGTCATCAGAATAAGTCTTTTTAAAATTTTCAAGGCTGCCTATGTCTTAGCTTTGTAGGAAGCAGAGTTAATTTTGAAACAGATGCATTTAAACCACTGGAGGGAACATCTTCGGTTTTGCAATTATCCCTGCAGAGATAGATGTCCACAGGGAAAGCAGCCTTCCCAAATCAGATTTCCTATAAATGAAGTCTTGGAAAAGCATCACCAGGCGGGGTGCTCGATTCCCTAATAGCAGGTCAGCTGGATGATATAAAGAGTATGATGTAGACAAAGGGAAAGCTTTCCCATGTCAGGAACCAGTCCTAAACAGTGTGTCCTCAGGACAGAGGCTGCAAAGAGGGGAGCCATTCGGAGCCCACTCGGAGCTCCCTGGGGCTATGGCACTTCCCTGGCAAGAGCTGTCTGGGGTGCCTCCATGCCACATGCTGCCCTATTGGGGGGGCATTCTCAAAGAAGGCTGGTGTAAAAGGATCCTCATCATGCCTAAGTGCAGACTTAGAGGGAGATTTGAGCCCACTTAACTTTTCTTCCTAAAATGAGACGATTGAAGGCATTGTGGGGCCATTCCTAGGTATATGGTATTCCATAAATTTCTCAGATTGGGGGTTGGATTTGTTGGAATAATAGAAAGGATTATGTAAATCAGATGTAAATTCTTTAAATTATTTCATGATTCCATATCTCCCACTTAAATTCTACTCATGGGGGATAGAGGGAACCCTCGCTTCTTTAGGGCTCTGCCAGTGGAGCCCAAGCATTGGCAGGTCTAACCATGCTGGAATGCCTGATGAGTGCCTCTGGCTACCATCTGAGAAGCAGCCTCACTAGTCCCCCTGGATTAATTACCATAATGGTGGTGATCAGATATTGAATTTTTGGAGGCCACAGCAGTTAGTCAATCAAAAAGCATTTATTAAGTACTTACCTTGTGCCACACACTTACAGGAAATAAAGAAACCCAGCAAAGATAAGCCATGCCCTCAGGGATCTTGTGTTGTGATGGAGACCACATATACATAAATCGATTCGTAGGGAAGTGATAAATATAGAATAGATAGAAGGTGACCCTAGATGGGGAAGCGCTAGTACCGAGGAGGGTCAGGAAAGGCCTCCTGCAGGAGGTAGTGCTCGTGTTGAGTCTTGAGTGAAGTCAGTTTCTAAGAGGCTTAGAGCCTCTTAGTGGGATGGAGAGCATTCCAGACTTGGGAAACAGACAGTATAAAAGCATTGATATGGAAAAGAGTGTCCTGTGTGAGCAGCAAGTAGACCAGTATGACTGAATTGGGAAGGAGCCAGGTGGTAGGGGAATTTTGAACGCAGTCAGAGGAATTTCTGTTTGATCCTAGGGAAAATAAGGAGCCATGAGAATATATTGAGTTCAGGGGATTATATGGCCACACCTGCACTTTAGGGACAATCACTTTGGCAACTGGGAAGAGACTTGATTTTGTTGTTTTGTTTGGTTTTTGTTTTTTGGTTTCTTTGCATGGCAAATGAGGGTTAAGTGACTTGCCCAGGGTCACACAGCTAGTAGGTGTCAAGTGTCTGAGGCCAGATTTGAACTCAGGTCCTCCTGAATCCAGGGCTGGTGCTCTATCCACTGCACCACCTAGCTGCCCCTGGGAAGAGACTTGAAGCAAGGAGTTCAATGAGAAGGCTATTGCAATAGTCCAGTCTAGAGGTAATGAGTGCTTGAACTGGAGTGGGTAGCTGCATGAGTGGAGGAAGGAGATAGATGTGAAAGAAGTTTGTAGAGAAAGAAATTACAAGATTTGGCAACTGATTGGATATGTGCAGTGGAGAGAGGAGTTGAGGATGACATCGCATTTCAAACCAGCATGACTAGACAGTGGTGCCTCTGATAGAAGGAGTTGGTTTAAGGGGGAGAATATTGAGTTCTGTTTTGGATATCTGGAGTTTGAACTGCCTATGGAATCCAGTTTAAAATGTCCAGTGGCGTGTTGGTGATACAGGAGGACTACAGTTCAGGAGAGAGAGGGAGAAATTCCAATAAACAGATCTAGGGAATTATCTGCATAAAGATGTTACTGAATCCATGAGAGCTGATGAGAATATCATGTGAGAAAGTATAGCGTGGAAGGAGGAAGAGGACCTAGGCTAGAGTCTTGGGGGGCCTGCCACAGTTATTGCTTGTGATCTGGATGAAGATGCAGTAAAGGAGACTGAGAAGGCACAGTCAGAGAGAAAAACCAGGAGAGAGAAGAGTCACCAAAACCCAAAAAGAGGATAATCTTCTAGGAAGAAAGAGCGATCGACAGTGTTGCTAGACAATAGGAGCCCTGGCACTAGGCAGCAGCTCCCAGACCCATTCCTGCTTCCAGGCCAGCTCTCCTGGAAGCAACTCCAGGGGAGAAGAGGCCACCCATTCCCACCAGGTTTCACCCAACTGCTTCATCCAGAGCAAACAGGTCATCTTTGCTGAAGCAGGAAGGCCACAAGGGAGAGACAGGAGGCTTCCTTCGTGTGCCAGCGTAACCACTACCATCTTCACCCAAGCCAAAATCTCCCACTGCATCTGGAGGCCTTCTCCAGTCATCCTGATGTCTGTCTTGCCCACTGGACCCAGATGACTCTGGAGGAGAGAGTGAGGCTGGTGGCCTTGCACAGCATTCCCTCACTTAAATCCAATTCACTATAAGTCATGACATCACCCCAAGTGTCACGGTCCTCTTTGAGAATGAAGGACAAACAAGAACAACCACCATCTCTACCACCACGACTATCCTTTACCTGTAGACACTGATGGACAGAGCCCAGGACTCCGAGCCCAAGAGTCTATGGAATAGAAATGCTCCACAAACCACTAGACCTGCTTTCTATCCCACCCTCACCCTCCAGCCGTCATTGATGGAAGAAATTCATTGTGGAGAGGGGCCTGCTACCTCATTACCACCAACAAAAAACTGCTGACCAACTGCCACTAACAGAGAGGCCCAGGAACCCTGGGAATGGCAGCCTTTCCCAGGCCTTACGTCATACTGCTAGCCCAGACTTCATAGCCAATTCCTCTGAGAAAAGGCCCAGCCCACTCCTCACCAAGTGCCAACCAATTGCCACCCATAGGGCAAGCAAGCCAGCTGGCTAAAGCAGCCAAGCCCCCGAAGGTAGAGACAGGAGGCACATTGGGCCACTACCACCTTGATACTAGCATCGGTTTTGCCCCCAGACTCTGAGGACCATGGGACCATTCCATCTGATTTGCAGCTAAAACCTTTTCTAGCTCTTGTCTCCCCCGTTAAAAGATCTCCCTGAGATCTTCCGAGAGCAGGGATTGTCTGACTTTCCATTTGTATCCCCAATAGCTGAGCAGGGTACTTTGTACATAATAAGCATTTAATAAATGCTTTATTCACTCATTCAATGAGAAGGTTCAAGAAAGCAAGGACTGAGAAAGGCCATTAATTAGATTGGATAATTGAGAGATCATTAGTAATTTTAGAGAAAGACCTCCCAGGAAAATGTAAATTCTTTGAGAGCAGAATTGTATCACTCGTTTTCTCTTTGAACCCTGCAGCAGTTAGCACACTTTGCATTGGGAGCCTCTGGGAAGGTTTTAGGCCTGGGCTTGCTGGTAAATATTTAACAAAGGGCCTGGTAGGGAGGGAATGAATGCAAGAGACACTTTTAAATTTAATCTGCAGTATAACATTTTTTTCTCACTTCTTAAGCCTATACAATCAACAAAACAAGCCCTGATTTGTAGAGTTTGTGGATTTCATACTGAAAGGCTAGTCCTTTTTACTAGCTTCAGCACACCCCTGATTTCAGGGAAGCCTGCTGCCTGGAGGTGAAGGAAGGGAAGGGTTTCGTAAGGCAGAAATGAGGTTAGGACTGGTATTTCGGGAATGGAGTTTATACAAATTGTATGCATGTCTTTTGGGGGCTCGTTCCATCTGGGCTGGAATATAAGAGTATATAATGAGCAGAATGTGTTATGGCTGGAAAGGGTAGATGTGGAGAGAAGGGAAATCAACAGACCTTGAGAAGTGATCAGCTTCTATTGAAGTACAACGTTTGGACTCTTGGTACCCTTCAACTCAAAGAGGAGCCACTGCAGGCTATTGATGCTGGATTTCCAATGGATTTTGGTTAAAAAACAACCTTCTTGAATGATCTAATTACCTTTGGTATAGAAGAACAGATTTCTATTTTGCTCTAACAAAATTTCATAATTTAGAAGCTAGAAACTTCATGGAGAACCTTGCTAGTGAAATAGCAATTGTTATGGGTCACTTTTTGAGGGTAAGGAAATGTAATGCTGTTCTTTGCTATCTGTGGTTAGCATTCCTTAATGTCCTGTCTGAGAATCATCCCGTCCAACCCATTCATTATTCGGAAGAGGGAACCAAGGCTGAGAGCCACATGTTATGGAGAGGGAAAGTTTTAGCACTTTTTTAAGTATGTGATTTTGGGTTTTTTTAAGTCACATTAAAAAGTGAACTTTTTACACCCTAGGCATCTGCCTGGCTTCCTCCCCCTAGTCTTAGTCTTAAGGAGTTTCAAGGTACACGGAAACTTGGAAAATACGTGGATTTTACTTAGTGAGGAGGAGGTGATAATTCAGGGTTTGAGATGAGAGCTATAATATTTGGCCATTAGGAAACAAGGAAAGAGATGAGCCTTTATTAAGCTCTTTCTGTGTGTCAAACACTGGGCTATCAGTTGACTACAAAATAATAACAACGGTCTGCTTTCACTTAGGATGGGGATAGTTTGGGGCAGCATGATGGAATGACTTTGGAGTTGAGATCCAGGTTCCCACCTCTGATGCCAGCTGTAGAGCCTCTGTTACCTCACCTGTGAGACAGCCTGTCATGAGGATGGCATGGAGTAAGGGGTCATTAAGTATTTTTAGCAAGCTTAGAGGGCTTTGTGATATCCGCTGTGTTGAAAGGGCTTTAACGCTTAAAAAGAAGTCTGTCCATATAAAATGGGAGTAGTGGTAGTAATGATTCAGGGCTTACAGATATAGAGAAATCAGAAGGAAGGAAAGTGATCCAATAATCGGTTATTTCTGAAAGAAAATGATTTCTATTTAATTTTTAAATACTTTGGTGAGCATGTTAATATGCTTTTTCATTACACTTTGGTAAGGGTATTGATTTTGAAATTATGACCATTCTTCCTCTAAAAAGATTTGAATCCAGGGCATTTTTTACTCCTTACATTATGCTGCTTTGCCTTCCTTGACTACTTTAGCTTTTTTTTTTTTTTTGGTGGGGTAATAAGGGTTAAGTGACTTGCCCAGGGTCACACAGCTACTAATTGTCAAGTGGCTGAGATCAGATTTGAACTCAGGTCTTCCTGAATCCAGGGCCAGTGCTTTATCCACTGCGCCATCTAGCTGCCCCAACTACTATAGCTTTTTAGAAAAACCTGGGGGTTAGTTTGTTCCAAACCATAGGCTTTTCCCTTTCTGCTTGTCCTCTTTCCTATTTTAAGCCTCTTCCATTGTGTTTTGGGGTTTGCATTTTACCAGTGCCCCACAACTGACCTCCACAGTTGATGGGCATTTATGCCTTACTTCAGCAAACATCTTAGAGGTTGGAGAGGATATCCGGATCCAAGAACATCTGGGGCTGTGGTGTGGGAGAAGGAACTAAGGAATCCAGTGAAAGCCACCCAAGACACATGCCCTGTTGGAGGAGGAAGAGAAACGTTGGTCTTTTTCCTGTGATGCCATCTCTTTCAGCTGTTGTCATGCTGTATTCATAGGCTTCTTTTCCTCTCTCTCTCTCTCACTCTCCTCACGCTCTCTCTCACTCACTTACTCACTCTCTCTCGCTCTTGCTCTCTCTCTCACTCACTCACTCTCTCTCGCTCTTGCTCTCTCACTCACTCACTCTCTCTCGCTCTTGCTCTCTCTCTCTCTCACTCTCTCTCTCTCACTCTCTCTCGCTCTCTCTCACTCACTCGCTCTCACTCACTCACTCTCTCTCTCTCGCTCTCGCTCCTCTCTCACTCTCTCTCTCTCTCTCCTCTCTTCTCTCTCTCTCTCTCTTCTCTCTCTCTCTCTCTCGCCCCTCTCTCGCTCTCACTCACTCACTCTCTCTCTGACCACACCTACTTGCCTTTCTGCTTTTCTCATCCTCCAAGCCCCCTTAAATTCAGGTGTCCTCTCAGTTTCTATCCTGGGCTCCCTTTTCCTCTCCTTTTCTCTCTACGATTCCCTTTATTTACCATTTTCATCAGTGACATGGCATAAGTGTCATGTTTGTCAAATTTGCAGATGACAGAAAGCTAACTAACACATTAGATTAGTGCCACGATCCAACAAGACCTAGACAGGCCTGGAACATTGGGCTGAATTGAATAGGTGAATGGAAATTCTTCAATTTGAACAACTGTTTAGCCTTTCTGGTCTTGTTTCCCCATCTGTAAGATGAAGGGTTGGCCCAAATGATGCCCTGGAGTTCGCTCTTCAGCTCTAAATCTTATATCCTAGGAGAATCAGATTTCTGTTTCTGTTTCTGTTCCTTTCCAACCTCTTTACAGAGTTCTAGTTCTTTATTTTCAACTTTTCCCCAGACATCTTTACCTGGACGTCTCACAGGCACCTCAAACCCAACATATTGAAAAATGACTCCCCTGACATTCTCCCCTTTACCCAGGCTCCAAAACGGAATCATTTTTGACTCTTCCCTCACCCTTTTATATTTCGTCTCTAACCCTGTCCCAGTACAACTCTCTCTAGTTTGCTCCTCCCTTCATTGGTGGACAAATTCCTCCCTAGCCTCAAGTCAGCTTTACCTCCTCTGTAGGATGTCCAGCCAAGGAGTTGTTATCTATGGGATTAAGCCATCACTCGGTAGTTTTTGCATGTGATTTAATACCTTCTTAGCAAAGGGTGGAAAATTCCATAGGCCCAAGATGGCCAAGTGCCTTGTTTGGGGAGCCAGTAGCATGTGTGCCAAGGGAAGAGAGCAGAGATCTATCTGGACAAGTTGGATCCTCAAGTGCACCATTTATCATTTTAGTGCCCACCATCAAACCAGCAAATTACACTCAAGATTTTGTAAAACTTAAAAGGTTTCTAACAATCTTTTATAAAATCCTGTTTGAGATCTTGGCCAAGGGTCAGACTGAGGTCTTTGGAGTAGGCCAATTTCAGTGATCATTGGGAGACCCTCTGAATTGTTACTACACTGGGACTGAGTTAGGCAGATGGTCCACAACCTCCCTCCTTCTGTGACTGTACTGGATTGTAGAGAGTTTGTTCACATTTCTCTTGGCTGGGGATGCTGTTGCTCGAGTGCTAGGCCACCAGGGTCAGCTGCCCAGTTAGCCTGGTAAAAGGAATATTGTATTTATCCAGTGGTGATTTAGGTCTCTTCTTCCTTTGAAAAAGTCTCTTTCTTTGTTGAGTAACTTTATACTTCTGTCACTCTTGCTTTGTTTCTTGTGGACCGTTTCCCACTCCTGATCTTCTTGTTCCTTATTTCACTTGTTGGCTTATCTCCGGGCATGGTCATCCTCTGGGTTGCCAAATGTGATTAAGGACCACTGAGCTGATATTTAGCATTTTGGATTTTGGATAGAAGGTGCTAGAAAGAAGCAACATATTCTTTTTTGGTGAGCAATGAGGGTTAAGTGACTTGCCCAGGGTCACACAGCTAGTAAGTATCAAGTGTCTGAGGCCAGATTTGAGCTCAGGTCCTCCTGAATCCAGGGCCGGTGCTTTACCACATATTCTTCTTGTCAGTGTGGGAAAATTAAGACTCAAAGGCTTCAGAGTCATTTTTTCCTTAATATGTGACCACAGTATCCACACACCTATGAAATATGGGGGTCATGGGGATGCAGATGAGAGGAATGCTAGTAAAACTGGGTATTTATTCTAGCTGTGCTTATTTTGTGCAGCATATGCAGTCCTGGGCATTTGTATCCCTCCATTTATGCGTGTGTGGAATCATTAAAAATACAGGGAGGGGGTGGGCAGTGGAGGCTGTGTGGTGCTGGGGAGAGAGAACAGGATTCGGAGCTCTGCCATCCGGGGGTTGACTCCATCCTCTGATGTTAGGTAAAAAATGGTAGGGGGAAAGAAAAAGAGAGTGCACACAAATGCAGCTGTAAGCAGTGTTGGTAAGGGAAACAAATGGCTACATACTGTTTATCCTTTGTTACAAGGGATGGCTTGCTGGGTAGGGGAGGAGGAGTGATGGGGGGCGGGGCGGGGGATAGATCCAGAAAGGAAGGTAATGTAGAAACAAAAGAATTGAATTGTTTTAAAATGTTGCTCCTACTGGTTCAATTATGAGTAGAACACTTTTGTATTTCTTTTTGTTTTCCTTGAGCATCCTGTGATGCTAGACAAGGTGCATCACTTAAGCCTCTCATCTTCGGCGTCCTTGTCTGAAAAATGGGCATAATCATGGTACCTACCTCTCTGGAGTATTAGAAAGATTAAATGAAATAACATATAAAGCATCTTGTGAACCTTCAAGCATGATTTAAATGCTAACTGTTATTGGTATTACCATTATTAGCTAATTAGTTACCAAGCCCTATCATTTCTTCCTCCACAACATCCTCTCATATAGGGATTCCCCCTTTTATCTACTTACATGGTGATTGACCTTGTTAAGGCCTTCCTCACTTCTCATTTGGACTATTTGTGATCATTCTTATCATTTCTTACCTCTCACCTCTCTAGATCTATCTTGTACACAGTTATCAAAATAATTTTCCTAAGGTTGGGGTTGTCCATGCCTTTTTGTGTCATTAACAGTCTGGTGAAGACCGTAGACCACGTGTCAGAATAATATTGTTTAAAACGCATAAAGTAAAATGGATAGGATTACAAAGGAAACCAATTATTTTGAAATACAGTTCTCAAAATAGATATATTTTTAAAGTTTATGTACCCCAGGCTAAGAACTCTGTTCTAAGGAATAGATCTTACATGTAAACTCCCTTGCTTAAGGAGCCTCAGTGGCTCCCTTTTTTTTCTAGGATAAACTACAAAATCTTAAACCTAAACATTAAGGCCTTCCATATTTGCCTCCAAGCCTGCATTTCTAGACTTATTCCACACTTATCACGAGTCTGTGTTCCAGCCACATTTGAACCTTCTAGCTGTTTCCCAAATTTGACAAGTCATCTCTCACCTCTCCAATTTTCTCCCGAGGGGGTCGGCTAGGTGGCGCAGTGGATAAAGCACTGGCCCTGGATTTCAGGAGTACCTGAATTCAAATCCGGCCTCAGACACTTGACACTTACTAGCTGTGTGACCCTGGGCAAGTCACTTAACCCCCATTGCCCCCGCAAAAAACCAAAAACAAAACAAAACAAAACAGATTTTCTCCCAAAACGCTGCCTCACTTAATTCTTCTTTTACTCCAAGGTTTGGCTTGAGTTTTTCCTTTTGAAGCCTTCCCTGATCCCTCCCTTCTCTTCAGTTGTTATTACACCATCTCCCCTTAAATTCCCTTATGTTTACTTATTTGTGTACATTTGTTGTATAGGAGAATCTAAGCTCCTTGAGGGCAGGAGCTGTTTAATTTCTATTTTCTCCAACACCTGGCACAATGCCTGGCACCTGGAAGTCATTAGTAAGTATTTGGGGAATTGGACTGAAAGCAAATTACTTGGAGTCTCTCTGTCTCTAGCTTCCTCTGTCATTCCTGATGATGTCCTTTTTATGTCTGTGACCTTACCATTTAAATTGAATCCTACTGGACTGTTGCAAGGAGTTACCCTTTATCTCTTGTAATTTAGATTGGGGGAATTTGGTTTGGCATGAGTTGGGCATGCGCAGATTAATGTGATTCTTGGTAGTGAACAGTTATTTTAGGAAGCTGCATCAACTCTTTTAGGCCTGAAGATACCATTTAGCAAATGATCCTTTGAGGGCTGAGTTTATTGAAATCTTGTCGGGGTATCAGGAAATACATTTAGTTATTTTTTTCCTTTTTTTTTTTACATATAAGGTAATTTATTTTTATTTTAGTTATTTTTTAAACTTAATACTGTTTTGAAAGTTTAAAATATCAGTGTCACTGAATATTTATATATAATGTATTAAAAAAGAAGTTGATGTTGTTTTTGGTAGTTACATTTCTATAGCACTTTATAAAGCAGCCAAGGGGCGCTACAGTGCACGGAACACTGGTCAGGCAGACCTGAGTTCAGATTTGGCCTCTGTGACCTTAGGCAAGTCACTCTCTGCTTGCCTCAGTTTCCCCTTCTGTAAAATGAGGACAATTAACAGCACTATTCCCAGGGTTGTTGTGAGGATCAATCAGATAATATTTATAAAGCACCTGGCATGGAGGAAGTGCCATATAAAAGCAAGTTGTTATCATTATTATCATTGCTGCTATAATTTTTATTATTACTTCCCCGACAATGATCCTGTCCAGGTTTCAAGTTTATCAGCTCCATTTTACAGATGATGGAATGGAAGGCCAGAGAGGCGACATGATCTGAGCCACTAAGGTCACACAGCCCAGAAATGGCAGATCTTGAGCTTTAACCTAGGGCTCTTGTGTTAAGTGCAAGGTTCTGTTCATGGTAGTGTAAACGTACTTACCGAGTACAGATGTAATTCGAGGATTGACACTGAATTGTTGGCAGTCCTTTCTGGACTGTGGTGTGTTTTCTATATAGATAGAAGTGCCTATATGTGTGTGTTGTGTGTATTATATATGCATGCATAAAAACACACAGAGTCACTAGCCTAGTGCCTGGCACATAGTGGGTGCTTAATACATGCTTGTTGCCTGCTTGCCTTTCATTCATTGAGTTGCCTTAGCTTCTCCTTCCTGCATATCAGATTGACCTATCAGCTGCTGGGCCAACATTATGTGACATTGTTCTCAAGTTGCTTGAAAACATTCTTCTGTTCATTTTTAGTCATAAAGTTAGAGATTTGAAGCTAATCCACCCTTCTTGTTTTGAAGAAGGAACTGGGACACTAAGAGGGGAAGGGATCTATCTAAGGTCCCTGAGCCAGGGTTGATTATAGTTGATTTGCTTGTTACATCTTTTGTATGTTGCCATCTCCGATGCTATGCCCACAAGTGGTCAGAAGGAACTGGGCCATAGACAGGCCATGCCTTGGTGCTCAAAGACAGACTACCTTCTAGGACCTCCTGGACTTTTTTTTCTTGATATATAAAACCAAGAAAATAGAATGTGAGTTACTAAAAGCTTGGTGCCAACTTTTGTGACCCTATTGGATGCCAGCTAATGGAAAACTCTAATCAGAGTTCACCTTACGGAATCATTGCTTAATGTTGTTGGATGAGTCACTGAAATTAGTGTTAGAAAAATACTTCCAGATGTGTGGCAGAGACTTGTACAGAAGTAAGAAACCAACGCTCTGGAAAAAATGAGTTAGCTTTTCACAGCATCCTAGGATTTTCACTTGGAAGGCACCACAGAGATTATTATCTAGTCCAATTCCTTCGTTTTGTAGATTGGGAGATTCAAGCCCTATGACCTTCCTCATCCATCTCTACATGGCTCTTTTCCATACACACAGGAACTGTTATTTTCCAGGCTATGTTTGTGAAGTTCACAGGTTTAGGAACCTCAAAAAAGCATCTTGTCCACCTCTTTATTTTACAAACTGAGGCCCAGAGATTTAAAAATGACTTGCCCAAGTTCACACAGCTAGGAAGTGTCTGGGCTCAGATTTCAACTTGGGCGCTGGGGCTCCAAGTCTGGGGTCAAACTCTGATAGAAATCCCCAAGGATCCCCGCCCCCTGATATTGGCTTAGAAATCCAGTGTCATTCTTTCTGGTCTCATGTATTGTTATGTGCTTTGTTACATATTTTCCAATGACATTTTCAGCTGGTTTAGCGGGTGCCCTCAATCTAGAGCTATGCGGTGGGGTGGGATGATACATTTAAGAAGTCAAATGTAAGTTAGATGATAACAACGTAGGGTCATTGACTTAAAGCCACGTCATTGAATCTCCTTTTACAGATGAGGAAACTTGGGGACCTGAAAATGTTAAATGACTTGCCCATCTTTGAACCGTAGCCAACTGACTCCACTGTACCATTTGTTTGGCCAAATACTGTCTATATTGAAACAAAGAAACAAACTCCAGTGCTAGCCATTTAGAGATAGCTCTTGTTACGCTGAACTGCTTCATGGTTTCCAGGTTTCTCAACCTTTCTTCCCTGCTCCCCTGCAATACACAAGAGAGCAAGCAGACTGCCGGCCCCTTCTTACAATCCTCATTCTCCTCTCAAAGGGTAATCTCTGCTGGAGCTTGCCGCCCTTGCCCCATCTATCTTCCTGTCAAATAGCACACAACACTTTCTAGTGTTGAAAATGGGCTGAGGAGGCAGGAGCACAGAAGACAAGAGTCTTTGCTTTCTGAAGCTCATGGCCTCCTTAGGGGATATATAGCACCGAGCATTTGCTCAGCGGTCCAGTTGTTCCTATGGAGGGTTTTTTCTTTTCTTTTGTGGAGTAATATGGTCATGAAAAAAGTCTCTGGGTGGGATGCTTTTAAAACTACAGCATTATATGCTGTGAGATTCTCTTCATTCTGTCTTCACTCAAACAGGGAATTATTTCGATGGCCCCCATGCTCATTGGACTTTTGTTTTTGACCCTGTTGAAAAGGAAGCTTTTTGAGTGCCTGTTCTTTTTGTGGGATTAGGAGAAGGGGCCACACGAGGATTTGTTTGAAAGAACAGGGGATGTTTGGCCTGGAGAAAAGAGGATTGTGGGGGGAGAGGGTTATCTCTCCAAGTATTTGAAGAGTTATCTAGGGAGGAGGGGTTACATTTGTTATTATTGGCCCCAAAGGTCAGAACTAGGAGCAATGGGTAGACGGTTCACAGAGGCATATTTGAGAACAAGGGTGGGAAGAAATTCCCAACGATCTTGTTCTTGTTCCGTTGTTTCCATCAGTCTGACTCTTCATGACTCTATTTGGGGTTTTGTTGGCAGAGATACTGCAGTGGTTTGCCATTCCTTCTCCAGCTCATTTTAATAGATGAGGAAACGAGGCAAGTAGGATGAAGTGACTTGTCCAGGGTCACACAGCTAGTCGGTGTCAAATTTGAACTCCAGAAGATGAGTCTTCCTGACTTCAGGCCTGGCACTTTATCCACCTGCACACCTAGCTACTCTTTCCAACAATTAGAGCTGTCTAAAATGAAGGAGCTGCCTTAAGAGTAGAGGATACCTTTAACTAAAGAATTTTAGCAAAGGTCAGCCAATAAACAGTCAGTAAACACTTATTAAGCACTTACTGTTTTCCAGGTATTGTGCTATGTGTCCACAAAGAACTTACACTCTAATGGGGAAGACAAGACACAAAAGGAAGTTGAAACAACACACAGAGGGAAGATGAAGGGGTGGGGCTGGATCACTTAAAGCAGAGGCATGTTGGGGTGGCAAAGTGTATGGCGTGCCGATCCTGGAGTCCAAGAAGACCCGAGTTCCAGTCTGGCCTCAGACACTTCCTAGCTGTGTGACCTTGGGCAAGTCCTTCACCCTGTTTGCCTCAGTTACCTCATCTGTCAAATGAAGCTGGAGAAGGAAACGGCAAACGACTCCAGTATCTTGGCCAAGAAAACCCCAAATAGGGTCATGGTGAGTCGGACACGACTGAAAACAACTGAACACGAAAACTGGCATGAGCCCAGCCACATCACAGAGTAGTACAGCCAGTTGGGCAGTGAGGGAGTCTGGTCGTGTAGATGGCTCTCAGTCCTTTCCAAATGTGAAATTTGGTGATTCTAAAAATTTAAGTGTTCTGCTTGCCTCAGAGGGAAATGAAGTGGGGGCAGAGATGGGAGGCTGGAAAGAAAAGCAAAGTATGGTTATTGCATACTTGGTAGTTTTCAGAGGTGAGAATATTGGGAGGTGAATGCCTAGAGCAGGTATGGAGTCACTTGCCCTCTCAGTGCCTAGCAGTTCCTGGTGAGCATGGCCCCAAGTTCTCCCCTGCTAAGGCCAGCATTCTAAACAGATGACAGGAAGAGCTAGTATGAGTGGGTCATTTGGAAGAGTCCATTGGACCTGCTTGTATCCCCACTCCCTCATATCTAGCCACAACCGGACTTAGCCTCCCCCACTTCTACAACAGATCATGACACTTTTGCAAAGTCATGGTTACTCATTCACCTGAGGTTTTGAGTCTTGGTGGTTTCTTTATGCTGCCTGTGGGTTTTAGGATGCTGGACTTCCTTTGCAGACCAGGAAATATGAATTTACAGCACCTTCGATTACTTTCTAATTTTAAGGCCAAGGACATCGAATTAGTAAGGTTCTAGTGGTCAGGAACTTTTAACTTTTAATTATTCCCATAGTGATCTCAAGGCTAAACCATTTCTGCACAGTCATTTAGGACAGCCTCAGGACCTCTTAAGAAAGGCAAATGAGTATATAGATTTGCTTCTCATTTGAAATGTAAAGCAATGAATTGTAGTTGAAAAATCCTTAGAAAATGACTGAACTCCTGCCCCTTCATCATAGAAGTCCCATGTAAGAGAGGGGGGGTAGGGTGGGAAGAGTACATTCATGAAATGCTAAACCATAAGGGAAATCATGTTGGGAAACGTGAGCCTTCTAAACTGAATTTGGGTTTTGTTTTTAAATAATAATTACATTTCCAACCCCATTCAGTAATATCTAATTAAGTTTGGCGGGTAGCCTTGGGAACTTAAGGGAAGGTGGCATGGCATAGTGGATAGAACCCTGGATTTGGAGTTAAAAGGATTTGGATTCAAATCCTGGCTATGCTAATCACTTATTTTCTGGCCTTGGGCAGATCACTAAACCCTTGTCCCTTCTTATGCCTCAGTTTCCTCCTTTGCAAAATAAGGGACTTGGACCAAAAAATCTGTAAAGTCCTTTCCAGTTCCAAATTCAATGATGATTTGGTGCACTGCATTTGAAAACAACACTAAACAAAGCGGAGATTGAGTCCTTGAAATCATCTTTGACTCTTCTTATCCCTCCAGGCTACCTAGTCGGTTGCCAAGGCACCCCCTGTCTGGACTACCACAGCAGTCTTTTAAAGCACTACTTACCCCTTGTAATTTCCGCCGCTCTAAGGCTAATGGCTTTCCAGGCCTACAGAATCAGCTGTCAGATATCCTAAGCCCCAAATTCAGAGTGGGTCTTCCCCACCCCTTCTCCTTTTAGTCCTTTTAGCTTCAGTTCAAACGGACTAGCTGCTCCCCCCTAACACACCTTCTCTTTTCCTCCTTTTGTGCTGCTTTGTACATATATCCCTTCCATGCTCCCAGACTCAAGATACCCGATCTTCATCTCCACGGATCTGAATCATTTTTATCCTAGCTTAAATCCTATATCCTTTGATCGCCATAACTGGGCCTCTTACTTGCTGGACTCCTTATTTCACAATCAGTACTACCTTGTGATATATGGTTTATGGTTTTGACGGCTATTTAGCAGGCCTTAGTGATTAGAGGACTGGCCTTGTAGTTCAGGAAGACCTGGGTTCAGGTCCTTCTTTGACACCTCTTAGCTGTATGACATATCTGTGCCCCAATTTTCTAAGACTTGGTGACAGAGAAGTTCCACATCTGTCTCATTTGAGGCAGTTTCTCCACCATGTATTCTCTGAGCCAATGAAATCCTGGCCTGAAATTCTCTTACCACAGCCCTGCCAAAACAAAGAGCTGATCTTTTTATGTCGCTTTGCATTGTGTCTCCCTAGCTGTATTGTGTAAGTGTTCCTCTGAATCATTCACCAATATGGCCTACAGTGTGCAGAGAGCCTTGGTAACTAAATGAGGATAGAAAGAGAAGAAGGTTTCTACTCTCAGGTACTTACCTTCTTGGAAGGGGCATAAAGTACACATATACATTTACGGCTCTCTGGGTACCAGTTCTTATTGCAGCCTGTCTTTGGAAGTGTTGCAATCATATGCTACCCTGTTACTTGTCTTCTGCTTGGCATTGTGTACCTGGTTCCCACCTAGAAGCTAATGGGGCTTGTGTCTTGCAACTCAGTAGAAGAGATTGGGCCATGCTAGAAAAGGCTCAGAGGCTGACCACTCCTAACACCCAGCCACTCAGCTAAGCGGGCCAGAACCTCTGCAGCAGAGGGTGGCGGCAAGCAATTCAGAAGACAATGGACTACTTGTGTGTAGGGTTTGATGATATCTTCATGGGGAGAGGGAGTACCCCCCCATGAAAGCACCACTCAAGCAGTCAAAGCTCCGCCACCTCCCCCTCCCCCCCCTCCAACATGGGCTAACCATTTTGTGTGGAGAAGTTAATTCTTCATTATCTATATATGGGTCCCAGGCAAGCATCCCATTTAGGCCACCCCCTTTTAGCCAGGCTTTGCCCTGGACCATCGAAAAGAAGGCATAGGAATCGTCTTGTGGATCGTCCTTAAAGAGTATGTAGAGGAACCATATCAGTAAAGCCCTGTACTTGGGCCATGCCATGCACTCACTTCTATATCCAGGATGCCCCGTGAAAGTCCTTTCTTCACCACACATATTGGTTGCCTCTTTCCAGAGGGAGAGACACCTCTCAAATAAAGAGACCCACATGTTCCCATCCATGCTCATGAGCCTAGCAAGACCTGCTGCCGGTTTGGGGTTCCATACACTTTACTTTCAACTGCAACAGCGGAGCTGTTCTCAGGTGCTGACATCCAAAGGCAAGCAGGGGTGGCTATGATGATCTCAGCAGAGGCTGCTAGTTCTCCAACTGTTATTTTTCCCTGCATGGGGCTGCTGTGATTGGCACATAGCCTGAATGGATCTCAAGAGTAACACTCAGATGGTTTCAAGAACAGAGATGGGATTACTGATGCAGTGAATTTCCAGGCACTTCCATTTGCTTGTCCCTGATTCCCTGGCAAGAGAGCCATTTTCGGCTCCTGTAAATGTAGATGGATTTTGCACTAAAAATTGGAATTAGTAAGAGTAATCAGTATTTAAATTGGTACATATTATAAGGTAGCCTCATGTATAACTTGGCCCTTTTCTTTGAAAAGGTGACACAGAATCCTATGGTAGTGCAAACGATAGTCATCCTTGCTCTAGGGCATTGGCCATATTGACGATATTAGGTTAGTGGAGATTTAGAGTGGGAAGGGACCTTGGAAATCATCTAATTTAGTCTAACCCCCTCATTTAATTTTTTTTCAATATTTTTACATTTTTATTTAAAATTTTTGAGTTTTAAATCCTATCCCTCCCTCGTCACCCTGAGATGCTAAGCAGATATAGAGTTCTAACATGTGCAATTATTTAAAATATTTTCATTAGTCATTTTGTACAAGAAGATTTGAATAAAAGAAAAAGAATGAAAGAAAGTGAAAAACAGCATGCTTCAGTCTGTATTCAGTCAATATCGATTCTTTCTCTGGAGGTGGATAGTATGCTTCATCATTAGTCCTTTGGGATTGTCTTGGATCACTGTATTGCTGAGAATAGCTAAGGTCATTCACAATTCTTTATCAAACAATATTGCTGTTATTGTGTACAATGTTCCCCTGGGTTCTGTTCATTTCATTCTGCATCAGTTCATGTAAGCCTTTCCAGGTTTTCTGAAGTCATCCTGCTTGTCATTTCTTATAGCACAATAATATTCCATTACAATCATATGCCAGAGCTTGTTTAGGCCATTCCCCAACTGCTGATGGCATACCTTTGATTTCCAATTTTTAGCTACTACAAGAAGAGTTGCTATGAATATTTTTGTACAAATAGGTCCTTTCCTTTTTTTGGATATCTTTGGGATATAGACTTAGCAGTGGTATTGCTGAATCAAGAGGGTATGTACAATTTTATAGCCCTTTGGGCATAGTTCCCAATTGCTCTCCAGAATGGGTGCTAATTTTTCCCATATTTCCTCCAACATTTGTCATTTTTTTCTGTCATGTTAGCCAATCCCAATCTCATAGCTGTGAGGTGGGTAACTCAGAGTTGTTTTTAATATGCATTTCTCTGATCAGTAGTGATTTAGAGCATTTTATATGACTATAGATAGTGTGGATTTCTTTGTCTGAAAACTGTTCATATCCTTTGACCATTTCTCAATTGGAAAATGAACTTTGTACTTTTAGAAATTTGACTCATTTCTCTACATAGTTGAGAAATGAGACCTTTATCAGAGATACTTGTTGCAAAAAAAAAAAATTCCCCAGTTTTCCACTTTCCTTATAACTTTGGTTGCATTGGTTTTGTTTGTGCAAAAATTTTTAAATTTTATATAATTAAATTATCTATTTTATATTTTGTAATAGTCTCTATATCTAGGGGGCAGCTAGATGGATAGAGATACTGGCCCTGGATTCAGGAGTACCTGAGTTCAAATCTGGCCTCAGACACTTGACACTTAACTAGCTGTGTGACCCTGGTGCAAGTCACTTAACCCCATTTGCCCATAAAATAAATAAATAAATAAATAAATAAATAGAAAATAGTCTCTATATCTTCTTTGGTCCTAAATTCTTCCCTTATTCATAAATCTGACAGAGTAAAATATTCCATGCTCTCTAATTTGCTTTATGGTATCACCCTTTATGTGCAAGATTATATACCCATTTGGACCGTATTTGATAGATGGTTGGCCTATACCTAGTTTCATTCTGCCATACTGCTTTCCCAACAGTTTTTGTCAAATGAGTTTTTGTTCTAACTCCACATTTTAAAGAGAAGGAAACTGAACCTCAGAGAGAAAAGTTGCTTGCCTAAGGTTATACATATACCTTGAAATGGGTAGAGCTGGAATTCAAACCCAGATCTTCTGACAGCAACTAATCTTCCCTATCTTATTTGTAATGATTTAGTTTCTTTCTCTACCTTCTTAATTATACCAGCACCACAGCCTAATGATCTCCCCTTTTCTTTTGAACCAGAGCCAAGCGCTTTATAAAGTGTCCTCTATTGCATAACAGAAGCAGGTCCAGAGTAGTGCTCATTAATGATTGGTTGATTTTTGATATTGCCTATATCCTAGATAGCAAAGCATGCTTTAGAACACATCTTTCCATCTCTGTTTCCTTATTTGTAAAGTCCGGAATAACATAGTGCCTCAGGGAATTGTTGCAAGGATCAAATGAGATCATGGCTGTGAAAGCACTTCAGAAGGTTTAAAACTAAAGAGTTTGATAGATGTGAGGCATGGTTATAATTATGATGTCGAATGCCATCACTATCAGAAATAATGCTAATTCTACCAAACCATCAATGGGAGAAAGTTCCACCAAGAAATGCAAGCCTCTGTGTGGATCTTTGTACGTGGGGAGGGTCTAAAGAGCTAAACAAGCTGGTTGGCATTCATGTGCGCTCACCTGAGATTTTAGAAACGTAACTCTGGTATTGTAAGTGTCAGAGTGCCATTTTAGCTGCCATTTAAACAGCTTTTTCTCCCCACTTTTTGAAAATTAGAAGCCTCTTGTTTCCATTTTTCTTTTTTTTAATTAATAAAGTATTTTATTTTTTCCATTACATGTAAAGATAGTTCTCAACTTTGTTTATACAAGCTTTACAATTTCAGATTTTTCTCCCTCCCTCCCCTAGACAGCAGGCAAATCTGATATAGGTTATATTTTTTATATATATATATATATACACACACACACACACACACACACACATAATAACATTAATCATATTTCTGCATTAGTCATGTTATAAGAGAAAAAATCAGAAGCAATGATGAAAAACCTC
Source organism: Dromiciops gliroides (assembly GCF_019393635.1). NCBI lineage: Eukaryota > Metazoa > Chordata > Mammalia > Microbiotheria > Microbiotheriidae > Dromiciops > Dromiciops gliroides. The sequence goes on from NC_057867.1 coordinate 10,156,360, forward strand.
AAAATAGAAAAAAAACAACAGCATCAAAAACAAAAGAAATACTATGGTTCATTCAGCATCCATACTCCGCAGTTCTTTTTTTTTTCTTCTTGGATTTGGAGATCCTCTTCTATCATGAGTTCCCTGGAACCCTTCTGTACCATTGCATTGGTGAGAAGAATATAGTCCCACCACAGTAGATCAACACTCAATGTTGATGATACTGTGTACAATGTTCTTCTGGTTCTGCTCATCTCACTCATCATCAGCTCACGCAAGACCCTCCAGGTTTCTCTGAACTCCTCCTGCTCATCATTTCTTACAGCACAATAGTATTCCATTTGTATTCATATACCACAACTTGTCCAGCCATTCCCCAATGGACTGGGCAACCCCCTCAACTTCCAATTCTTTGCCACCAACGTAAAGAGCAGCTATAATATTTTTGTACATGTGGGTCCCTTTTCCCTTTCCATGATTTCTTTGGGAAAAAGACCCAAAAATGGTATTACTACTGGTCAAAAGGTATGCACAGCTTTATCGCCCTTTTGGGCATAATTCTAAATTGCTCTCCAGAATGGTTGTATCAGTTCACAGCTCCATCAACAATGGATTAGTGCTCCAATTTCCCACAGCTTCTCCAACATTTATTATTTTCCTTTTTTGTCATTTTAGCCAATCTGATAGGTGTCAGGTGGTACCTCAAGTTGTTTTTATTTGCATCTCTTTAATCATTAGAGATTTTAGAGCATTTTTTCATATGGGAATAGATAGCTTTTGTTTTCTTCATCAGAAAACTGCCTGTTCATATCCTTTGACCATTTCTCAATTGGGGAATGACTTGGGTTCTTATAAATTTGATTTAGTTCCCTATATATTTTAGACATGAGGCCTTTATCAGAAGTACTGGCCTCAAAAATTGTTTCCCAGCTTTATGCCTCCCTTCTAATTTTGGATGCATTGCTTCTGTTTGTACAAAATTTTTTTAATTTAATGTAATCAAAATTATCCATTTTGCATTTTATAATATACTCTATCTCTTGTTTGGTCATAAACTGTTTTCTTTTCCAAAGATCTGATTGGTAGACTATTCCTTTCTCTCCTAATTTACCTATGGTATGCACCTCTTATGTCCTAAATCGTGTATCCATTTTGCCTTATTTTAGTATAAGGTGTAGATGTTGGTCTATGCCTAATTTTCTGCCATACTATCTACCAGTTTTCCCAGCAGTTTTTTGTCAAATACTGAGTTCCTATCCCAGAAGCTGGAGTCTTTGGGTTTATCAAACACTACTTACTAGTGTCATTTACTACTGCATTTCCTGAGCCTAGCCTATTCCATGGATCCTACCACTCTCTTTTTTAGCCAGTACCAGATAGTTTTGAGTGACTGCCGCTTTTATAGTAGAGCTCCAGGTTTGGTACCGCTAACCCTCCTTCCTGTGAATTTTTTGTTCATTATTTTCCCTGATATTCTTGATTTTTTGTTTTTCCAGATGAATTTTGTTATTATTTTTTCTAGCTCTAATAAAATTTTTAGGTAGTCTGATTGGTATGGCACTGAATAAGTAAATTAATTTAGGCAGTATTGTCATTTTTACTATATTAGCTCTGCCTATCCATGAGCCAATTGATATCTTTCCAATTATTTAGATCTGATTTGATTTGTGTGAAGAGTGTTTGGTAGTTGTGTTCATAGAGTTCCGGGGTTTGGTCTTGGCAAGTAGACTCCCAAGTATTTTATATTATCTACTGTTACTTAAATGGAATTTCTCTTTCTATCTCTTGCTGCTGGACTTTGTTGGTCATGCATAGAAATGCTGATGATTTATGTGGATTTATTTTATATCCTGCTACTTTGCTAAAGTTGTTGTTTCAAGTAATTTTGAGTTGATTCTCGAGGATTCCTTAAGTATACCATCATATCATCTGCAAAGAGTGATAGTTTTCTTTCCTCCTTGCCTATTCTAAATTCCTTTAATTCCATTCTCTTCTCTGATTGCTAAAGCTAACATTTCTAGTACAATGATTAAATAATAGGGGGTGATAATGGACATCCCTGTTTCACCCTTATCTTATTGGGAAGGCCTCTAATTTTATCTCTCCATTGCATATAATACTTGCTGATGGCTTTAGGTAGGATTACTGTTTATTATTTTAATGAAAGCTCCCCCTATTCCTAAACTCTCCAGTGTTTTTATTAGGAATGGGTGTTGTATTTTGTCAAAAGCTTTCCTCTGCATCTATTGAGATAATCATATTGATTTTGGTTGGTTTTCTTATTGATGTGGTTTGATTATGTGTAATAGTTTTCCTAATGTTGAACCAGCCCCTGCATTCCTGTATAAATCCCACCTGGTCATAGTGTATTATCCTGGTGATCACTTGCTGTAATCTCCTTGTTAATATCTTATTTAGGATTTTAGCATCAATATTCATTAGGGAAATTGGTCTATAATTTTCTTTCTCTGTTTTCGCTTTACTTGGTTTTGGTATCACCACCATATTTGTGTCATAAAACGAATTTGGTAGAAACTCCTTTTGTTTCCATTTTTCAATGACTTCTTTGTGATAAGAAGGGCTGGGATCTAGACTTGACTGTGCATTAGGTGTTAACAGAGAGATTAAGCAGAAATGTGCAGTCTGCTAAACCTTCGACTTTGAATTTCAGGTAAACTAAAAGGTGTGTTAGAAAAGCTATTAGATAAAAACAAAATTGTGTTTTTCAAGGACAAAAAATTGATATTCAGTCAGGTCAGTTAGCAATTATTGATCACCTACAGTTCCAGGCATTGTGCTAAGTACAGGGGATACAGAGAAAGGGAAAAAATAGTCCCTTCTCTCTAGGGAGCTCCAGTCTAATGGGGGAGATAACATTCAACAAGATATGGACTGGATAAAGTAGAGATAAAATCAGAGGAAAGGCACTAGCATTAAGGGAGATTAGGAAAGGCTTCTAGTATAAAGGTGAGATTTTAGTTGGGACTTGAAGGAAGACAAGGAAGTCCCAGGAGCAGAGATCATGGAAGAGATAATTCCAGGAATGGGTAACAACCAGTGAAAATGCAGTCTGGAGCTGGAGAATCTTGTTAAGGAACAGCAAGGAGGTGGGTGTTACTGGGTTGAAGAGTTCATGGAAAGGGAGTAGATGTAAGAAAACTGGAAAGGTAGGAAATAAGGCAGGTCATGAAAGGCTTTAAGGTGGCACAGTGGATAAAGCACCAGCCCTGGATTCAGGAGAACCTGAATTCAAATTTGACCTCAGACACTTGACACTTATTAGCTCTGTGACCCTGGGCAAGTCACTTAACCCCTCATTGCCCTACCAAAAAAAAAAAGATCCAAATAGAGGATTTTATATTGATCCTGCAGGTAATATGGAGCCCCTGGAAATTTATTGAGTTGGGGGAGGGGTTGACATGGTCAGTACGGCTGCTTTAGGCAAAAATCACGTCATGGCAACTGACAGAGGATGGACTGGAATGGGAGAAACTTGAGGGCTGGCAGACTAAGGGTAAAGGTTTTGTAATAGTCCAGGTGTAAGGTGATTAGGGCTTGCGCTAGAGTGGTGTCACTGTCAGTGGAGAGAGATATTTCAGTGGTAGAATCACTTGGACCTGGCTCAGACTGGATATAGAGAATGAGGGAGAACGAAGAACTGAGGATAACACCTACGTTGTGAGCCCGGGTGACAGGGACAATGGAGAAATCCTTAGCAACATTTGGGAAGTTAGGAAGAGAAGAGGTTTGATGGGGGGATGGACAATAAGAAGTACAAGTTTGGGCATCTTGAGTTTAAGATGTCCTATGAACAGCTTTTAAGGTGCTTCGTAGACAGTTGGAGATGTGAAACTGGAAGTCAGGAGAGAAGTTAGGAATAGGTGGATAGATTTGAGTTCATCTGTATAGAGATGATAATCTTCCTACTACCTCTCCATTCTCATTGAAAAAAGAAAGGGAAAAATCCCTTGTAACAAATATGCACAGTCAAAAACAATGTCACACATTGGCCTTGTCCAAAAAATATATGGTTTCAACCTGCACCCTAAGTCTGTCACCTCTCTGTCAGGTTGTGGGCAACACGTTTCATCATAACTCCTTTGGAATATGTGTTGGTCATTGCATTGATCAAAGTTCTTAAGTCTTCCAAATTTTTTTTCTTTATAGTGTTTCTTCTTACTGTGTAAAGTGTTTTCCTGATTCTGCTCACTTCATTCTATATCTGTTCATAGAAATCTTAGTTTTCTCTGAAATCATCCTCTTTGTCATCTCATATTCCATCATATTCATCTACCATAATGTTGTTCAGCCATTCCCCAGTCAGTGAGCACCCTCCTTAGTTTCCAGTTCTTTGTCACCACCAAAAGATCTACTATTAATATTTATATGTACGGTTCCTTTCCTGAAAAAAGAAATGTTTTTTGACAAAAGGAATTGTTACTTATATAGCTGATAGGGAATTTATGGATCAGTCAATCCACAAGCATTCTGCAGTTCCTGTTTTGCACTCCACAATGTGCTAAACAATGGAGATAAAAAGATCAATGTATAAACAGTCCCTGCTCTAAGGAGCTTATATCTAATGGAGGGGACAACATGTACATATATTGATAGCAAGGCATGTACTACTTATAGGGGAAGGCACTAGTAGCTGGCAGAGGAATCAGGAAAAACCTCCCATAGTAGGTGGCACTTGGGCTGAGTCTTGAAGGAAGTTAGGGATTCTAAGAAGTAGAGGTGAGGAGGAAGAATATTCCACAGAGACAAGAGATGTCATGTACAAGAAAAAAACAAGTAAGTCAGTATGGCTAGATTGTAGAATTTGTGGACTCCACTAATGAATAAGAAAACCAGGAAGTTGATATGATCTAGGTTGTGAAGTTCTAATTGCCAAATGAGGGACTTTTTATTGGATCATGGAAGTTTGCTGAGTAAGGGACTAATGGTGTCAGCTCTCTGCTTTAGCAAAATCACTCTTGGAAGCTGTGTGGAGGATCGATCAGAATGAGAGGAAAGTGACTGGGGCCAAAAAGACCAGATAGGAGGCTATTGCAATGGTCCAGGTGAGGGACAGTAAATGCATGAACTAGGAGAGGAGGGGATGTGTATGAGAGATATCGTGGAGGTAGAAATGACAAGAGTTTGTGTTTAATGCCTATGAAGGGTTAGTGAGAGAGAGGAGTAGATGATAACTGAGATTACAAATCTGGGACATGGAAGGATGGTGGCGCTTTCAGAAGTGGTAGGGAAGTTCAGAAGAGAGGTGGTGTGGGAGAAAAAACATAATGGAACTTGCTATCCCAGTGGTCTTTGGTTGAAAAGATTTACAAAAGTTGGAAATGAAAGTAAACAAGAATTTAGATCATTTAAATTAATGCAAATCATATGTCTCTGTAATAAGCATCTCATTAGAAAATTTTGCATATCATTGGCGCTTGTGTAGTAATTTTGAGGTTAACATCGAGGAGAAAACAGAAGCCTTTCCCTTGGTTCCACTGTCAGTACAGACCAATGAGGTGGATAGATGGATCTGACCTAGGTTGGATAAACTCTGTTTGGTTGCTTTATTTGTGTTCTTTTGTAATCCAGTAGGTCCGTGACTCAAGTAGATAGGTCCTTTGGGGGATTTTGTTTTCTAGTTTAAGCATCTCCATTTATGATTTTGTTCTGTTGAAAAAGCACAAGGCAAGCCATGCCATAGTTTTTGTTAGGGAAATTCTGGGGCTTCATTACTGTAGGCACTCCTTCCAGGCCTTGAATGGTTTGCATTGAGTTGCTCTGATTGAAAAAACTATCAACTGGTGGCCTACCCTCTGGCCCTGAGCCCAGGAAATGTTCTGGTAATGTTTAACAACAGTCTCTCCAACAAGGCAGGGCACACTTTTAAGCTTAATTTATGTTATTAACACTTTCTTAAGTCTAAACAATCAAACAAAAAATGAATGAAAGCCCTGATTTGCAGCATTTTCCAATTTATGAAGTGTAAATGCTCACCTGAAATGTAACAGTCAGCTTGAGCTGGTTCAAGCTGGCCCCAGCAGCACCCCTGTCAGAGCCTCACTTCACTGGACTAGGCTTATCCTATAATGAGGTTGTTGGCTCTTGATTCTAAGCCTTTCCAGCTTTGTAGGCCCCTGTCAGAACTCTTTCTTTTTATTTCTGCTAGAACATTTGAGACCTCTGTGCCGCAAAGAGCCATCTGATATGGGCTTTGGTAGAGGCAGTAGGATGTCATAGTGAGAACAAATGGACATAAAAAAAATAAGATCTGGCAGATAAAGCTTTGTTCATCAGCTTTTGTGCTCAGCTAGTACCTTCAGGATAGCAGGAGAAAACAAGTATGGCCCCAGCGTGTTGGGTAGACCTCCTGGGGGGGTGGGCAATGTGAATAAGAATCACACAGGATGGATGGGTGGGTGGGGATGGCTTGTGGGTCCCACATCGATGAGATTATAGAACCACTGAAGGACTGAGATACAGGGCTAATAAACTAGTCTACACAACCCTTGTGGCAGCACAGAAATCAGCAAACATTCAGTTATGATAGTCAGTCAACGAGCATTGATTAAGTGTCTGTTATGTGCCAGGCATTGAGCTAAGTGCCAGGGAAACAAAGAAAGATAGGAGATGTTCCCTGCCCTCAAGAGCTCACAGTTTAATGGGGGAGACAACAAGCAAACAAATGTGTATTAGGACAAGTTGTAGACAGGAGAAACAGGAAATAATTCTAAGAAGGGAGGCTGGGAAAGATTGGCGCATATGATTCTTTAGCTCTTATCAACAGATTTGGAATTTTAGGAAGAATGTTGCCACTGTACCAAAGCCAAGGCCGTCTACCATTTCCACGCTTAGTGGTTCTTACATAGGAATACTATTCTTTTGATTAGAAGGTTCCTGTTCTCTTGATTACTTCCTGCGTTTGTCAGGAAGGGGAGTGAAGTAATTTCATTTCTCCAGTTTTCAGTATCTTAGGTAAATGCTTGGAGATGGAGAAAATGAAACTTTGGACTCAAATGGGTTTTGAGGGTGTTGGTTTTGAGATTATTTGTAAACTCATTGCTACTATCTCATTTTAGTCCCTTAGCACAGGAAATTGAGAGTTGCCTGGTTTAGTAAACCCTTATCAGCATTGACCGAATTTGAGATAAAAAAGTCACTCAACATTTATTGGCATTTGTTTATCCCTTGTGTTTGAGCAATGCTTGATATAATAAAAGAACCCTAAGATGAAGCTGAGTGCTGGGTGATTGCAATGACCAGTCCCAAGAAGAGGTCAGGTATTTCACCTCCCTTCTTTCCCTGGTTATATGGGAGACTGTGAGGGTACAAAGGATAGCTCATTGACTGGTTCTGAGAGGGGAATAGAAGTATATCCAGAAATGATTATGCTTTGAAAATAAAAACACGTCAAGAAAAAACTATTTAAAAATAAGATCAAGGTAAGTTATTTAAACAAAGTTTAGTTGCAGAATTCAGATGCTAGAAGCCATAGGGGAAAGCCCTTTACAAAACTAGGAAAAGGAAGAGCCAATGTGACTTTGGGGACTTCAGAAGCAACTTTGTGTCACTTATGAAAACTGTCCCCAAATGAAAGGATGGGTTTTCTTTTTTCCTTTGTTTCCATTTATCCTGTGAATCCTTATGTTTTGGGCTTGTGTTTTCTGGATTTCAGCTGAAGGTCCCTGGCCCTGGCACCTCCTTGTGTTTCTCCGATTTTAGCGTTTGTACAATATTATTAACATCAAGTGCCGTATCCTCTTAATCAGTCTGTTACCCTCTCAGCTGGGTCCGAAAGACTTCTGGCTCTTGACAGTATTTTGTTACTGTCTGTAATGTGTGTCTTGCCCATTTAAAGCCGAATCTGATGATTCCTTCGGTTCTTTGAAAGGGAACTATTGAGGTGCTAATTCCCTTCCAGAAAAAGGGCAAATCGGAAAGAGCATCTCAAAAGTGGAAAGCTGTAGATTGACCATTTTAGCTCTCCAAACCATGGAGTTTCATTATCTTCTGTATTTATTAAAAGCCAAAATCTCACTTGGGTAAAAATTGTAACATTGGTGGGATCAGGTCTAAATGAATTTTGAAAACATTTTGCAGTATAAAGTCCACCCCAAAATAGAAAGGCTTTGAATTTTGTTTTTGTTCAGCTCAGCACACGTGTATGTTATGACTCAAATATTCTGAATCTAACAAAGGCAGTCACTTTTAAGAGAATAAACTAGTCACTGGAACCCCACATTTACATTCAATTACAACTTATTTTCTCTTCCTTCTAACAAATAAGCTGGTTCGTCCTCTGTGAAATGTTGGACTTCTTGGCTTCTCAGATTCTGTCTAGGTCCTAAGGGATGTCCTTTTAAGCATCCTTGAGCACTTCCTGTTGACTCAGCACTAGACTAGGCACTCTGAGTACTGCCAAAGGAACAAGAGACCTGGCTCTTCTTACTTACAGAGTCTGGAAGTATAGAACACATAGTCGTTTTTATGTATATTGTAGGTTGCTTAATCAATGCTTGTTGCATGAATGAATATTTTAAATATTTAATGATGAAACTTAGAATCTCCTAATCTTTACGAATGAGATTCTGTAAACCGAAAACTGTCCAGTTCTTTGAGTAGCTCCTGAGACAGACTTGCATTCCTCCTTGCTTCTGCAACCATGAATTAAATGCTACCTTTGTGGCCTAAATGTGCTTAACTTATTATCAATTAGATCTGAAGTCCTAATAGCCTAAAGGCAAACAGTGAGCACAGAGGAGACTGCAATTTGGGAAGCTTATTTTGTCAGCCCGGGAAAATACTGACACCTGGGCTCCTTCTTTACAGATGGTCTCTGTCCCCAGAATGACCTTTACTGGGAGACCCTTTAGATAGGGCCAAATTTTTTATACCATGAATATTTCAACTTAGCAGGAAGGCTGTGTTGGCTATTGTCCATTTCAGAACAAAGGCTTCAGTAGACATAAAATAGTACATTTCAGGGCACTGAGGGAGAGGACCCATATTAATCCCATATCACCACATCTAGCTCTTTCCAGTCCAAATATGTGATCACTTGTCGGGAATGCTGGGAATGGTGTCCTTCAGGTTGAGGTTGGTCTAACTGGACTCTGAGGTAGATTCTACCCCTGAAAATGTGGTGATTCTGTGATATGATGCTACAAAAAACCCATTGCAAAGAACTATCATTGCCTCATAGATTCATTTGTGCATCTGGTAAAAACCATGTCCCCTCTATCATCTAAGTAACAACAACTTAGCACACCACGCACCCCCTCAACCTCTAACCCATCATCCTGTTTGTGAGTGGAAGGAGAGGGAGAAACTGTTAAGTAGGGGAGTACTAATTCCGATAATCTATCTAGGAGAAACTTTGTACCCCTTGAGACCTCAGTGATGGCTGTGACCGTCTGGTCAGAACCCTAAAATGCTGTCCATTTGGGTTTGGGTAATGGCACTGATGGGTTGAGCACCCTGGCCAATGTGATATGAGTACTCTTCTGAATCTAAGAAATAGGGCAGCTACCCAAGGCCATCCCAGTACTCAGTTGAGCATACATAAAAACAGAGTGAATGTGAATCCAATCCAATCCAATCCAAACATTTATTCAGTGCCTGCTGCGTGACAGGTACTGTGCCAAGTGCCAGGAATACAGTAAATAAAAAGAAAGTCATGTATGAATAGCACTTCTTCATGTTTTGATACAAGAAGAAGACAGGATGAATCAGAACAAATCAGAAATGCTACTTAATACTGAAATGGATGGCAGAAATAATGCCTGTCTTGCATGATTTTGAAGAGAGAGGGGCACACTTAGAATCGAGTCCTTAGAAGCCTTTTTCACAATTTGATGGCAAAACAGTAATTTAAAAAACAGATATCTGTTATAAACCTTCATAAATGAGTATATGTTCCACAGGTCATTCACAGAGCATAAAACATTTCATGACCTGCATATGCCAATACTACCATATGCCATTACTACCATAAGACCATAGGAGAAAAGATGAAGCGATCTAGGAAAACTCCTTTTTGAAAAAAATTTAAATAATATTTTATTTTTTCCCAATTTAATGTAAAAAGTTTTAAATATTCATTAAAAATTTTTTGAGTTCCAGGGCAGCTAGGTGGCGCAGTGGATAAAGTACCAGCCCTGGATACAGGAGGACCTGAGTTCAAATCTGGTATCAGACACTTGACACTTACTAGCTGTGTGACCCTGCGCAAGTCGCTTAACCCCAATTGCCTCACTTTAAAAAAAAAGTGAGCCCTATGCTTAAATATCATATTGCTTGATTAAAAAGCAACCAAAAAGAACCTGTAGAATGGAATCTGGAATCAGAAATTCTTAGTTCCCTTAGTCAATAATTGAAAGTGAAAACCAAAATAGGTAAGGCAATACAAAGAACCAAAGAGTACAAGAAAGGAGAGGAGAAAGAACTCCTAAGAAAAGAGGATAGAAAACTTTTCTGGTTGTCTCTGTGATAGAAGTTCAACAGAGTGACAAGGCAAATTGGATCAGATGTGAAACAGCTTTTGTGCCATCAATATAATGAATGCACAAAAGGAAATGGCTTGAAACTGGAGAGTAGCAGGTCTGGATAAGATCCATGATTATTGGCTCAAAGCTTCGCAGTGTGTTCACAAATTATTAGCAAAGCACTTTACCAACTTCCTCTCCGATGTAAGCTTGATTCCATTGTTTTATTTTTAGATCAGAAGGCATCACATGTTTATTACTGAAACATGAGGACCTCAGTAACCCCTCTAAAAACATTGGCTAATTGCCTGATAGGAAGCACACACAGCTTGTATTGCTTACGAAATCTATAGACATTTAGAAGAAAATAATATATTGGATGAGGAGCCAAAGGGATATGTCAAAAAGTCCCAAGGATGTAAAGAACACCTTATTATTGGTTCACTGATTATTAGACAAGCCACCTGAAAACACCAAAGTATTCACACCTCTGTATTCTGTACTCATGGCTTTAGTCAAGTATTGCAAATATATAAAATAGATATAAGCATAGTGAGAATGCTTCAGTATTTCATGTCTTCATGGAAGACCGTTCTTTATTGATGTGCCAATTGTCAAGAATAATTGTTATCAAACACGGCATCTTCCAGGGAAACAGTTTAAGCCTGCTGTAGTTCTGCTTAGTTTTAACCCTATTATCACCATTCCTGAGCAGAACTGAGTCTCTTTCAAGTCAGAGAGAGAGAGAGAGTGTTAGAGTTAGTGTTAGTTATCTGGATGACATCAAGTTATATGGCTCCACTGAAAAGCATATTAAACAGCCCTTTCATCTCATGGAAACTTTCTCCAATGATATCAAAATGGCATTCGAGCTCAATGGTATAATAAAATGATGAATATATGTACCAGTGATAAATAGAGATGAAAGACTTTGAGTTCAAATCCAGAGGTCAAATTGAACCAGTGGATGAAGGCGTCATTGACAAATAGCTTGGTATTCTCCAGGCAAGGCACACAAAGAGAAAGCTGAGACTGTGTCGTTTTAAGAGACCATCTGACAAATCAAAGTGAAATCTTAACAGGAAGAACATAGAGTGACTATAAGGGCCTATGTAACACCAGTCTTGTTGCATACTTTTGCACTGGAAAATGGTTGACTTTGGCACGAGAAGTGTCTAAACAAATATTTGTAAAACATTAAGGAAACGTGGGGCTCCTCACCCATGGCAGCTATAGCAAGATTAATGTTGCTTCCTTAGAAAGGAGGAAGACAATTGATGTTCACAGAGCACAGACTAAACAAGCTAAAAGTGTAATCGAAATACTTCTGCAACAGACAGACTTCATTTCACAACAAGTCATAAAGGCTGACAACAGGTATATGTTACTGTATTCCTTGAGTGTAACCCAAAGTGGTTTGTCTTCAGGTGGAACCTATGAAATGGCTAATATCCAAGAATGGAATCAAGAGACACTTTGTGGGCAAACATCCATGTGGAACAACAATGTGTTGATAAGGAAGTGAACAAATAGCGATGTCATTTGGATTTATTATCTGAAGCGAAGAACTTTATGAGATTAATTTAGGATCAGGTCCTTGCCACTAGAACTCATAGAAAGTTCAATCTTCTTTCACAACATGACTAGTGCAGAAATATGTTTAGTGCGATTGTACACATATAACCTATATCAGATGGCTTGCTGTCTTGGGGAGGGGGGAGGGAAGGGAGGGAGGGAGAAAAAATTTGGAACCAGAAATCTTATGAAAACAAATGTTGGGGCAGCTAGGTGGCGCAGTGGATAGAGCACCGGCCCTGGATTCAGGACTACCTGAGTTCAAATCCGGCCTCAGACACTTAACACTTACTAGTTGTGTGACCCTGGGCATGTCACTTAAACCCCAATTGCCTCACTAAAAAACAAAAAAAAAACAAAAAACAAATGTTGAAAACTATCTCTACATGTAACTGGAAAATAATAAAATACTTTTTATGATTAAAAAGTTTCATCTTAAGAACCCTAAAATTATTGATCAGCAAAGTTTGTGCAGATTGCAAGAACTGATCAGTTATTGATAGCAAGAAAAATACAATGAAATGGGCTAGAATTATATACCAGAAGATCATTATATCTTATATATGGACAGATGGCAAATCCCTGAAGTATCTTTGAGAATTCAATAAATAAAGTGTATTACAGCTGTAAGATTTCTAATAGCCAAACATAGCACTGAGCCATAAAAATATAAGAATAATATATTTATGTTGTTTGCCACACAAAATATTCAATTTCTAAAGTATGTGGAATTAAAAACTCTTAAAACATAGAGACCTAGTAGAAGAAATTAAAACCATATTGGGGTGGAATGTCATCCCTATTGTCCTTTCTGCTACTGTAATTGTCCTGATGATGCTTTCAGTGAGTCTACATCTCAGTACTCTTAATCAGTTATAAAAAGTGGCTGTCATATGTCTACATTAGAATGCATTTCATTAAATATAAGAAAATACTAGAATAGCAATTTGTACATGCACCCTTTCTTTTTTATTTAAATAAAAGTATTTTATTATTTTCCAGTTACATGTAGAAATAGTTTTCAACATTTGTTTATATAAGATTTCCAATTTTTTTCTCCCTCCCTCCCCTCCCTCCCCCCTCCCTTCCCCCCCTCCCCTAGACAGCAGGTAATCTGATGCAGGTTATGTATACATAATAACTTTTAACATATTTCTGCATTAGTCATGTTATAAAGAGAAGAATCAGAGCAAAAAGGAAAAACCTCAACACAGAAAACCAACAGCACCAAAAACAAAAGAAATAGTACGGTCCAATCAGCATCATATTCCACAGTTCCTTTTTTTCTGGATTTGGAGAGCCTTTTCCATCATGAGTCCTTTGGAACTTTCTTGTACCATTGCATTGGTGAGAAGAATCTAGTCTATCACAGTTGATCAACACATAATGTTGATGATACTATGTATAATGTTCTTCTGGTTCTGCTCATCTCACTCATCATCAGTTCATGCAAGTCCTTCCAGGTTTCTCTGAACTCCTTGTGCTCATCGTTTCTTACAGCACAATAGAATTCTATTATATTCATATACCACAACTTGTTCAGCTATTCCCCAATTGATGGACATCCCCTCCATTTCCAATTCCTTGCCACCACAAAAAGAGCAGCTATAAATATTTTTGTACATGTGGGTCCTTTTCCATTTTTTATGATCTCTTTGGGAAAAAAAAATCAAAAGTGTTATTGCTGGGTCAAAGGGTATGCATAGCTTTATAGCCCTTTGGACATAATTCCAAATTGCTCTCCAGAATGGTTGGATCATTTCACAGCTCCACCAACAATACATTAGTGTTCCAATTTTTCCACAGCTTCTCAACATTGATTATTTTCCTTTTTTGTCATATTAGCCAATCTGATAGGTGTGGGTGGTACCTCAGAGTTGTTTAATTTACATCTCTCTAATCAATAGTGATATAGAGCATTTTTTTATATGGCAATAGACGGCTTTGATTTCTTCATCAGAAAACTGCCTGTTCATATCCTTTGACCATTTCTCAATTGGGGAATGACTTGGATTCTTATAAATTTGATTTAGTTCCCTATATATTTTAGAAATGAGGCCTCCTTGCACCCTTTCTATCTGACCTCCATTAAAAAAAGATTAGGAGACTGGGGCAGCTAGGTGGCGCAGTGGATAAAGCACTGGCCTTGGATTCAGGAGTACCTGAGTTCAAATCCAGCCTCAGACACTTGACACTTACTAGCTGTGTGACCCTGGGCAAGTCACTTAACCCTCATTGCCCAGCAAAAAAAAAAAAAAAAAAAGATTAGGAGAGGGGCAGCTAGGTGGCGCAGTGGGTGAAGCACTGGCCCTGGATTCAGGAGTTCCTGATTTCAAATCGGGCCTCAGACACTTGACACTTACCAGCTGTGTGGCCTTGGGCAAGTCACTTAACCCTCTTTGCCCCACAAAAAGAAAAGAGATTAGGAGAATTATATCATGATTATGATGATGATGATGATGATGGCTGACATCAATAATAGTGCCTGTAGATTTTCAAAACATTTATTAATGTGCTATGTTTATGGGCTTTCCAAAAAGGTGCATGACTTGGCAGACATTGAGGACCAGTTAAGTGAGAGATCCCACTTTGTAATGGAAATTCAAAAGGGCTGTTGTTCTTGTTCTTGACCACAGAGTTATAATAGGTTTTGGCTAAAATCGAAATTCAAAGTCTGTCTTTTTGGTGCTCATTCCTGTAAGCTGTTCTGTTATGGAAAGTGATATACATCTTCCATTTCCTTTCCATTCTAGCTATTTCTCCATGTTCTCATGAGGAAAGGGGTGGAAACAAAACTGCTAGACTCTAGTCTTTCTGGCCTGGACTGTTTCAAAGGGAGCCCGTGCATATCTGGCTTCAAGGGAACTTTGTAGGAGCAAGGGCCAACATCCCAACTTTTCCTATCACAAAACAACAGTTTCGAAGTAGAAGAGGAGGATTGAGTGGTTTTATGTGGTATTTATACAGGGTGGATTTGACTTTAGTCAGATCTTTTAAATGACATTTGAAGCCTTGTTTTATATCACCACCAGGACAGTATAACTTTCTCCTTTTCTTTAAACAACAGTGAATTCTAGATGTTCATGAAATATCCGTCACAACTTGGAGCTAGATGTAGTTGTCACTTTTAAATGGATCTACAATACATTTTTTTAATAAAGTATTTTATTTTTTTCCTGTTACATGTAAAGATAGTTCTCAACTTTTGTTTATACAGGCTTTCCAATTTCAGATTTTTCTCCCTCCCTCCCCTCCCTTCCCCCTCCCCTAGACAGCAGGTAATCTGATATAGGTTTTATATATACATACACATAATAACATTAAAAATATTTCTGCATTAGTCATGTTATAAGAGAAAAATCAGAGCAATGATAAAAAACCTCAAATAGAAAAACAACAGCACAAAAACCAAAAGAAATAGTATGGTTCATTCAGCATCTATACTCCACAGTTCTTTTTTTCTCCTGGATTTGGAGATCCTCCTCCATCATGAGTTCCCTGGAACCCTTCTGTACCATTGCATTGGTGAGAAGAATATAGTCCACCACAGTAGATCAACACTCAGTGTTGATACTGTGTACAATGTTCTTCTGGTTCTGCTCATCTCACTCATCATCAGCTCACGCAAGACCCTCCAGGTTTCTCTGAACTCCTCCTGCTCATCATTTCTTACAGCACAATAGTATTCCATTGTATTCATATACCACAACTTGTCCAGCCATTCCCCAATGGATGGGCACCCCCTCAACTTCCAATTCTTTGCCACCACGTAAAGAGAAGCTATAAATATTTTGTACATGTGGGTCCCTTTCCCCCTTCCATGATCTCTTTGGGAAAAAGACCCAAAAGTGGTATTGCTGGTCAAAGGGTATGCATAGCTTTATAGCCCTTTGGGCATAATTCCAAATTGCTCTCCAGAATGGTTGTATCAGTTCACAGCTCCACCAACAATGGATTAGTGTTCCAATTTTCCCACAGCTTCTCCAACATTTATTATTTTCCTTTTTTGTCATTTTAGCCAATCTGATAGGTGTCAGGTGGTACCTCAGAGTTGTTTTTATTTGCATCTCTTTAATCATTAGAGATTTAGAGCATTTTTTTCATATGGGAATAGATAGCTTTTGTTTTCTTCATCAGAAAACTGCCTGTTCATATCCTTTGACCATTCTCAATTGGGGAATGACTTGGGTTCTTATAAATTTGATTTAGTTCCCTATATATTTTAGAGATGAGGCCTTTATCAGAAGTACTGGCCTCAAAAATTGTTTCCCAGCTTTCTGCCTCCCTTCCAATTTTTGGATGCATTGCTTCTGTTTGTACAAAAATTTTTTAATTTAATGTAATCAAAATTATCCATTTTGCATTTTATAATATACTCTATCTCTTGTTTGGTCATAAACTGTTCTCCTTTCCAAAGATCTGATAGGTAGACTATTCCTTTCTCTCCTAATTTACCTATGGTATCACCTCTTATGTCTAAATCGTGTATCCATTTTGACCTTATTTTAGTATAAGGTGTAAGATGTTGGTCTATGCCTAGTTTCTGCCATACTATCTTCCAGTTTTCCCAGCAGTTTTTGTCAAATACTGAGTTCCTATCCCAGAAGCTGGAGTCTTTGGGTTTATGCTCATCATTTCTTACAGCACAATAGTATTCCATTGCATTCATATACCACAACTTGTCCAGCCATTCCCCAATTGATGGGCATCCCCTCAACTTCCAATTTCTTGCCACCACGTACAGAGCAGCTATAAATATTTTTGTCCATGTGGGTCCCTCTCCCCTTTCCATGATCTCTTTGGGCAATACATTTTAAAGTAGTAATTTACTTGGACTTTTCTTTTTTCAAGTGAAGGATAACTATATGAGAAAATGAAACGTCGTTTAGTTGGGCATGATGTTATTTTCCATAGTTACTTGAAGCAGATGGTGTCGGGAAGTCTTTGGGAAGTGATCCTTAGGCAGTCAGTCAATAAACATTTGTTTAAGCATCATTATGCACCAGGCATTGTGAATACCCCCCCCCCCCAAAAGGGCAAAAGACTTTCCTTTTTCACAAGGAGCAACCAGGGTGATGTCTTCTGAAGAAGTAGATTGCTCATTGGTCTGTGGGGCAAGATTTTTCACCTCTTTTAAAAAATTATTGATATCTTTTGTTTTCATATCACTTTCATATCTGAATATATCTCTGCTTTTTCCCTTATTCAAGGAGCCATTTCATAAAAATGAATAAAAAAGAAAAAATAAGTTCAAAATAATAATAATAATAATTTGTTGTTGTTTGGTCGACTCTTTGTGACCCCATTTGGGGTCTTCTTGGTAAAGATACTGGAGTGCTTTATCATTTCCTTCTCCAGCTCATTTTACAGATGAAGAAACTGAGGCAAGCAGGATGAAATGACTTGCCCAAGGTCACATAGATAGAAAGTGTCTGAGGCTGTATTTGAATTCAGTTCTTCCTGACTCCAGGCCTGGTGCTCTTATCCACTGAACCACTTAGCTGGCCATATATAATAATAATAATAAAAAAGTTAACATTTTTATCATATTTAGTATGTGCCAGGCACTGTGCTAAGTGCTTTACAGTTATTATCTTATTTGATCCTTGTGACAACCCTGGAAGGAGAATACAATTATGATTCCCATTTTACAGATGAGGAACCATTATACTGAGAGATACATGAACTGTGCCGCCTCTCTTTTCAGGAAGATGGCTGTTGTTGATGACTCTTCCTGACTTCAGACCTCATACTGTATCCATTGCGCCACCTAGCTGCCCCCAGGGAGATGGTAGCCATCACTAAAACAAGACGCAGTGTTTGGATTGATAGAAGCCATTTTCATTTCACTGACACATTCTGCTTCCCTCAGTTCTGTTCTGTGAAAATATGTTGAGAGGAAGAAGGGCTGGGATCACAGAATCATAGATCTAGAGCTAGAAAGAACGTCAGAGATCATCTGTTCCATCTCACCTCCCTTTTTATGTATGAGGAACAGAGGCCCAGACAGGTTCAATAGTTGGCCCACCCAATAAGTGACAGAGCTGGCATTTGAATCTAGGGCTCTTGGCTCTCTAATTCCAACATTCATTCCATTGTACCATGACTAGCTTGAAGGACTGTGCCTTAATAGAGATGGAAAATTAGTTTCTTCTTTAGTTATTGTGAAATTCCCAAGCCCAATATTCTTCTGAATTTGAGTTTGTAGATGCTCATTTGTTCAGGCGAGGTGATGGTGGTAGTTGTGTGTGTGGGAGGGGAAAGGTATAATTCTTTTTTGTTGTTGTTGTTGTTTGTTTTGGCAAGGCAATGAGGGTTAAGTGACTTGCCCAGGGTCACACAGCTAGTGTCAAGTGTCTAAGGCCAGATTTGAACTCAGGTCATCCTGAATCCAGGGCCTGTGCTTTATCCACTTCGCCACCTAGCTGCCCCAGGGGTGTTATTCTTGTGATCTGTACCTTATTTGGATAAATTGCTGTTAACAAGCTTGCTGTCTTTGGAGATACAAATCCATACTTTGACAACTGAAATGAGGACTTATTGGTGCCTTTTGGCATCTTTTGAACTAACTCCCACTGGTTCTGTAAATATTAACTAAACCCACTGGTTAGAATGGTTTTTCTCCCTAATTTATAAAAGAGCCTTTGAGAAGCTTCAAACATAGGGCTCGTCTCATCCTGTCAGAATTTTCCATATTCTTCCCTCCAAATGAAACTTTCCCTGATTTCCCCAAAGAGCACAGAGCTCTTTCTCCTGGCTTTTTCTGAGCATGTGGCCCCTCCCACTCTGAGCTATTACAGAATTCTGATTCTCTAAAGAAGCTTCTTTGAAGGGGGGAGGGAGACCGCTTGGAGCCTCGAATCTTCTTGGGGATGGGGGCTGCAGGGCAGGGCAGGAAGGACAGGCATTTTGGGACTTTTCTCTTCCTTGCTCCTCCAGAGCTCCAGGGCAGGCCTTCTTTGGAGGGAAGCCTCTCGTGAGCCTCCCAGTTGGGCATCATCTATCTTGCCCCCAATTCCCCAGACTTCCCCGTCTGTCTGATCTCTTTCTTGCCCTCTTCATTTTTTAAAATCTTGTGTGCAGGTTTCATCAGGTCTGTAGAATGAAACCTACTCGAGGACAGGGAGTGACAGGCCCACGTGTAGTAGAGGCCCAGCACATTTTTGTGAGATTGAAATAATTTAACTGAATCAAGCTGAATTGAATGATTGACTGCAAAGAAGGGGACAAGCATTTCTAGAGCACCTAGTATGTGCTAAGCACTTTACAAATATTATCTTGTTTAGTCCGGTCCTCACAAAAATCTGCAGGGTAGGTACTGTTATTACCTCCATTTTACAGATGAAGAAACCAAGATAAAGAGGTGTTATATGACTTTCCCAAGGTCACACGGCTAGGAAGTACCTGAGGCCTATGTTCCCAGGGCTCTGTGTGCTGTGCCACCACTCAGTTGCTTTTAGGCATTATTATCTCAGATTGACACCTGAGGAAACTGAGGCAAACAGAGGTGAAGTTACTTGCCCAGAGTCACACAGCTAGTAAGTGTCCAAAGTTGGATCTGAACTCAGATCTTTCTGACTCTAGCCCCAGAGTTCTGTGAACAATGATGTCCTGTTCCCCAATACCACTTTTCCCACAACTGAATGAGTGAATGAATGAAGTCTTTGGGCTGATTGTAGACTATTTAAATGTTTTGTTCTAAAAGGATGATATATTTGAACATTTGGGGAATTTCTATACCTTTGATTTAATCAGTGGAGGGAACTCCATCTACCCATGTAGATTGACAGTTCATTGACAAGTCTTAGGCTAGCTTCCTGGACTGAGAGGTGACTTGTCCAAGGTGTAAGGAATTCAGCAAATCTCTGAAGTCAGAGTAGGGCCAATAGGAACTGCTGGATGACCTTTTGCTTGCTGCTGGCCATCAGCAGGGATTTAGAATCTACTATTTACCAGTTACCAAGACTTCCCCCTAATATGAGGAGGCACTCAACTTTGAACCACACACACCTCAGGTCTGAGCTCCCTGCTCCCTGCCCCCAGTGCTTCGTCCCATTTGACCCAGAGAAAGACACTATAAAACCCCATCTGCTTCACCCATTGGGTGCTTAACTCCAGTATCCCAGAAGTTGGCCCTGTGTCCATACCCCTCCGTGAAGCCGTCTTACTTTATTCTTGCTCTGCCTGCTCCCGTATTCTGGCTCTTCTTGCTCCACCTCTCAGCCATGCCAGCCCAGGTTTGGGGTCTCAGCAGCTACACCTATCACCCAAGCGAAGCCTTGGCTTAGGGGAAGTCCATGTAGATCTCTAAGTATGGCTCTCCCTCCCATACTCTCCCTCCTTCTCGAAGGGTTGCAGGACCCTCAGCATGTGACCCTTGAGTTGCTGAACCTTACTGAACCTGTAAATGCGGTCACACAGCTAGCATGTGCCAGAGATTAGACTTGAACGCGACAAGGCTTCCTGACCCTAAAGCTGACCCCATGCTGGCTATGAAGTGCCACATTTGAGTTTTAGTGCATCCTCAAGCGTTTTTAAGAGTAAAAGCCACTTAAATACATTTTCAAATTGATCATTATTTTAGTTATTCATTTTTCTCTACCATTATTTGGAGCAACAGATCTAAGCTTGACTCTGATTGAGCCCAGAGGACTGAAAAGAATAGAACAGGGAGAGAAGGGTAAATCTATTCCAAGCTCAAAGCCAGAGGCTCTAGATATCTGCTCCAGCTCTTTCTCTTTGTGCATTCCTTGGAGATGGGGAGTGAGGCTTCTGGGTGTCGTTAGCGTGAGATTTCAGTGGAACCCTAGACATCCTGTTGGCTATTTGTCAGCTAATAAACTTCCAAATGGAGCTCAATAGATCCCAGGCCCTGGAGGCCTCACACAGATAAACAGAGGCAGTATTGTTACTTTAAGCAAGAGAAGGGTGGTGGGGTTTTTTTTGGGGGGGGGGGGGGGAGATGGCGCTTAATGCTTTTATGAAAATGTTGCCAGGAAGTATTTTAGGAGAAAGAATGATTCCTTCACTTATGATACCATTGGCAGGAAATTTCTCTTATTTTAAGTATGGTTATTTTGCAGTTATATCAGTGTGATTTCATTGTGTGTTCCTTTTTTCCCCACAAAGGAGAAAGCCAAAGTTGTTGAACCCCTGGACTATGAGAATGTTGTTACCCAAAGGAAGGCCCAGATTTACAGTGACCCTCTCCGAGACCTGCTCATGTTCCCTATGGAAGACCTGTCTGTGAGTAGGGAAGCCTTGAAATGACGCTCTGATGCTCGCCCAAACCCCAGGGGCTTGGCCAAGCCAGGGTCAGCAAGACTTGTCTCCTCCTCTTAGGTGTCGGTGATAGCGCGGCAGCGAAGAACAGTTGAGTCCACAGTTCCAGAAGATGCTGAAAGGAAGGCTCAGAGCCTCTTTGTCAAAGAGGTAGGGGCCACATGACTTCCCAGCTCCTGTTGACACATTCAGTGTGCTTTTCTCTTCTCTTCTTGTTGTTGTGATTTTGAATAGGAGAGCCAGTCTTCTACCCAGCCAAGCCAGGAGCTTCTTGTTCACTGAATGCAGCACGAAGCAGAAATGTAGTTGCAATAATGCCAGTTACCTGTACGGTGGCACTGCCAGGCTTTCCCTCCTCCTGAGCTCCTTGTTGACTTCAGGGCCCCAGGCAGGGAGAAGCCGAGAGCTTGCGTTTTATACAGGCCTCTTACCGGGCTCTTCTAAAAAATTGTTTATTATCAAAGACACCTGATCAAAAGGGGAGGGGGGAGGTTCCTTGAGAAACACAGGTGACAGAATTGTCTTTTACAATCCAAAGCCCAGACTGTCTTTGTCTTTGGAAATAATTATTTACGTTTACTTTTCTGTGCCCCAGACTAACGGTTTCAGTCTGCTTGCAGTGTATTAGGACATACAGCTCAGACTGGCACGTGGTCAACTACAAGTATGAGGATTTCTCTGGAGACTTTCGAATGTTGCCCTGGTAAGTTGAGCAATCAGCAGAAATCATCCAACAGAAAGGGGAACTTTTTGACTCCATTATAGTTTTAAACTAACTGAGGCCCCTTTGCATTAGCAACGGCTGTCCTTGTATATATAATAAAGAGAATGCCATAAAGATCATCAAAACCCATAAGCACTCAGTGTGGCTGGCAGAGATGGTGTCCTGCCCCCAGGGAGGCAGGGAGAGGTGTGGAGACAGTGATGGGCTCTGCCCTGGGTGCCTTAAGCTGCTATTCCTACAGGTACCTAAGGGCAGAGCAGGCCCAGCTCATGACCCATCTAGACCCAAAGGGCAGGGATAACTGTTCTTCGCTGGTGCTCAGTGTGACTTGGCTTGGAGAGCTCTGTCCAGTCTTTCACTGCTCCTTCCATGCTGTCACTTGCCCTTCTCTTTTTCATCTTCTCATCTCATTTTTGTTCCTTTTTCTTTTGGATCAAGCTCCACTTGAGATGGGATTTCTTAGAACCTTCCATGAGTTTGCTATTTGGCTAAGAGTTCCAAGAAGATCATCTCCTGTCCAGTCATTCATCTACCACCACACTTTTACAGGCTGGTGGATGGCAATTTCAAAGGGTGCCCATTTTTAGCTAATTGTTTCAGATCTTTGAGAAACTCCTGGTCCCACAGAAAAACTGAAAACACGGCTGAAATCACTGTACCTTTTTGTAAGAAGAGAAAGCTCACGTTTTTAAAACTCCTTGTGATTTATAAAATGCTCTCCCTCCCAATGGAGGACCTTGGCTCTGCTGACATGAGGTGCTTTCATTGCACTATAACCTACAACACAAGCCATCATTATGCATTGTCACATGATTTTTTTTGTCAAACAAAACAAAGTGAGAAGAGGCTTTTCCTAATAATTATTCATTTTATCTATTTTTATGGTTGCAAAAAATCAAAATATCTTCAAAGGAAGAAGAAATAATACCTTGTATTTAAATGGGGCCTTTAATTTAAAGAGAACAAAACATTGCATCTATTATATTGTATCTTCTTAGGAAGAATATGGTTAGCAGAGGCAGTGGATGGAATCCCAGCCCCCTTCTCTAAAACTTCTACAAGAACCATAACATTTACATCTGTCTTCTTTGGTCTTTGAAGAAGATTTATAATCGGAAGGAATTCTTCCTTCTGTCCACGATTTGTTTTTCCTCCTAAGGACTTTCTTTGGCTCCGTTAACAGCTAAAACATGCTTCACAGTAACTCTTGAATGAAACCCTAAAGTTAACTCTTTCTATACCCTGGAGAGTAAGCTTCCCCCTGCTCACCCCTGTTGCTGATACAGCACTATTAAGCTTTGGGCATTTTTACATGTTTTCCCCAAATTTCCTCACAATTATTGTCCGGTAAGTAGAGTAGGCATTGTTCTCTCCTTGACAAATGAGGATGTTGACTCAGAGACGTTAAGTGAGTTGCCTAAGGTTGCACAGCCAGGAAATCATAAAATAGGAACTCAAATCCAGGTTTTCTGACTCCTCCTAGTCTGTTGAACTTTTCATTCGTGCAGTTGCTATGTTCCTTGTCTTTGTATTGAGTGTGGGAAGGGCTATTTGTGAGGTAGGGGAAAGAGCATTGGGCCCAGCACATTAAGGAGACCTGAGTTTTAATCCCGTTCCTTTGACGGAAAGCGCCTGACTAGAGTCATCTCTTGTACCTGCCCCAGCCAGATGGCAGAAGGACCAGTGGCTCAGGGGCAGAGTACTTGAGCTTCATTCCTACTTCTGACCCCAGTAATAAGAATAGTGTGCATTTAGACAGTGCTTTACATATGTTCTCTCACTTTATCCTCACAACATCCTTGGAAGATATCCTCATTTTACAGATGAGGAAATTGAGGAAAGCAGAGGTCAAATGACATGTTAGGGTCACATATCTAGGAAGTGTCTGAGGTTGCATCTGAACTCTGGTCTTCCTGACTCCAGGTCCAACACACTGTCTACTCCACAGTGTAGCTACTTGGGCAGGTCACTTTACCTCCATGGACCTCAGTAGTCTTGTCCTATGAAAGGAAGGGGTTGAACTAGATAGTCTCTGAGGTCCTTTCCAGTCCTTAATCTCTGATGTTTTGATTTGTTAGCACAGGGGAAAATCTGAGAAAGGGATAAGCCAGCCCCCTAACTCCACCACCATTCCTTCATCCAGTCTGGGCCTGCTAACTGCAAGGTCCCATTAGTGAGGTGCTCTTCTTTCAGGGCCTGCTGTTCTTTCGCCCCAGAGCATCCTCTCCAGGGTTAAGGGACTGGAGGCTGTAGGGACATGAGACAGATTGATGCTTTGAGGGCTGGACGTTATAACCCCTCTCCAAGCATAGCTGTACGTAGGGTGGCCAGTCGTCTCTGTCTTGCCCTTGCCACCCTCCCCATTTCCATGGTTCATAGCGTCATGCATAGGAAGGTGAGAGAAGATCCCATTTATCTAGAAGCTTTCTCTATGTGCTGTTTGGTTTCTAAGAAGATTTCATTGTTTTTCAGCAAATCCTTGAGACCAGAAAAAATTCCCAGTCACGTATTTGAGATTGATGAGGACTGTGAAAAGGACGAGGTAAGGGCAAAGACAATAGCATTGGCCTTGTGTTCTGCTATGTCTAATGAAAGGCATTTTCAGTGAACTCCTTGAAAATTCAATTCAACAAACATTGATTAAGCACATGCTCAGTGCAAGGCGCTAGACAAAAATGAAAGCGGCTGTTCTCAAGGAGCTGCATTATCTGGGGGGTGTGCAGCCCATCCACGGGTACGTCAGTACAGGGTAATTGGAGGGGGGAGTTTACCAACACTGGAGAAGGCCCCATGGAGGAGGAGACACCTGAACTTGAATAAGAATTTTGGGGGCAGACATACATTCTGAGCATGGGGGACAGCTCGCAAAGAGACAAAAGCTACGTTGCAGAGTACAGCAACTTTGGCTGGAATTTTGAGTGCATGAAAGGGCATAATCTGAAGTGTCTGGAAAGGCAGCTTTAAATGCCACATTGAGAAGGTGATAGAACAAGGGAAGCACTGAAGACTCTTGGGTTGGGGGTGACATGGAAGCTATGTGGAGGATGTTTTGAAGAAGGGGAGACTGGAACTCAGTAGACAGATGAGGAAGAGTCCAGTTGAGAGGTGAGGAAGATCTGAACTAAAGTCGTTGTCATGTAACTGGACAGAAGCAGACCGATAAAGAGAGCGGTAGTAGAATTGACAAAATCTGGCAGCTTATTGGATATGGAGGTAAGAGGTAAAGGAGTATGAAATCCCAAATGACTCCAGTGTTGTGGACCTTAGTGACTAAAGGCAGTGCTACTGCTGCCCTCAACAGAAATAGGGACATTTGGAAGAGGGTGGAAAAAGAATGTTTTGGACGTTTTGATTTTGAGATGCTGATGGACAACTTGGTGAAACGCAGAACATAACTGGTCATATGTGACTGGAGTTAGGCAAGAGATTAAGGTTGGATTAGGGAGTCCTCAGCATAAAGGTGCTAATTGAATCTGTTAGAGCAGATGATATTATCAAAGTGGGGAAAATCAGAGTGGGGGGGAGGAGAGAGAGAGAGGGAGAGAGGGAGGAAGAGGAGGACCCAGGACAGCGTAATGGTCATCCATGCCTTTAGGATAATAGGGGAGAGAAAAGAATCTGTCCGCAGTATCAACAAACCTTAAAACACCATATAAATGGACATTACTATCCATCATCTTCTTTGTCACTAGTCATTCTGCAAAGGCTAGAGGAGACTCTGACTTAGATTTCTCCGTGGCTAGGTTTCCAATCAGTCAAGGTTTTTAAAGTGCAAAACACTGCTGGGAAATAAATCTCTGGTTAGGATGCAGAACTAATGGGGAAGATGAAAGGGACCAAGTATTTATAGGTACCTACTATGTGCTATTACCTTATTTGATCCTCCCTACAACCTTGGGAGGTAGGTACCATTATTATCTGTCCTCAATTAACAGATGAAGAAACAGAAGCAGACAGAAGTGTAAATGATTTGCCTTACTAGTCGTGTCCGAGGTTGGATTTGAACTCATACCTCCCTGATTCTAGACCCAGAGCACTAGCCACAGCACTGCCTCGCTGATGATACTGACTCCCCTAGAGTAGAACATACATTTTATTTACTTTTTTCTGGACATAAGAATGCCTGTGCTGAACCATCCACACCTCAGGCCAGTCTCTTTGTTGCCAAGTGCCACATAAGTAGCTTCGGCTTTTTCCCTTCCAAGTTGCACAAAATGAAAGGCTCATACATCTGGAACTGTATTGCCATGACATTTAGAAGTACTGATTATTGGGCTGTTGGCGAATCCTCGGCTTCCTCCATTGGTGTGTGGGCACAAAGCCCGGCTCCACATGTAAACTGGAAGATGTGAAACACGATGGGGCCTTACAAAGGGTTTTATATGTTGAGAATGTCCAGCAGATGTATTTCGTGAATGGCTTACTGGGAATTTTGTTGGTTTCAGGACTCATCTTCATTGTGCTCTCAGAAGGGTGGAATGATTAAACAGGGCTGGTTGTTTAAAGCCAACGTGAATAGTACCATCACTGTTACCATGAAGGTAAGAACTTGTCATGTCCTATCTGCAGGTAGAATTAGCACCTCCTTTTGCATTGCCTTTGGTGGGATGTCTGAAGCACTGATTCCGAGGGTGCCATCTTCTTTCCTCAACACGAGGGTCCTGGTCAGTAGATGGTATTTTAAGATTATGGACATAAGCATAAATGGAAGAGAGCAGCTTGTTAATGGCAATTAGCTTCTACCCTCTGAGTCGGTTCATTAAAAGGGAAAATGACAGTTAAACGAAGAGAGGAAACTCTGAGAAAAAGGACGTTGAAGATTCTTATGCTAAGGAATAAATTTAATGAAATAAACATGTACATAAGGATGAAGCAGTACATGAAAATTGTCACTTGACACACTAAGGGCCAGAGTAGTTTAGAGGAAAAAGAGAACTTTTGTCTGTGATGGTCAGAGAAAGCTTAATGGATTTTTAAAGGAGGGTCCAGTTTCCATGGGTGCTGGAGGTCATTCATGGCAGAAGAAATAGCTTCAATCTGCATTCTCCATCAGCTCTCTTTCTGCAGGTGGATAGTAGGTTTCATCATGAATCCTTTGGATATATGGTTGGTCATTGTGTCTATCAGATTCCTGAAGTTGTTCAGAATTGTTTGTCTTCATATTATCATTTTATTACATAAATTGTTCTCCTGGTTCTGCTCATTTCACTTTGCATCAGATCACATAAGTCTTTCCAGGTTTCTCTGAAACCATCCCCTTCATCATTTCTTACTGTGCTGTAAAATTCCATCTCTTATGTATACCATAATTTGTTTGTGAGATAATGTTTGTAAAGCAGACCTTAAAGGCCTATAGAAATGCTCACTATTATTCTCCTGCAGCTGTTCACCAAACATACAGGTCAGAAAAATTGTCAGTTCAGAGAAAGTTGCTGTTTTATGCATTGGTGTCAGTAGATGGTGGTTCCATGGCCTTTCATCTTCCTTCTTTGCCTCCACATCTTGAAAACATACATACATACACAAAGGGACAAACATCCACACTCCAGGTGCACCCTACTTAAAGCAAATCCAATATATGCCAATTCAGATTTCTAAAAACAATTCAGTTTGGTTCTTAATTCATAGAAGAATTCACTCTAGAATTCTTTTACGTGGTGAGCTCCCTTGGTGTGTTTAAAATGTAATCTGTTCTCAGACAGCTCTTTTGAGCCATTCCTACCTAGCCCTCTGTCTAGGCCCTTCACCACAGCTATGAGACTTCCAAGGGGTTTCACAAGCAAACCAGGCTGATCAGCTGAGCAGAAAGCGGTAGACCCTTTACCAGGATGTATTTTCACTCAGGAATTAGGTGTGAAACATTTAGGACAGGAGCAGAGAAGAGTAGGAGAAACGGAGCCTCTCTAGGAAGTCAGAGTGCAGGGGCACATTTCTCGAGTCCTTTCACATTTTTCTTTAGCAGAGAGATCAACTCATATTTAATAATTACACAGTCAGTGACAATTTTAGGCAGGAACCTAGACCGAGCTCATACCTAGAGATCACTGCAATGGTTCCCTTGAGTCCGCAACCTCTTGATTCTCACAGTGAGCTCAAGAATTTGTGACTTCCCTCATAAGCTGTCTGTTTGGTCAGATCTGTTCTCCACTGCCCTCTGAGGCACACACAAGGCTCCCTGGAACCTTGCTTTTGAGCCATGCTTACTGTTCCCTCCTCTCTGCCAGATCTACCCAACTAGCATTAGCCAGCTTCTTCTAGCTCCAATTCATTTGCATTCATTTGCAGCCCCCAGGTCCGATGCCTTTCAGCAAACACAACTCAGCAGTAGCACAGTGACACACGCACCATTTGCTCCAAGTCTTTAATTTCATTCCACCAGCATGCGGCAGGCACCCTGGGGATACAAAGAAGGCTCATGTATTCCAGAGAGTCATTTGCAACATGAGCCTTCTGCTAAGGTGTGGAGGGGTGAGGTCCACATTGTCAATGAAGGGAGCACCTCTTTTGAAATAACTCACCCTGTACCCTGTACCCTGAGCTGAGCTGAGCTGACAAAAGCCCTGCAGGGAAGGAGGGCGTGGGGGGGAACAGTTCCTCTACTTGGCTCCCAGGGATCTTAGGAAGTTCAAATGATGATAATATATGTAAAGTGCTGTCGAAATGTGAACTGTACTGAACTTGGGCGAAGCCATGGCTTCCCAGGTCTGTTTCTTCTGCTATAAAAAGAGGAGTTTGGGCCCTACCATCTCTAAAGCCCTTTCCAGCTCTAACATTCTGTGGAAAGGGAAGCCCATCCGTTGGCACTTTAATTTGCCTTCACAATGCCCAGTTGGGTTGGAAGATCTGGACGTGTTTTATGTGCAGTTAATTGTTGGTGATTCAGGGGGTGGTTTACCCAGTTTATGTTTAATAGCCATAAATCCAAACAGGAGCATGCACTTAGGAAGACAAAGTCGTTCTGACTCCTGGCCTAGCACCCTATCCACTACCTAGCTGCCCTAAAAATAAGTTAATAGTTTTTAAATATTTCTGGATAAAATTTATTTTCTTTATCACCAGTCTAATAAAACTCAAACTGAGCCAGAAACTGTAGCTAATGTTTAATAGCCATAAACATACATGAGTTTATTAGAAATTTTACTGTTTTAAAGGATGTATAGCATGCAATTTACAAATAATAAACAATATACAATAACCTGTATCAGAAATTCCATATAGCCAGTTGATTGTCAAAGAATGCTTTTGTTGATTTTTGCTGAACACTTGAATTCATAGCTAACCTGTGGTTGTGAGTCAGCCATTATTTGATAATGACATTGCATCCCAGTTTATTGTCATTAAAGCTCATACAGGATCTTCTGTTAAACTCTTTCTCCTCATCGTACAAATTATATTCATTAAACTGAAAGCTCTTCCAGTGTTAGCACTTCTGACTGTAATAGCCCTAATTATCTTGTTGGTCTTTTGTTTTGTCACAGGGATTGGAACATGGTTTGATTTACATTATTATCAACAAAATCCTGAAAATTGTATAAATCAATTTCATGTTTTAAAATTTCACTTAAATGATATATTTTTTCCACCAAATGTACATAGTAAAGTTCTTCACATGGTCAAGTAGAAGGTTCTATTAAGTCATAATAATTTAAAATATTTTCTTTAGTGTTTTTGTCCAATAAGAGATATAAATTCATGTGTCAAATTATATTTTCAAGTAATATATTCTTAGGAAGATCATATCATTCTTTGTGTGTGAAATGACATGTTTTTAAACTTCTGAATTAATCAGATTTTCAACTTGAGATTCATTCTTTCTAGTGCCGATCTTTCAATTGTCCAAAGCTTTTATGGTGTGTTGGATTATTATTTTTTAGTCATGCAAAACATTTCCATATTAGTCATGTTGTGAAGGAAAACATAGACAAACTCAAGAAAAATAAAGAAAGTGAAAAAATATGCTTCGACCTGTATTCAGGCACCAACAGTTTTTTCTCTGGGAATAGATAACATTTTTCATCATAAGTCCCTCAGAGTTGTCTTGAATTGTATTGCTGAGAATAGCTATGTCATTCACAGCTGATCATCTTACAATATTGCTGTTACTTTGTACATAGTACATTTCACTTTGCATCAGCTCATGTAAATCTTTGCAGGTTTTTCTGAGAGCATCCTACTCAGCATTTCTTATAGCATAACAGTATTCCATCATAATTACATATCACAGTTTGTTCACCCATTCTCCAATTGATGAGTATCCTCTCAATTTCCAATTCTTTGCTACCAGAAAAAGCTGCTATCAATATTT
Organism: Dromiciops gliroides; assembly: GCF_019393635.1. Taxonomy (NCBI): domain Eukaryota; kingdom Metazoa; phylum Chordata; class Mammalia; order Microbiotheria; family Microbiotheriidae; genus Dromiciops; species Dromiciops gliroides. The sequence continues at coordinate 10,186,706 of NC_057867.1, forward strand.
TTGTACATATAGGCCTTTTCCTTTTTGTTTTTTATCTCTTCTTAGATACAAACCTAGTAGTGGTATTGCTAGGTCAAAGGGTATGCATGGTTTTCTAGCCCTTTGGGCATAGTTCCAAATTGTTCTACAGAATGGTTGAATCAGTTCACAACTCCACCAGCAGTTCATTTAATATCTCATTTTCCCCACATCCCCTCCAATATTTGTCATTTTCCCCTTCTGTTGTATTAGCCAATATAACAGGTATGAGGTAATACCCCTGAATTATTTTGTTGGGTTTTTTGTTTGTTTGTTTGTTTGATTGATTTTGTGGGACAATGAGGGTTAAGTGACTTGCCTAGGGTCACATAGCTAGTAAGTGTCGAGTGTCTGAGGTCATATCTGAACTCTGGTCCTCCTGAATCCAGGGCTGGTATTTTATCCACTGCACCACCTAGCTGCCCCCTTTCCCCCCCCCTCCCCGAATTATTTTGATTTGTATCTTTCCAATCAATTGTGAGTTAGAGTGTTTTTTTCATATGGCTATAGATAGCTTTGATTACTTTATCTGAAAACTGTTCGTATCTTTTGATCATTTATCAGTTGGGGAATGACTCTTATTTTTTATAAATTTGACTCAGTTCTCTATATGTTGGAGAAATGAGGTCTTTATCAGACAAACTTGTTTCAAAAAGTTTTTTACAGTTACTATTGCTAACTGTATTTCCTCCCATCCTATCCTGCCCCCGTTGATTCTATTCTCTCTCCCTTTTCCCTGTCCCTCCTTGAAAGTGTTTTGCTTATGACTACCTTTTCCTCCAGTCTGCCCGCCCATCTATCACTCTCCCTTCTTTTATCCCCTTCCCCTCCTACTTTCCTACAGCCTAAGATAGATTTCTATACCCAATTGAGAGTGTATGTTATTCCCTCTGAGCCAATTCTGATGAGATTAAAGTTCACTCACTAGCCAATTCTGATGAAATTAAAGTTCACTCACTCCCCCTCATCTTCCCTTTCCCTCCACTTTAAAAGCTTTTTCTTGCCACTTTTATGTGAGATAATTTACCCCATTCTACCTCTCCCTTTCCCTTTCTCCCAGTGTATTTCTCTTTCACCTCTTAATTTTAATTTATGTTGGATTATTTTTAAGCATTTTCACAATGTTTGTTGATGTTGACTGCAATGCAGTTGAAAGTCATCAAAATTCTTTAAGAGTGTCAATCGTTACAGCAAGGTTTTATAAGAAATTGATGTTAGATAACATGTTTGCCAAACCAGAATAAGGAGAATGAGAAAAATGTGTCTCTAATGTAGGACATTGCCAGCAGTAGCAGTGAAACTATGTGCTGCTCACCTCAGTCCCAGCAATCAGCCAGTCTTAATCATTTCAATTTCAAATTCTTTAGCTACAGTTTCTGGCTCAGTTTGAGTTTTATTAGACTGGTGATAAAGAAAATAAATTTTATCCAGAAATATTTAAAAACTATTAACTTATTTTTAGGGCAGCTAGGTAGTGGATAGGGTGCTAGGCCAGGAGTCAGAACGACTTTGTCTTCCTAAGTGCATGCTCCTGTTTGGATTTATATCCTGTCCTCTTTCCCCAACTCCTTGAGGGCAGGCACCGTGGTGGTTTCTCCATTACCAGCACCAAGGACAGTATCCTGCACATAGTAGGCATTTAAAAATGTTTCCTGAATTGAATTACCAGCATTGCCCTTCTCTTCTCTTCCCCCCTCATTCAGGGCTTTCACTGAGTTGGTTTTTTCCAGTAATGGTGATGGGTTTGCTTTGATCTCTTCACACTTTTGTTTCCTGACCCTCAAGACAATGATCAGCAGAGATCTGTGACGTGGTGGTGTTCTCCCTTCTTAGGCATCGAAACTGACAGACCTTTGTGGGAGACAGTGGATGAATAATTGGATGAGCAAATGGGATTCTGATCATCCCCTTTATCTCGGGGCTACAGAGCTTCAATTCCTCTGGAGTTTGCCCTTTGCTATTTTGAGCAGCTGTGATAAATGGCCACTGTGGCCAAGGGAAGCTACCTTTTCAGGGTTAGAGTCCCTTAACCTTCCTGTCCTCCAACCTGCTACGGTATTGGGACGATTGGTGCAGCCCGGTGATGAACTGACCCTGCTTTGGAAGCCATCCCAGTGACTGAGCTGGTTCCTTCCCTTATCCTACAGTTTGCTCCCAGCTGTGTGCTATGAAACTTCATAAGACGCACCACTCCTACAGTTCCCAAAGTAACACTGAAAGATGGCGCTGGGGTCAGCTGGCCATTGCAAAAGCTCTCTTGATTTCCTGGGATGAAGAAGACCATAATTTCCATTTTCTTTGGGCCTTACGATATATGTTGTTGTCAGTAGTAAAAACCAAATGAGAAGTGCCTCGGGAAATTAATACATGTCTTCAGTGTACACTTTCCTGTTAATTGCAACCCCCCTCCCCAACCCTACCTTCTAGTCGCTAGATGAGTATATCTTTTAGGGGGAGTATGAAAATAGATCATAGTGGCTCTTTCTGGTTTCCCATTTTATGGGTTGACTTTCCCCATTACAATGTAAGGTCCATGAGGACAGGGGCTTTTTGTTTCTTTTGTTTTGTGGGGCAGTGAGGGTTAAGTGACTTGCCCAGGGTCACACAGCTAGTAAGTGTCAAGTGTCTGAGACCAGATTTGAACTCAGGTCCTCCTGTATCCAGGGCCGGTATTTTATCCACTGTGCCACCTAGCTGCCCCTCAAGAAAGTTCCTTTCTGATGGAGTTTCTAGGAAGTAAAGGTGGAAAGGGAGGGTGGGGCGAGATTGTGGAGGACCTTGGATGTCAAGGGCTTTCGACTGACTGCACCCTGTGGGCATTCGAGTACTAACAAAGGGTCTTGAACAGGTAGTCACATTTTTTTTTTAATTTTTAGTGAGGCAGTTGGGGTTAAGTGACTTGCCCAGGGTCACACAGCTAGTAAGTGTTAAGTGTCTGAGGCTGGATTTGAACTCAGGTACTCCTGAATCCAGGGCCAGTGCTCTATCCACTGTGCCACCTAGCTGCCCCTAGGTAGTCACATTTTGAAAAAGATATTTAAAAGACGGCATCTAATTCTAGACTTGGAGTCAGGAAAGTCTGGGTCAGAATCCACCTCTCACTGCAGTTACCTAATGTCTCTGAACCAATTTCCTTATCTGTATAATGGGGATAACACCATCTACAGTAGCTAATTCAGGGTTGTTGTGAGGCTTAACTGACAGAATGTATGGAAAGTACTTGAGAGGAGAGGGAGGGAAGGAGATTTTACACACACACACACACACACACACACACACACACACACACACACACACACACACACACACGACAGCTAGATAGGATGCCAGGCCTGGAGTCAGGAAGATCTGAGTTCAAATCTAACCTCAGACACTTCCTAGCTGCATGACCCTGGGCAAGTCACTAACCCTGTGTGCCTTAGTTTCCTCATTTGTAAATTGAGCTGGAGAAGGAAATGGCAAACCACTCTAGTATCTCTGCCAAGAAACCCCCAAGTGGGGTCACAAAGAGTCATATGTGACTGAAGCAACTCAACAACAATATACACACATGTATGTATATATGCATACACACACACACACACACATATATGAGAGAGAAGAAAAATCTGGCAGCAGTGGTACTCATGGTGAATTGGGAATAATCCTTATACCAAGCTTTTATTCCTTACCATCTATGTTTCAGACACTGTTCTAGGCACAGAGATAAAAATGATTACACTTTAATGGAAGCAAAGCAGCAAATACATACTAATTAGGATAATGCAATGATCCAGGTAAGAGGTTATGAGAGGCTGAACTAAGGCGGTGGCTGTAAGGAGTCAGGGGTCATTTGATTCCAGAGTTACAGAGGATGATGGTAAGTTTGAAAGAGGAAAGATAATGAATTTTATTTGGAACATGTTAAGCTTGAGGCGCCCATGGAACATCCTTTTTGAAAGGTCCAATGGCCAGTTTGATGCAGGACTAGAGAACATGGGGCTAGATGTGTGTACCTGGGATCCTTCAGGGACATGCTCAGACAAGAGCTGGGATGTGGAGAAGGATGCAGCCAAGCAGACTGAGGAGTGGTCAGACCGGCAGGAGGGGAGGAGTGGGCACTAGTTAGACTGGAATGGGATTTCACTTGCGAAAACTCCCTAGACACCGCATTTGATGTTATTTAAAAAGAACAAATGGGGGCAGCTAGGTGGTACAGTGGATAAAGCACCGGCCCTGAATTCAGGAGGACCTGAGTTCAAATCCGGCCTCAGACACTTGACACTTACTAGCTGTGTGACCCTGGGCAAGTCACTTAACCCTCATTGCTCTGCAAAAAAAACAAACCAAACCAAACAAACAAGAACCAATGGTTTTCATGGGGCAGTTAGGTGGCACTGCAGTGGCTAGAGAGCCAGGTCTGGACTTCGGAAGACCTGAGTTCAAATCCAGCCTCAGATACTTACTAGCTGTGTGACCCTAGGCAAGTCACTTCACCCTGTTTGCCTCAGTTTCCTCATCTGTAAAATGAGCTGGAAAAAGAAATGGCAAACCACTCCAGTATTTCTGCCAAGAAAACCCCAAACAGGGCCATAGAGAGTCTGACATGACTGAACAACAAAATGGTTTTCATCTGTGTTCCCCTTTTAAGGGTAAGGCTAAATAAAGGTTGATGGCCCCATATAACATGGTGGATGACAGATCAAGTTGCCCAAATTGAGGGTAGATGTTGGAGGGTTTCATAGCAGGATGGGGGCTTTTGCTGATGTAGTGTAATTAACTGCCAAACCAGCTTTATGACAGGTCAGTTTCAATTCAACAAGTATTTAAGTTCCTGGGCAGCTAGGTGGAGCAGTGGATAGAGCCCTGGCCCTTGAGGCAGGAGGACTCGGGTTCAAATCTGGCCTCAGACACTTGACACTACTAGCTGTGTGACCCTTTGCAAGTCACTTAACCTGATTGCCTCAAACATCCAGGGCCAGTCGTCCTGATATATATCTTGCCACAGGATTCAGATGGCTCTGGAGGAGAGAGCGAGGTTGGTGACTTTGCACAGTGACTTTTGCCTCACTTAAATCCAATTCATTGCAAGTGATGACTCACCTCCCTGATGTCATAGTCCTCTTGAGAATGTAGGACAAAAAACAACAAAAATGAAGCGCCTACTTTGTTCCAGGTGTTGGTGATAAAGACTAAAATAGAAAACCATCTCTACCCTTAAGGAGCTTATAATCTCATTTGGGGTTCTCTTGATCATCATTTTTTGACCTGCTCTGAGACCTAGTCTCCTTGCTCCCTGTTAGTCTTTCTGTGCTGGTCTAAGACAAGTCAAGGTGATTGCTTCTCTCATTTCTGCCCCCTTCTCTCATTTGACCCCTGTATCCTCCTGCTCCCATAGTCCTCTCCCAAGTAGTCCTGACATCTAATCTGAGTTCAAGAGCTGTTGTGAAGCCACCATTATTCCAAGCAGCATCAGATAACAACACTTACACAAATACATTCAGAGGTCCCTCTGTTAAATGATCTTTACTCTTGCCTGCACTGGCTACATCTTCTTCCTCTCTCCATCTTGACCCCCTTGGTGACTCAGTTCAACGTGACTCTGTCCTCTATGCTCAGATTCTTTGTGCCTTAGCCTATCACCAGTCATGCCTTTCCAAAGTCCAGCTACCTTTGCTCCTATTCACTTGCTGCTGAAGAGATGAGGGAGAAAATCACAAAAATGGGCTGACTGGCTCTGCTACAAATTTGATCATCTCAACTGGGCCCAGCAAGACAATCTTTTTACAGCTCCCTGGTGGATTCGTTATTCCTCTCAGCACAGCATCTAATCCAGATCTCTTCATCTTCCTCAAGCCTCCCACGTTTAAAGCTCTTGGCCAGCCTGGCCCCTTCCTATTTTTATAATTTTCCTTTGTGTATTCTGATCTAGCAATACTAGCTAGCCTGCTGTTCTTTGTACATGACACTCTATGCCCCATCTCTTCACTGGCTGGCCCCCATGCCTAGAAAATGCTCTCCCTCTTCCCCTCTGCCTTCTCCAAGATTCAGCTCAAATCCTACAAGAAGTCTTTCCTGATCCTGTCCCCTTCCCCCTCTCAGATGAGGATCTTGCCTCATAATTAACTGAAAACCAGAGGCCATTTACCAAGAGCTCCTTCCTGCCCCCTCCAGCTGATCTCACAGGTCGTCCCCTACTGTCTTCTCCTTCAGCTGCCTCACATGGAGATGCAGCCTTCCTGCTTTCTGCTTGCACCCTTGATCTTATTCCCTCCTGTCTTCTCCAGCAGATTTCATTCGCTATCATTTCCATTCTCTTATCTTCCCTCTCTCCTTATCTACTGCCTACAAATGTGCTCATGTTTCACCCATCCTCAAAAAACAAAAGCAAACCCTCACTTGATGCAGTTATTCCTCATTGGCATAGCCCTTATATATTCTTTATTCCCTTTTCAGCCAAATTTGAAAGATTTCTATACTAGGTATCTGCAGTCTGGCATCTGACTTCATCCTAAAACAAAGTAGCCAACAGTCTCTTGATGGCAAAATCTAAGTGTCTTTTTTTTTGCGGGGCAGTTGGGGTTAAGTGACTTGCCCAGGGTCACACAGCTAGTAAGTGTTAAGTGTGTGAGGCCGGATTTGAACTCAGGTACTCCTGAATCCAGGGCCGGTGCTCTATCTACTGTGCCACCTAGCTGTCCCTCTAAGTGTCTTTTTGGACTTCTCTGCAGCTTCGAGTACTGTCAGTCATTCTTCTCCTGGATACTCTGTTCTAGCTAAGTTTTTGTGGCATTTATGTCTCTTGATCTACCTCTCTGACTTCTACCTCTCAGTCTCCTTTGCTGGATCTACATGCAAATCCTACCTGCTAAGTGTAGGGGTCTTCCAGGCCTCTAGCACTGCTCTTTGCCCTCCCTTCTTTCTTACTTGGTGACCTCATCAGCTCCTGAGATTTTATCTATGCACATGGTTCTGAGACCTTTATATCTAGCCTCAGCCTCTCTCCTGAGCTCCAATCCTCACATGTATCACCTGCCTTTTGGCCATCTTAGATTAGATGTGGTGTAGTTACATGGTGCTGTAGATAGAACACTGGGCTTGAAGTCAGAAAAACTCACTTAACTTCATGAATCCAACTCTGGCCTCAGACATTTCCTAGCTGTGTGACCCTGTGTGACCCAAAAGGGGGAGACTAGTGTGGCTCCATAGGAAACACTGACCAACTGGGATTTGGAAAAGATATGGAGAAAAGAGCAGATGAAAGAGGATCCTAGGCAAGCAAAGATGGTCCTCAGGAGGAGGGTGTTCAATAATACAAGGTCGTGGAAGGAATGATGACAGGAGAAATAAGGCTAGACTGCTCAAACCAAAATAGCCCAAGTATGGAGATATCGCCTAACTGCCCTTGATGAAGCTGATGTTTGTGTGTACCGGGCATGGGGGTGGTGCTGTTAGGCCCCCCATTTTACAGTTAAGGAAGTTAAGTGCCTTACCCAGGGTCACAGAGCTAGGAAGTGTTTGAGGATGGATTTGAACTCCTGACTTCAAGACTGGAACTCTGTGCCACCTAGCTGTCCTTACTAGGGCAAGATGAAAGAACTAGGAGATGTGATTCTCAAGTCACTGTCAGTGACCTTTGAACTCTCAGATGTTGTTGATTTGCTCTTCTTGGATTCTTCCTTCGGGAATGTTCTTTCTAGAAATCTAGATTCTAGCTTTGTTTTTGTAGCAACTTGTGCTTAACCCTCTCTGGGGATGGCTCCCCTCTGTGCTCTAGAGACATGGTCAGATTCATTGATGCTCTGCATTTACTTTGGTTTTCCTTTATGGAAAATTCAAATGAACTCATTTGGGTGATGCAGGTCTCATTTCGGGGGCTTAGTAGCCTCTCAAGGTTTGATATAGTCAGTGCGATGTTATCCTTACAGGAGCATCTGGAAGACGCCATTGCATGCAAGAGCTCGCTCAAGCGTGTTCACACTCTCACTCTCTCTTTCTCTGTCTCTCTCTCACACACTCTCTTTCTCTCTCTCTCTCTCTCTCTCTCTCTCTCTCTCTCTCTCTCTCTCTCTCTCTCACACACACACACACACACACACACACACACACGCACGCACGCGCGCATCTGATCCTCACAGCAACCCTGGGAGGTCAAGTGCTCTTAATGTCTTCATTTTCCTGACCCTGAGAAGTTATAAGACTTGCCCAAGGTCACACAACTAGTTAAGTATCCTCCTGAAGCAAGATTTTAATTCAGTTTTTCCTGAATCCAAGTCCACTGCACTACCCACTATACCATCTTGCCTTCTTAGTCACTATCAATATCTTCTTGGCTACTTTTTTTTTTTTGGTAATAATAAGGTCTGAAATTTTTTCCTAACATTCAATGTCCTCCCCTCCTTTAGCTACCTTGAAAGTTAACCCTTCAACCGCTCTCAGAATTGTGCCTGCTCTAACACAGATACTCTTGTATGTACTTGATCTATCTGGTCCAGCTTCTCTCCCCACAGTTAGTTATATAAAATTATAAGGAGCCTACCTTAAGGATACTAAGTGTTGCCTATTTTCGGTCTTTCCTTAGTGTTCTATTCACCTGAGGAGGAAAGGGAAAAAACAGTCATTAAGCACCTACAATGTGCTAAGTACTTTGCCAAGTGCTCTATAAATATTACCTCATTTGATCCTCACAACAACCCTGGGAGGCAGGTACTGTTAATGATCTGAATTTTATAGATGAGGAAACTGAGGCAGACAGTAGTTAAGTGACTTGCCCAGTATCACAAAGCTAGGAAGTATCTGAGGCTGAATTTGAACGCACATATTCTTGACTCCAAGGTCCCATGCTCTATCCACTGTACTGTCTAGCTGCCTCTAAGGGTGTCTGGTAGTGAGAACAATAATATTTTGTTCTTGTTCCAGAAAGGACTACTTGGTTGAGATCTCTTGGCACTTCCCTCAGTATGAATGAATCTACTGCCCAGGCCACAGACAACCTGGCCTTACCCTAGCCCCAAGCCTAGAACTTGGATCTTCCACGTCTTCCTATCTACTTGTCTCTCTATAACAGGCCTCCATACTCCATATTTATATGGCCTCTGCAATATTGTCTCTTTCCTATTTTGAGTGAGGTGGGTGGAGAATAGGAGCATGTTGGGAATTTTTATCTTTGTTCACCGCTGAGATACTACTCTCCTAAACCACTGAAACAGGAGCAATAAATAGACATGGATTTGGGAGGCCAAGGTATTTTATTTTATTTAATAAACACATTTTTCACTCAATATAATGCAATAAAATAATATTTAATAAAGGAAATAGAAACAAAACATGCAGACTTAAATGGAGACTAACTTCTTGAATGAGTGAGCTAAAGAACAAATAATAGGTACAGTAATTATGTTGACCAAGAGGATTAAAAAAACAGAAAACATATTTAAAACTTTTGGATTGCAGATAAAACAATCCTGAAAAGAAAATTTTTGCCTCTGAAAACTAATGGGTTTTTGTTTGTTCGTTTGTTTCGTCGTTGTTGTCGTTTTGGGGTGAGGCAATTGGAGTTAAGTGACTTACCCAGGGTCACACAGCTAGTAAGTGTTAAGTGTCTGAGGCCGGATTTGAACCCAGGTACTCTTGACTCCAGGGCTGGTGCTCTATCCACTGTACCACCTAGCTGCCCCTGAAAACTAATGTTAACAAAACATCACAAAATGAGCTATGGGCTAAGCATCTAATTAAAAAGACCAGAAAGTAAACAGGTTCACAACTCTGAAACAAGAAGACCCTTGAGAAGGAGAAAGAATCAGAATGATTGAAAAGGGCAGAATATTTGAAGAGCTCTTCAGAGAAGCTTCTGGAGAATGCAGGCGAGTCAACGGGGCTTTCTTTGCCCTTTCTTTGAGTCCAGTGATTGCTGGTCACTCTGATTCCAGTTCTCTTCCAAACTTACTTTTATACACCCAAGAGACCTCTGGCTCCTTCAGTTGGTGCTTGGTAAATTATAGGTACATATACCTAAGAATCCACAGCCTGGATAATTGACACTCTTCCATATGGTCATCATTTGGATAACTGGTCTCATTACCAAAATAGAAAGTACAGTAACCCTCTACCTTCAGTACCAGCGGCATAGACACCTCAATAAATGTTTGCCAAGCTACATTCCTTACTCCCCTTTCCTTCCTAGTGAAAGGACAGAAAGTCCCTTTTTACTTTGAGACAGAGCTCCCAGGCTTCTCACTAGACATAAGACTAACATATAATGGCCATAGTAGGTGAGCAGTACTCCTAGATGCCACAGCAGGGCTCCATTGCAGGAAGTGATTTTCTCTCATTTCAGCCATACAGTTTCTTCCCTGTTAGAATATTAGTGCTTTGCTAATATTGAAAGTGGAAGCTGTTGCTGCTACTGTTGCTGCTGCCACTGCTAAATGTACTTTTTGTTTTGAAGCAGGGTTGTGAGGAAAACACTGAGCAGCCTTCCTTTGATCTTGATCCTCTGAATACCTGACTTCCTGCCTTCCCTCTCTGTCCTATACTTTGTGGTTAACAGTGCCTCTTGCAAACAGTTTGGCTTTTTCTGTAGATTTTTATTCAAGCTTAGATTTGATCATAGTTCACTTTAGTTCATTTACATAATTCAGTAGTAACATTGGCTTAAAGAATCACTCCTAGCTTTGTTCTGCACCTAATTACTCCATAATCTTTTAAAACTTTCAGATTGGCAAATGATATAAAACTGAGCCAATATTGGTACAAGGTCTATGCCACCAAAGATATCAGAGAAAGAGGAGGAGGACCTCCCCCCACATGTATACAAATATTTATAAGCAGGTTTTTTTTGTAGTGGCAAAGAATTGGAAACTGAGGATGTGTCCTTATCATTTGGGTTGTCCTTATCATTGGCTGAACTACTCATGGTATGTGAATGACCTTTAAGAAATGATGAAGGGGGTGGTTTCACAGAAGCCTGGGAAGAACTAATGCTAGATTAAGTAAGCAAGGGGCATCTAGGTGGCACAGTGGATAGAGCACTGGCTCTGAAGTCAGGAGGACCTGAATTCAAATCCAGCCTCAGACACTTAACACTCACTAGCTGTGTGACCCTGGGCAGGTCACTTAACTCCAATTGCCTCACCCAAAAATAAATAAATAAATAAATAAAAATAGATTAAGTGAGCAAATTAGACAATTTGGAGAACAATTTAGACAATAATAACTATATTGTAAGACAGACAACTTTGAAAGACTTAGTAACTGATCAATGCAATGAGCAACAACAATTCCAGAGGACTCATGATTAAACATGATACCCACCTCCAGAAAGAAAGATGATGAACTCAGGGTACAGATTGAGGCATATTTTTGGATTGATTCCATATATTTGTAACTAGAACTTTGTTTTTCTTGCTTTCTCAATGGGGCAGGGTGTGTTGGTGGGGGGAGTTCACATCTGAAAATTAAATTAAATTAAATTAAAAATAGAAAAAAAAGGTTATTTGACGTTTTCACTAAGAGTGAGGATCCCAAAAGATCTTAATATATTGGAACAATGGCAAAATCTAATAAGTTGAAATTTTATAAGCGTAAGTAAAGTCCTAAACTTGACTTAAAAATGAAACACAACCACAGAAGTACAGGATGGGCTAGGTGTGTCTAGACAGAAGTTTATATGAAATCAAGTGGACAGCAAAGTCCAGTTGAGTCACCAGTGGGTGTGTCTAGAACAAGGGAGGTGATAGGTTCACTCCCCTCTTCCCTGACTTCCTCACACTGCATCTGGAGGATTGTGTTCAGATCCAGGTATCACATTTTTAGGAAGAACCTTGATTAGTTAGAACATATCACGAGAAGGATAATCAGATTTGTGGAAGGCTTCAAGCTAAGACAAGAAACATGGTATGAAAAAGGCAAACCTGGGTTCGCATCCTCCCTCTGACATGTGATTATGGACAGGCAAGGTACTTGGCCTCTCTGAGTCTTAGTTTCCCCATCTGTAAAAATGGATCATACCTATATTCTGTACCCTATGACGTTGTTCTGGGGCTCAGATGAGATCATCCAAATAACACAGGCACTGGGGACTCAAAGACCAGAGCAAAACACTACAGCTAACCTTGCCTTTAAGCAGCTTACATTCCACTGGGAGGAAACAACATACATACATGTTGTCTCCTTATTGTCATTCTCTTGGAAGAAGTTCTTGATTGTTTCTATGATTTGTTGTTTGATCCACTCATTCTTTGGATGAGATTGTTTAGTTTCTGGTTAATTTTCAGTCTACCTTTCCGTGGCTCTTTATTACATATCATTTTTATTGCATCGTGATATGAGGAGGACGCATTTACAATTTCTGCCTTTCTACATTTGACTATGAGGTTTTTGTGCCCTAATACATGGTCAGTTTTTTAATATGTGCCATGTACCGCTGAGAAAAAGGTATATTCCTTTCTATCCCCATTTAGTTTTCTCCAGACATCTATCATATATAACTTTTCTAACATTCTATTCACCTCTTTCACTTCTTTCTTATTTATTTTGTGGTTAGATTTATATAATTCTGAGAGGGGAAGATTCAGATCCCCCACTAGTATAGTTTTGCTGTCTATTTCCTCTTGTAACTCATTTAACTTCTCCTCTAAGAATTTGGATGCTATACCACTTGGTGCATACATATTTAGTATTGATATTACTTCATTATCTATAGTACTTTTTAGCAAGATGTAGTTTCCTTCCTTATGTGAATTAAATCTATTTTTGTTTTTGCTTTGTCTGAGATTAGGATTGCTACCCCTGCTTTTTTACTTCAGCTGAAGCATAATATATTCTCCTTCAACCTTTTACCTTTACTCTTTGTGTATCTCTCTGTTTCAAATGTGTTTCTTGTAAACAACATATTGTAGGATTCTGATTTCTAATCCACTCTGCTATTTACTTCCGTTTTATGAGAGTTCATCCCATTCACATTCACAGTTAAAATTATTAACTCTTTATTTCCCTCTATCCTCTTTTCCCCTTTGTACTCTTTTTTCCCTTCTTTTACCCTATTCCTCTTGACCAGTGTTTTGCTTCTGACCCCTGCCTCCCTCAGTCTGCCCTCCCTTTTATCAGCTGCCGTTCCTTTTCTTGCCCCTTTTCTCCTGCTTCTACCCTCCCTTCTATCAATACCACCCCCTCCCTTCCCCTTTTGCTTCCTTAAAGAGTAAGCTAAGTTTCTTTATACAAATGGAAGTGTATGTTGTTCCCTCCCTGAAGCAAATCTGATGAAAGTAAGGTTGAAACAATGTTCACCACTCCCTTCTTTCCCTCTATTGTAATGGGTTCTTTTTGTGCCTCTTCATAGCATACATACATACACGCATGGGTGTACATGAAAATAGATTCAGAGTAAACACAAAATAATTTCAGGATAGAGTACCCTATGGGAATCAGGAAAGACCTCTTGTATGAACTGTATCTGAGCTATGCTTTGAATGAAGCCAGGGACTTGATAAAATTAAGGTAAGTAGAGGGAGCACTCCAGACCTGGGGACAACCCGTGAAAAGGCATGGGGTTGGGAAATGAAATGTGTATGGGAAATAGAAAGTAAACCAGTTTGACAGGATCATAGAGATTATGTGAAGAGAAATGACATGAAACTAGTATGGAAAAATGGATTGAGCCAGATTGTGAATGGCTTTAAATGCCAAACAGAGAACTTTGTATTTTATCCCAGAGGGTAATAGGGAGCCACTGAAGCTTCTTGAGCATTAGAGTGACATGGCCAGAGCTCTGCTTTTAGGAGACCACTTTAGCAGCTATGTGGAAGATGAATTAGAGGGGTGAGACACTCTAGTCAGGGAGACCAATTTGTGGGTTATTGCTATGGAGTATTCTAGGCAGGAGGTGATGATGAGGTCATTTGATGATGTAGAGTGCTAGCTGCATGAGTAGAGAGCAGATGGACCAGATGTGGTCGAGGCGGGATCAACACAGTCTGGCAGTTGATTGGTTATTGGTAAGACAGTCAAAGGGAATGTGAAGGATAACTCTGGAGTTACCTGGCTGTTGGCGGCTGGATGATTGGGTGGCGTCTTTAGCAGAAACAGAGAAGTAGGATTTGGGTGGAAAGACAATTAGGTTTTTTGGAACATTTTGAGTATAGAAAGTGTTCTGCCAACTTCAAAGTTTATAAAATATGAGTTATCATGATCACCATGATTAGATATCATAAGCAAGGTACCACAGAATGCTATAGCAAGTAAAACTATAGTAAGAAGTAAGAACAGCTAGAGGATGTCCATTTCCCCATTGACAGTCAGGATTCCCTTTCCCAACTGCTCTTTCTTCTGCCCCCACAGAATAATAGGTAGGATATCTGGGAATGAAAAAGAAAAGCCTACCTGGGGACGAGGGCTCCAATATGCTAAAGAATTGAGTTAATTTCTTTTCTGGTATATGTTTGACTGTGGGCCAATGACTTGACCTCACTGGCTCTTTCTTTAAAAAGGAGATAATTAGAATTCTGTTTACCTCACAGGTATGTCTGTAGATTGTTGAGATAAGTGGTGTCTGAAAAGCCCTTTGAGATCCTCAGATCAAAGGAATGTAACTGTGACTAATGTATCCTTGGTGCTCTTCTCTTTTTACAGGTGTTCAAGAGAAGGTATTTTTATTTAACTCACCTTCCTGATGGCTCATATATTCTTAATTCCTATAAAGATGAGAAGAATTCAAAGGAATCGAAAGGTTGCATCTACTTGGATGCCTGCATTGATGTTGTTCAGGTAGGCAGGGGATCATGGGAAGTCTTGACTGCATAGGAGCCAAAAGAATTCAATTCCAATTTCAGCTCCCTTAAGTTGTGTGACTGCAAGCAAAGCCCTTTATTTCTCTGGGATTTAGTTACATTTTCTGTAAACCAGAATTTGGGTGAGATGAGCTCTAAACTCCTGCCTAGTCACACTTGACATAAAAGAGGGGTCTGATTTTCAAGTTTGTAAAGATGAATTTGAATAGAAAGATTTGGATGAGACAACCCTTTCCCATACAACACACATAAGACACATTGTAGGTTCAGAGCCAAGGGCAGGACCACTGAGTGCTAGTGACTTGCTCAATGGCATAAAGCTGATATTCAAAGGCATTGCAACGAAGCTGTCTCCTGATCTAGTGCTCTCACCACTGCCCCACTCTGCTTCCAGATTTGAGTTGGGTCACAATTAGGTTTGTCATTTACCATCATCTTATAAAAGTCTGCCATCGTATAAGCAAAACTTCGGTAGCAGGGCAAGGGTAAGGCATTTGTTTTTTGTGGAGCCGCAGCTCCTCCATGCTCCAAAATGGGAGACTGTCCAAGAAATGAAGTGTCGTCTTCTACTCCAAGAGTATTTATTGAGTATCTCCTCTGTGTTCATCACCATGCTAGGTTCTGGGTGCTGGGTCCTTGGTGCTAGATGCTGGGTGCTGGATGCTTGGTTCTGGGTACTGGGTACTGGGTGCTTGCTTCTGGCTGCTAGGTGCTAGATGCTAGGTGCTGGGTGCTAGGTGCTAAGTGCTAGGTGATTAGTGCTGGATGCTAGGTTTTGGGTGCTGGCTGCTGAGGGAAGTGACAAATTATCCTGTAGGAATGTACATTCTAGTTGGAAGATGTGTTTACAACGACACAGAAATAACTCTGTTAACTGGATGAGTGTCTTGTCTTTAACCATCAGTGTCCCAAAATGCGGCGTCATGCCTTCGAGCTCAAGATGTTAGACAAGTACAGCCATTATCTGGCAGCGGAAACTGAGCAGGACATGGAAGAGTGGCTGACACTGCTGAGAAAGGTCATCCAGATCAATGCCGACAGCTCGGGGCCAGAGAAGAAAGAGGCCATGGAGTCTGTGCAAGGTCGGACTTTTCGAATGAGCCATTCTTGAGGTCGTGCCCTTGTCTCTAAGCGTGTGTGGGTAAACATCTGCAGCTTGACCTTGTCCTTAGTTAAAGGTCACTATGGAGGTGGAAGGATTAAAAGAGAAATGTAAGGCAGTGCTATGCATATTCTGACGTGGGAAATATAAGCAGCCTTGAAACCAGACACTTTGGATGGGAAATTCATGGCAGGTTTTCAAGAGTCCATTAAAGTTTTCCATTGCTCTCGTAATCAAAAAGCTTAGCAATAAATCTGAGCATGGGACAAGGAGAGCTGGTTGGGCGCTTTTTCTGAGGTGATTAGGAAGACATGCTCTGTATGGTTTGCAACATCTGCTTTTAATGATTTTATAGAAGATGAAACGAGTAGCCAAGGAAAATCAGAGAACATCATGGAAAGCTTGGAGAGGAGTATGCACCCTGAGCTGATGAAGGTAGAGCTTGGATTTTGATTTTGATCTTCTTAATAGTCATTTAACTTAAACAGAGAGAACGAAGGAGAAACTCTTCCAGTGTTAGCACTAGCTCCCATTGGCTGGTGCTCTTCCCAGTTTACTTCTGGTGTTTACAGAGAAGCCCTTTGGGAAGTGACCTTTTTAATGTGGGAGGTGTTCTACTACACTTCCTCTCAGTTCATAATCTGATGGACATCCATTACACTTTTCAGTAAACTAGAAATATACGTGTATCTGTGTGTGTGTGTGTGCGTGTGTGTGTGTGTGTGTGTGTGTGTGTATGTATGAATATGAATGAGTCATGTCACCAAGTGTCAAATTTGCGAAGTGGACCACATTTTGTGAATATTTGAATATGCATATCTATATATATGTGTGTGTGTGTGTGTATGATAGTAATACACATAAAAACATATATAACAGCTAGGTGGCGCTGCAGTGGATGGAGAGCCAGGCCTGGAGTCAGGAAAACTCCTCTTCCTGAGTTCAAATCTGGCCTCAGACACTTACTAGCTTTGTGGCCCTGGGCAAGTCACTTAACCCTGTTTGCTTCAGTTTCTTCATCTATAAAAAATAAGGAAATAGCAAACTACTCCAGTACCTTTGCCAAGAAAACCCCAAATGAGGTCACAAAGAGTTGGACACAACTGAACATGAGTGAACAAGATGAAAATATGTTCTAAAACTACATCTTCCAATCTCCTTATATCCCAGAAACCCACTGAGGGAAGGGAGCTGCATAACTGAGCAGAAATCCCCTTTATGACATCCTTGACAAGTGGGAATCTAGCCTTCTGCTTAAAGACTCACTGGATAGGGAATTCATTACCTTCCAAAGACAGGTACTGGGATCAAGAGCCAGCAGGCCAGGTCACCTTCTTGTTTTTGTGGGGTTTTTTGGGCAGGGCATTGAGGGTTAAGTGACTTGCCCAGGGTCACACAGCTAGTACGTGTCAAGTATCTGAGGCCAGATTTGAAGTCAGGTCCTCCTGAATCCAGGGCTGGTGCTTTATCCAGTGTGCCACCCAGCTGCCCCAGGTCACCTTTTACTTACATGCTGTGTGACCTTGGGCAGGTCCCTTCCCTTCTCTTGGCCTTGGTTTTCCTATCTTTAAAAATCGAAGTGTTTGGACAGAACTGTCAAGTCTTTATTCCATGGCCCCTGATGTAACATGAGACCTGGTAGATAACTCTTTCTTCAGTTAATCTCTATCTCTAGTGATTCACCAATGTCCCTTCTCAATCTTTACCTTTCCAAACTGAAGAATCTTAGTTTTCCGAGTCTGCCTCGCCTCTCCTTAGGCCCATGTCACTTGTCCTTCTCTGACCTTCTCCAGGCTGGCTCTCTTAGGGTTTAAGATGTGGGGACCAAAAAAAAAAAAGAAAGAAAGAAAAAAAAAAGATGTGGGGACCAGGACTACTTGTCAGGTACAGGGAGTGGGGGGAGGGGAGTGAAGATGCTCATGACATGGCCCCTGGTCTCAAGGTTTTTACAGGCCAGATGAGAGTGATTATTGATTGATGCAGTGATTCCTTGGTTGAGCCAATGTCCCTGGAAGAAAGCATTTTTCACCTTTTTGGAGATTGTCAGCATTTATAATTTTGTTTTGTTTTTTGGTAAACTGTGATCTTGCAACTTTTGGTAAACTGTGATCTTGCAAACTTTGAAGAAAAATAAAAAGGCATTTGATCTCTTTTTTCATTTTTAGTATGGAAGAGAAACTGAACAGCTGAACAAGCTCAGTAGAGGAGACGGGAGACAGAACCTCTTTTCCTTTGATGCTGACGTGCAGGTAATGCTAGGCTCTGTGGGAGCTGCAGAGTTTGGGTAGCTCACAGACCCTGTCTGCCCTCATGGTGGTTACAGTCCAGTATGAATAGAAGCTCCCAAAACCCCAATAGCTGTCAAATACACTACTAGATAACGAGCGCATTCAGTCCTAATGTTTAATGCACTTAACAAAGTGTTACAGACGAGATCCAAAAAGGGAGGCTGTTACTGACAAAGCGGAGCACGGCAGCCTGCATGGAGGAGGTGGGGCTTGAGATGAGGTTTAAAGGCTGCCTAAGATTTCATCAGGTAAAAGAGGGGCACTGAGAATATTTTAGGCCCGTGGAAAGAACAGCATGAGAAAAGACAAAAAGATGAAAAAGCAACAGGTATGTTTGGGGGCAGGAAGCAGCCTAGTTTGGCTAGACTGTAGTATACAGTCAAGAGAATAATTATCTGCCATCAGCCTGGGAGGGCGGGGTGATACCAGATTCTAGGAGGCCTTAAATAGTAGGCCTCCCAGAATCTGGTATCAGATGTGATTTGGTAGGTGATAGGAAGCCTCTGATGACTCAGGAGCAGAACCCTAAAATGCTCCCATCTTTCACATCTTTATTGTTCTAGCAGGGGTCTGGAGGGCACATTGCGGGTGGGGCAGAGAGTGGAGTTTTTTGCAGAGAGTCAAGGCAGGCAGGTGTGAGGTCCTGCATTAGAGTGACAGCAGAAGGAAGACCTGTGTAATGTTGAGCTACCAGTTTTGCACCCTGAAGGGCACCAATTCCTCTGTGTGTTTTGTTCATTTTGAACTGTTGTGTGAACAGTTGAGTTTAATATATTTTTCATGTTTAATCTCTCTTTTCCCCAACACCTTGAAGATAAGTTGGAAAAGAGGGTTTTTTAAAAAAATAGGGAGTAGTGTAAACATCTCCCTTTAGCAAAGCGGCACCATGAGAAATGAGGAGCCTTTGGGAAGTGCTATTTGGTTTGGTTGCCCTTTTCCTTCCTCTAGAGCCAATAAGAGAGAACATGCTTGGTTTCCCAAACGTCGGTCTCATGCCATCCATTCCTAAATCTTATGTGCCAAACATATGGGAGCCTTGTCTTTCCCCCCAGATAATTGGGCTTTAATTGGACTTGTCAGGCTTGTTCCTGCTATACAAAGGAACCAACTGAATGTGGTTGAAACCAAAGCCAGCCAGTCTTTTTTTTTTTTTAATTTGTGGTATAACATGTTCGCGGTCATGGAACTGAGCTGGTTTTATGTGGTAGTTGCTTGTCAATGAGTTACTGTGAAGAAAGATGCCTGGTTCTTGTACTAAAGCTCTGAGGATAAAAGATGTCAGTCTTACAATATGGAAGCAGAGGAAATAGATCTGAGTATCCTTTTCCTGTGGGCTCTCTCTGTAGAGCTTTAGCACCTTTTTAAGTTCCCGGTTTAACATGTTGACACGATTGCCTCAGATGTCTCCTGGATAATTGAAAGAGATGCCTCAAACTTGGAGCTGGTAGGGAAGGCCCTAATGGTCTTTCATAAGGGATCGATGGCCTCCAAATAGGAGATAATACATCTCTTCTCATTCCAACATTTGAGAACACAAACAGCAACAGATCACTAGGCAGCTGTTAGGACAGGCCTTTTTAGCCACAATTTGCTTTCTCATGCTGCTGTTGAGAATTGTCCATGAATAGTTATGTTCATTTTTATATTTGTTTGTTGTAGGTAAGCCGATCTAATATGTAAGGCCCCTTTCAGGAGGATTTGATCTTTTATAATAGGCTAGGTCAACACTACCGCAATTAGTTGAGACATTATAGGTAAAGAAACCTACTGGGATTTAAATTACTTCAGTAATTTGAGGAAAGAGTTTGTTTACTATTCTGATATCCATATTGGCAGTTTCTTCTTCTCATATTCATGAGACCACATGCAACTGGGTGGGAGTCAGGAAGACCTCAGTGACAACTCTCTGCCTCATCCAGCACCAAATAGTCATCGCTCTGCTGTGAAGAAGAGAGAAATCTGCCTCGATGTCAGTCTACCACCAGATCATTTCTAGCCCAGAGTCATCATGACAAAACTCTGCCTCTTCCCCTTATTTGTAAACAGAACAAAAATAATGAGCACCTGGGTTGCTTGAGCCAATGGGGCCAGGCTTGGAAATTGAGGGCTGGGAGGGAAGGGCTCCTCAGACTATCACTGGCATGTTCTCTTCCAGGTCTCTTTGTGGTGTCTGGTGGCTTATCTGCTTAGCTTTGGCACGAGCCAGAACCCAAGCCCACAGACTAAGGTTGGGTCCTGCTGATTGGATCCCAAGGCTTATAGTCCTTTAAATTGCTGGTAATTCTGCCTGTGTGTTTTTTCTAGAGGTTGGACTTTTCGGGCATCGAACCAGACATAAGACCATTCGAAGAAAAGTGTAGCCGCCGTTTCATAGTGAGCTGCCATGACATGACCTTCAATGTCCTGGGCCACGTTGGAGACAACACCCAGGGACCACCCACGAATGTATGTATGACCTGACTCTTGGAAACCACAGTCTTGTCATTGGTGCAATTCTTTCAGTCAGGAAATGCTCCTCTTGTATTCTCGTCCCAGCCTTGACCAAATGACAAATATCCTTCGGTTTGTTAAAAGTTATTTTAAAAGTTAAAAGGTATTTTAGATACTTGTGATTCTGAGATAGTTATCACTTTGCATCTTTGTCTGACTTAAACAAGAAATGATTTGATTTTCCTATTCTTGGTTGGGCCTCAGTAACATAAAAAATTATTCCAGCAGTATATTAACAGTGTTTCTGCAGATTTGCTTTTGAATGCAGCTTCCAATTTGACAAAGTCTATCATTTGCTATTTTCAAACGTCTTTTTCTGGCATGCAAATGAGCCACCATTCATTTTGAGTCGTGAAGGGGATGAAAATGAATGCAAAGGGCTTCTTCCCAGCTGCAGAAATGATTAAACGATTTGGGGCGGGGGGGGGGGGGGCGGGGGGGGAAATTCAGAGTGTTAATAATGGATTGTCACACTTAAAAATGCAAATGTTCACTTCCATTCCCAGGTCGAGCCTTTCTTTCTCAACCTTGCCTTGTTTGATGTGAGAAATAATTGCAAGATTTCCGCTGATTTCCACGTGGACCTTAACCCTCCATCTGTTCGGGAAATGTTACTGGGCCCATCATCACACATGGACAATGATGGCACTCCAAAGGGATCTTCATCTAAGGAGAATTTTATTCATGGGATCGAGGAGTCTCAATTACGCTATATAAAACAGGTGCGTGTTATCTTTAGCCTTTACAAGGCTTAGCGAATCAAAAGCAGAATGCACCCTCAGCAATTCCAAGGATTTACAAGACTCTTTCCAGTCTACCTCTTTAAGGTCTAGAGGTACGCAGGGAGGTGGTGGGAGAGAGAGTGAGGTGCTCAAAGTGTTCCCAGTGCATTATGGGTGACATGTAATCACCATCATAGGTAGCATGAGAACATCAGTATATACCTGCTTAACACATTAAGGCACGAGGCCCCCTAAACCACTGTGCTGTGGCAGCTAGACCGTAAGGGAAGAAAGTCTGAAGAACTTCTCTGGACAGCTAAGGTATCTGTCCTGTGGATAAGGACTCAGTGTAAAGTCTTATGGAAAGCAGTTGTTTAAACCACAGATGCATGATCCTGTGTTCTGTCCACTGGGAGGTAAGTTGAGCTAATTTAGTAGAATAATAGCAGCTGTTTAACTATAAAGGGTCTGTTTTCCATCCTCTTGTTGAAGCCTGTGCCAAGAACATAGTATCTATAAAGTGCTTAGGAATTCTCCCATCTGTATGGATTGGAGACTATGAGGGATGAAGGGGAAACAGGGTTCATAGTCTCCCTTCCATGCCAATAGAGGCATGAAACCCAAAGCAAAAACCAAACAAACCAAATGGAGAGCCGGCTACTGTATAATGAAGATGAGAGGGGGAGAGGGGAGAGGGGAGAGAGGAGAGAGGAGAGAGGAGAGAGGAGAGAGGAGAGAGGAGAGAGAGACAGACAGACAGACAGACAGACAGACAGAGACAGAGACAGAGACAGACAGAGACAGAGGGAGAGAGGGGGAGAGGGGGACAGAGAGAGGAGAAAAGAGAAAGGAGGGAGAGAGATAAGGAGAAAGGACAGAGAGGAGAGAGAAGAGAGGAGAGAGAGAAGGATATGGGGGAGAGGTGGGAGAGAGGGGACAGAGAGACAGAGAGGAGCGAGAAAGCGAGAGAAGGGAGGGAGAGAAGGAGAGAAAGAGAAATGGCTTGGACAGAATCTGTGCATGGTGGATGAGATGTAATTTCTGCCTGTTTTCACTGGCATCTGAGGCCTTGCTCTGATTCATTATTCCAACCCCTATCTCCTTAATCTCCCTTGATCCTTTTCTAGCACCACCTGATCTGCTAGGCAGGTCCTTCTAGGGTGTATGTTGTCAATATGTCTGCATGTGTGTGCACAGATCTGTCCTACACACATGATAATGTGTAGCAACACTAGATTTCCCTCACAATATTTAACAAGGCATTTCAAGTCATCGGATATATACTGAGTGTTTATTGTGAGGTAATATAAAGATCTGTGATGTGGCCCCTTTCCCAAGTGGTCTTATAACCTACCTAGTGAAGTAAGCCTAAACACAAGGGCCAGTTAAAAGAATAATACTTGGGTGGATCCTAGATTTTGTCAGTATGGAAGGATACTCTGTCCCTCTGTGTAGCTTACAACCATGCCTCTTCATCCCATGGGCTTCTTGGCCATGTCTTCCCATAGATCCTCCACAGACTGTCCCCTCAATGCACTGGAGAACTTTTGTCATTGCGCAGGTAGCAGAGCAGCATGCAGACTGTGCATCTGTTTGACATGGTTCTTGCTAGGTGGCCGGTCCACCTCCTTTCTGCTCATACATGACCTAAACTACTTGTGGCACATAGATATTATGCACCTGAACTTATGCCCAGCCTTTGGGTCACCTGCAGATTCTATTGTGTGATATTGTAGTCCAAGGTTCACAGCCATGCATGATCACTGGGAAAATACTGAAGATGTATAATGACAGCCAGTGAGTGATTGCTCTAGGAGTTAAAGAAAGCTAAAGATGAGACTGGTGGTCTATAGTTAAAAGGAGTGGGGCATGAGCTGAGTCTTGAAGACTAGGAAGGCTCTGGCTGGCTGGAGAGGAGGGACCCAAAATCTCTCCCTGAGCTTTATTTGCCCGGCTGAGGACACCTGGGAGAGATGATGCCCTTCACTCAGAAGGAGGGGATTTTCTTTCGAAGAGGGAGGATTTTTCTCACTTTGCTCCATAGTAGGCTAGACCTATTGCTTTGATGTTCCAGTTGAGAAGAAGCAGCCGCCCACATAGAACAGCATTCAACCATGGGTTGCCATTGGGATTGCTGAAAAAATGAGTCCATTTGCCAAGAGCTCCCTCTTCTTTCTTCCTCATCTCATGTCACTTATATGCCTTCTGCCACCATCTCTTCCTTCACCCTATCTCATAAAATGAGGTGGCCCTTCTTGCCAAGGCCAACTCCTTTACATGAAGATCATCCCATTCTGTCCCATCTTAGCCAGCAGATTGTCCCCTCTATAACCTCCACTCTTTTTTTATGGGGCAATGGGGGTTAAGTGATTTGCCCAGGGTCACATAGCTAGTAAGTGTCAAGTGTCTGATGCCGGATTTGAACTCAGGTACTCCTAAATTCAGGGCCAGTGCTTTATCCACTGCGCCACCTAGCTGCCCCTATAACCTCCGCTCTTGAACTTCAATCTCTCTCTTTACACTGGCTGCTTCCCTATTACCTATAAACTTTCCCATGTCTCCCCCACCCTCAAAGATCTCATTTGATCCATCCATAACTGTGGTCCTATATGTCTTCTAGCTTGAGAAGGCTGTCTATAATCAATGCTTCCTTGCCTCTCATTCTCTTGTTAACTCTCTATAATCTGTTTTCTGATCTCATCATTCAACTGAAACCAATGATCTCTTTGTTGCCAAATCCAGTGGACTTTTCTCAGTCCTCATCTTCCTTGATGTTTCTCCAGCCTTTGCCACTGTTAGTTACGCTCTCCTCCTCTAGGTTTTGGGGATGCCCTTCTCTCTCCCGATTCTCAGCCTCCTTTGCTGGATTTACATTCAGGTCATGCTTGCTAATTGGGGGTATCCCCCCAGGGCTCTATCCTGACCCCCATTGTCTTTTCTCTCTGTACTATTTCACTTGGTGACCTCATCAGCTCCCATTATCATCTCTGTGCTAATGATTCTCAGATGTAAAAATTCCACTCTAACCTCTCTGCTGACACTCAGTTTCATATCTGTGACTGTCTCTTGAACTTCTAGAAGTAGATGTCTTGTAGAAATCTCAAACTCAACATGGAGGGAAGAGGGGATATTTATGTACTACCTCCTATATGCCAGGCACCTCTTCCTAACTTTCCTGTTATTGGTGAGGATACCACCATCATCCCAGACATGCAGGCTGGCAACTTAAGTGTCATCAAGTCCTTACTGTCTTGACCCCCCACCCATGTCCAATCTGTTGCCAAAAGCTTGTCCATTTCCCCTACATGACATCGCTCATCTATATGCCCCTTCTTTCCTCTGACACTGCCCCTTCCCTACTATAGATCCTCATCTCCTCAACCTGAACCACTGTAATAGCTGGCTGGTTGGTCTTCCCACCTCAAGTCTCTCTCTGCTCCAGTCCATCTTGCACTCAGCTGTCAGAGTGATCTCCTATGTAAGACCTCCCTTCAGTATGTTCCAATGGCTCCCTCTCACCTCCAGGATCAAATAGAAAATCCTATGCCAGCCTCCTTACATGTCCCCAAGCTCCATGTATTTTTTGATGTAGTGACAATGACCTCCTTGCTGTTCCTCCAATCAGACATCCCACCCATTCCTGGAATGCTCTTCCTCTTCATCTGGGCTTCTTTTAAATCTTTACTAAAATCCCACCATCTGCAGGAAACCTTTTCTGATCTTCTGAATTTGGGTGCCTTCCCTCTGTCGATTGATTCCTATTTTTCCTGTGTATATTTTCTTTGCACTTAGTTATTTGTGTGATGTCTCCTCCAGTAGACTGTGAGCCCCTTGAGGGCAGGGACCACCTTTTACTTTTCTTTGTATCCCTAGTTCTTAGCACTGTGCTTGGCACAGTGTAGGCACTTAATAAATGTTTATTAACTAACTGCAATAATTTTATTTTTTTCTTTCAGGGAATTTTCTCAGTGACTAATCCCCATGTTGAAATTTATCTCGTTGCCCGCATAGAGAAGGTGTTACAGGGGAGCATTACACATTGTGTTGAGCCCTACATCAAGACCTCTGATCCAGTTAAGGTATTAGGGAGGTGAAAACGGGAGAATTTCAGATTGGGGGGGATTTTTACATCTTATTGAGCTTTTAAACAATATTTCTGGTCAGTCCCAAGGAAAAAATTCCTTTTCTTTGAGTGTTCTGTCTCCTCTGTTAGCTCAAATAAAACACATATAGCAGCTGAAAGGAGTCACTTGTTCCATTCCATCTCTGTCCTGGCTGGTGGCTACTGTTGCTTTCTGCGTATATGTTGGAAATGAGATAGTGCTTAGATATTTTAGAAAGTACCATTGCTCTGTCACAAACAACCAGCGCCAGTTACCTTTTAGATCTAGGGAATATCCACCTCTACAAGGTACTATAGACAGCACTTACCCAAGGGAGGCACTTAGCTGGCTGGCAGAACTGGAACTCAGCTCTTTCAGCTGCATTCTAACGCTCTTTCCTTTGTTCTCCTGTTGGCATGAACCATTTTAGCACAGATTCTGTGTCATAAACACCTGGAAGTGACGTTAGCGGCTGTCTAGTCTAGCCCTCTCATTTCATAGATGAAGAAACTGAGGCCCTGCCCAAGGCCATCCAAGTATTAAGTAGCATGGTAGAGTTCAGAGCCAGGTCTGAATCCAAATTCAATGTTCTTCCCACATGTTCATTGATTTACTTCTTCAATGAGTTTATGAATTGGCAGGTGCTGCAGGGATGTATGACTCATTTGTGAAGGGAAGGTCTGGAAAATATGAAAGCAGTGGGCCAGATGCCTACGTTGTCTCTCGGGAGAGGAGGCAGGCAGACAAATGCTCTGTTACCTTGTAGGCATGGTAACTCCTTGACACTTATTGCTACAAGACGCATTCACTTGGTAATTGGTCATGGGTCTCTTTCCTTGAGGTCATGTGTATCTTGTGCAGGCCACTCCTGTCTGATTAATTAGCATTTTTCAAAAGGAAACAAGCTTAAACCAGCTGAAGATATGGCTGGTCTGGTCTTTCAGAATCCAGTCCTGGTGGGTCTCTTTGCTTTTGATGTGTTTCAGAAGGAAATGGAAACTGGACTCTATTTGATGGCTCCACTGGGGATGATAGTTTGAGCCATGTGTCGGCCAAAGTGGGAGTGGGAATAACCATTGCTCTTCTCCTGTCTCTTCCCTTAGACTGCCCAGAAGGTGCATAAGGCAGCCAGGCAAGTGTGCAGCAGGCTCGGACGGTACCGGATGCCCTTTGCTTGGGCTGCCAGGTCTGTACATGTTTGAATTCACATCCTTTTGGTCTTCGTGCTGAGATTCTGTACAATCCACCAAGCATGTATGAAGCACCTGGTATGTGCAAGGTACAACAGTGGGCCTGAGGGATAGAAAAATATTGCCCTCCAGGAGTTTACATTCTTCTGGGCATAGGGGTGGGAGCAATAGTGTTTTGCTTGTTGAATGGAATTGAGTTCTTACTGAGATATGCAGTGGAGCATTTTTCTTATTCTCAATAGGAAATGTGAAGTGTAAGAGTTCTTTTTCTTAGAATTTGCTGTGTATCAAGGACTCATTCTTTATTTGAGAAAATTTCCCATTTTGACTCAAGGTTGGGGACAGGCACTGTTACAAATTTCATTTGATCCTCACAACAACCATGAGAGGTAGGTGCTGTTATTATTCCCATTTTATAGTTTAGGAAACTGAGGAAGATGATGGTTAAGTGACTTGCCCAGAGTCACACACCTAGGAAGTGACCGTGGTCAGATTTGAATTCTGTTCTTTCTGACTCCAGGGTTAGTGCTGGGTACCCTGTGGCACCCCCAGCTACCTTTTTTGGTTTGGACCTTTGCATTGGTGGAAAGAACTTTCACTGATCAAGAATGTCAGCTTGTCTGTAACATAAAAGTTCTTTATTATTTTCTAGTTACATGTAGAGATAATTTTCAACATTTGCTTTTATAAGATTTCTAGTTCCAAATTTTTCCTTCCCTCCCCCTTCCCCAAGACAGCAAGCAATTTGATATAGGTTATACATGCATCGTATATTCTTTTTTTAATTTAATTTTTTGCAGAGCAATTAGGGGTAAGTGACTTGCCCAGGGTCACACAGCTCGTAAGTGTCAAGTGTCTGAGGTCAGATTTGAACTCAGTTCCTCCTGAATCCAGGGCCTGTGCTTTATCCACTGTGCCACCTAGCTATATTAGTAAAATGTTGACTGGCATGCTGAAATGTTAAATGACTTGTCATGGGTCACACAGGCAGTATATATAGGGGTGAGACTTGAACACAGGTCTTTCTAACTTCAAGTTCACCTCTCTGTCCTGATATATCCCACTGCTACTCTTAATCTTAGGACATTTTGATGATATCTTTCTTACTTGTATATTTGAGGACACGGTCCAGCAAGCACTTATTGAGCACCTACTATGGTGCGAAGCATTGTGTTAGGTATACAAAGACAAAATGAAAAAAAAAAACACCTCCTCTCTTCAAGGAGCTTCCATTTTACTGGCCAGCTAGGTGGCACAGAGTGAATTCAAAGAGGTAGAGTGCTGGGCTTAGAGTCAGGAAAATCTGAGTTCAAATCTGGCCTCAGACTCTTAACTATGTGACCCTGGGCAAATCACTTCCACCCTGCTTGCCTCAGTTTCCTCATCTGTAAAATGAGATGCAGAAGGAAATGGCAAACCACTCCAGTATCTTTGCCAAGAAAATCCCAAATGGGGTCACAAAGAGTTGGACACGACTGACAAATGACTTGAATAAGAACAAGGAGGCTGTGCAGTTTTCAGATTCATTGGGGGAAAGGGCAGCATCTTGTGAATTCAGTTAATTCTGGCAAGGTTAGGGTACTGGGTGCAACACAGATTGGAGGAAAAGCTGACTAAGTGAGCTTTCTCTCCTTTCATTATTTGAACTCAACTCCTTCACTAGAAGATCTCAAAGTGCAGTGCATATTAGTTGACAAAAAGTCTCATTCTTATTTTTCAGATTGAAAAAGTAAAAACCAGGGAGGTAGATAGTAGAGAGTAGCATACGTTGGCACCCTGCAGCTATCCAGGTAATGCTCAGAAGTGGGAGCCGTGTGGTCCAGTGCTCTCACAAAAAGTTCCTGACTGCAGATACACACACTTGACTCCTGATTCCTCCATATTGGATAGGGCAGCAAAACATTTGAAAAGCTTTAAAAGCTAAAACCGATTTTTTTTATTCTCATGGCCCCTTTCTCCTCTCTCCCCTACTTTGTCAATTTATTTTTGCCATTTTTATGTACTCAATCTTCCCACAAGTTGCTTTGGTTATCAGGAGCAGCCGGAATCCTTGCAGAAGGATTGGTTCAAACCTGAAAAAAGTGTGATCCGACATGTTGTTGTTTGTCCTTCATTCTTGAAGACATGACATTGGGAGATGGTGTCATGACTTGCACTGAATTGAATTTAAGTGAGGGAGGGCTGTGCAATGTCACCAGCCTCACTGGAGAACCTCCAGAGCCATCTGGGTCCAGTGGCAAGATACACATCAGGACAACTGCCTATAGCCCAAGATGTTTGAGGCAATTGGGGTTAAGTGACTTGCCGGGGGTCACACAGCTATTAAGTGTCAAATGTCTGAGGCCAGATTTCAACTCAGGTCCTCCTGACTCCAGGGCCAGTGCTCTCCACTGTGCCACCCAGCTGCCTCAACTGGACATATTAGCTTAAAATCAAAGAAGTCTTCTTAAAAGGCATTCTTAGTATTTAAGTTCTGACCAAGCCATCAAAGGTAACAGTGGATAGAATGTTAAGACTTTGGAAGCAGGAAGATATGAGTTCAAACCCTACCTCAGACACTTACTAGTTATGTGACCCCAACTGGTTCGGTTAACCTGTTTGCCTCAGTTTCCTCATCTGTAAAATGGGGATAATAATAGCACCTACCTCAGAGTTGTTTTTGTTTTGTTTTTGCAGAGCAGTGAGAGTTAAGTGACTTGCCCAGGGTCACACAGCTAGTGACAAGTGTCTGAGGCCGGATTTGAACTCAGGTCCTCCTGAATCCAGGGCCAGTGCTTTATCCACTGCACCACCTAGCTGCCCCTGGGTTGTTTTGAGGATAAAGTGAGATAACATGTAAAGTGCTTTGCAAACTTTAAAGTGCTAGTTATTATTGTTGCTGTCATCATCATCATCACTCAAAGGCTTTCTCACTGGAAACAGCATTCTCAGCACGTAGAGACAGCTTGTCAGAGTATCCCCCAGACATTCCATGCCGTGTGTCAACATTCCTTGAAGACTGAATTTAGAGAAATGGTTCTTCGTTTCGGCTCACTCGGGAATATTTTAGGATACTGAAAAACCCTTTTATTGTTCTTTTAGGCCAGTTTTCAAAGATAGTCAAGGCTCTCTGGATCTAGAGGGGAGATTTTCTCCTTTCTATAAACAAGACAGCAACAAGCTCTCTAGTGAAGATATTCTCAAGTTACTTTCTGAATACAAGAAGTAAGTTGACTAGCTTACTAAAGTGTAAGCATTTTCATTTTATTTAAAGAGAAGTTTGAGTAATATCTAGGGAATATTGGATATTCTTTTTTTTTTTTTGCGGGGCAATTGGGGTTAAGTGACTTGCCCAGGGTCACACCGCTAGTAAGTGTTAAGTGTCTGAGGCCGGATTTGAACTCAGGTCCTCCTGAATCCAGGGCTAGTGCTTTATCCACTGCGCCACCTAGCTGCCCCCCAGATCTTGAGATTGAGAATAATATTGCTACTATGTTCCATATTCACAATTTAAAGACTAACATATGTTTCCTTTATACCCAGGCCAGAGAAGACCAAGTTACAGATCATTCCTGGACAGTTAAACATTGTAATAGAATGTGTACCACCAGATTTCTCAAGTAAGAACTCTCATATGTAATGTTAAAAGTAACTTTTTTGCTTTATATAGTACATTGCGGTTGCCATATTCTCTTCACTGTGCAATATAAAACAATAGTGACCGTTACAAGATGACCCTTTGTTATTGTTTATTCCCTTTCTGGCCTAGTCTTCTCCTGTGTAAAATGAGAAGGTTGGGATGGATCCCCAGGGTCCCTGGTAGCTCTCATGTTCTGTGTTCCAGGACACTTAAGTCAATTGGATCTTATTTTAATAAGTGAAGTGCAAAGGTTGTGTGATAAAATGCTCTTCCCCAAAGGGAAGGTGAAGGCACTTTCCAGCTACTCTCCTCAGTTTCCATCCCAGCCCACGAGGAATTTTTTCTGTGTCGTAATGGTTTCTTTTTTCATAACTTTTCCTGTAGCTCTGTGGAATCCCTTTTCTGGATTAAGCATTTCATTGGTTGCACATCTTAAGAATGACATTTCTGGAGTTTTCCATTGTCTCACAGGTGAAAAATTACACTTGGACCCAATTACCTTTTTGAGTTAATAACCATGAGCTGGTTGGCAATGGAAATCTACTCTTATTTTGCTGCTGCTGGTAAAAAAAGATGCAACGAAAGCTAAATTGCAACCACACGGAAAAAAGAATCGATTTCTTCACACAATTGAAGGCTGAAATGGCAATCTGTGTTGCAGCCAATTACTTTCCACAGTCGGTGTTGAGATCAGGCCTGGACCAGCCTCACACTTACTTCTCTTGACTGCTCGTGTTTCTGTAGTAGCTCTTTCTTTTTTTAAT
The DNA here is from genome assembly GCF_019393635.1 of Dromiciops gliroides. NCBI lineage: Eukaryota > Metazoa > Chordata > Mammalia > Microbiotheria > Microbiotheriidae > Dromiciops > Dromiciops gliroides. Next base: position 10,217,767 of record NC_057867.1, read on the forward strand.
TTTTAGGAAGTCGCTTAGAATTCAACCTGGTGAGCAAGTTATTGGGAGAGCTTTGTGCATTCGTAGGTCATTTGTTTAGGAAATGCCAGATTGTCTGAATGTGGGCTGCAGCTGCCTCATGTGTAGCCCTTACCTGGCTCTGTTTTCACTCGTAGATTGTGTCACTGCTTCCTATGTGCCTGTGAAACCTTTTGTGAAGAATTCTCAGAATATCACGGTGGAAGTTGAAGAGTTTGTTCCCGAAGTGGCAAAATATTGTTATCCTTTCACAGTTTACAAAAACCACTTGTACGTATATCCTCTGCACTTAAAGTATGATAGCCAGAAGACATTTGCAAAAGTGAGTAGTTATTTAGCTTCATTTTCAAATGTAGAGGTTCTGTTCGAACCCTCAGTCTTCTGGCTTCTTCCCGAATCATGAATAATCTTTCTGAATAAGGCCTTCTTTCCTAGGCGAGGAACATTGCTGTGTGTGTGGAATTCCGGGATTCAGATGAAAGTGATGCTAGCGCTCTGAAGGTGCGTTAGTTCATTCATTGGTGTTTGTTTCTGTTAGCCATGGGGCCGCTCATCTCCAGGAGGTCAGTAGCGAGCAGAGGGAGGATCACACGGAGAAAGACACATAAAGATATCTGAATTCTCTTTGACTCTTAGCCTTGTGGGAGAATTCAGTGATGATAATCAAGAGCCTAACAGTTTGGGCAAGATTCTCAAGTCTATAGCTTTTTGATTTGCCTTTCTGCTTTTGTAGAAAGGTCCCAGGTCACCTTGTCTTTTGACCAGCTAGAGCTTGTGATAGTACCATCATGGGACTAGCCAACACCTTTTTGCTTGCAACCTGAACAGGCTTGGAGCAGGCAAAACCGAAGCATGCCCGCCTTGATCTATGTTGTACCTTGCCTTTTGTGCTTTGCACATTGGGGCCTTGATTCTTGAATCATTGTTCCCTCCAGAGCCAAGACAGGGTGTTATAAGGGGGCTGCTGTCACTGCCAGACTTCTCCACTTTGGGGCAACTTTGTGTCACAGGACAGAAAAGGCCTGCTAGGGGGCATCCAACTGCCACCTAACATCTGCTCAGCCTCCCTAAACCAGACTTTATTTCAGATGCCTAGAGGGCAACAGAGTCTGTTCTGTCCCTCAGGGTCTCCTTTTCATGCTGAGCAGCCCTTCCCTTCAGAAACCTACATTTCAGGCAAAATTAGGTAGTTTTAATTAAGCCCTTTTTCTACTTTCAGTGGCAATAAAATGTAATAGGAAGCATCATGGTACAGTGGAAAGAAAACTGGCTTGGGAGTCAAAGGGACTGGGTTCAAATCCTACTTCTTTCACTACCTGTGTGACCTTAGGCAAATCCCTTACCCTCTCTGGGTATCAGTTTCCTCAGTGGAAAACAGGAGGTTTAGACTAAGTGACCTCTGCAGTTCCTTCCAGTGCTCTATCTGTGTTCCTTTGGCGAGCTCCTAGAGTCCTGGGTAATCTCATTCCAAAGTAATCCCTGGACCTTGGAATATAAGATCAGTGATCTCAAAGTGTTTCTGCAGCAGCACAGGACACAGTGTGTGTGTAGTGTGTCATTTCTTAATAGGCAAAGAAGTTCACCAGCAAGTCAAAAAGGGAGTCAAAGAAGGATCAGGCTGAGCAGTGGTGGAATATTCAGAAATGCAATCCAGGGCATCAACTTGATTAGACTTTTGAAAAGTGAGGCAAACTAATAGAAGAATAGCCCTGCGCTGGGCCTAGGAAGATCAAACAGTCACACTTGAAAGGAAAACAGAATGACGTACTAAGCTAGAGAACTAGAAGGCCAGTCCTTTGTGTAGATGACTTACAAGGAAGGAGGAAGTAAGCTCCTGGCTTGGATGTTTGGGTGGGAGCCCCTTTGGGCCCAGATTGTTGGACTGTCTATTTCTTTAGTTGGTCCATTCGATGGACCTCCTAAGCCTCAAGAAGAACACTTGCCTAATATTCAGAACGTTACCCCACCAACTGCTAAGAGGTAGCTAGCTTGTGACCAGGCTCCAAATTCTTTTTGGTGGATAACTCCAGGCCTCTCCTCCCTTAGTTAGCCTATTTTGCCAGATCTTTTGGAGCCTCACACTCCAGCTGATTGGGGTGTTTGATGCTTTCCTTTGTCCCTGTGACCCCAGACCCCTTCATCACATGAAACCTCAGAGAAGACAATATGGGATTAGGCCAGTGACAGTGGTTCTTTCTTTTGCAGTGTATTTATGGCAAGCCTGCCGGGTCTGTTTTTGTTGCCAATGCTTTTGCCATCGTCTCCCATCACAACCAAAATCCAGAGTTCTATGATGAGGTAAGAGTGTCTTCCTCCAACAGGTAGGCCCTACACAGATGCAAAGGTGTGGTCTAGGGAACTAAAAATGGCTCAAGCCAAGCCTGTTACTTGGAGGTTATGCTGGCAAATCGAGGCCAGTCTCTAGCCCTGTGGCAGGAGAATAGCTAGAGGAAGTGATTTCTCTACTAGGAGACAGTGTTATCTGTGACTCCCTTCCTTGGCCTTGGTTTCCTTCTGTGTAAGAGAAGAGAAGACTGGATGAGGCACTAAGGTCCCATGGTTCAAAGCTGTTAAATCCCCTTCCATTTAGAAGTCCTTCATGCCACTGAGTTACATTCAGAAGGAGGTACCTCAATACACTTGAGCCATTAGCCCCTCCTGGCATATGCCTTCCTTTCCCAGCATCCACTTCACCTTATGTCTGTCTCTGTCTCCCTCCCCTGTGTTTCCAGCACTGTGCCTACCTTCCTTTCATGTCTCCATTTCTGTCATGGAATGGTGGCGTTTTGGGGGTATTAGAGCTCTAAGTCTATTGTATTATGAATATGAGCACCATGATCCACCTGTGATACGTGGTTATCAGTCATAAAGGTAATCCAAAGGCTCAGCTCTCCCCTCTATGGTCTGTTCTCTTGGATCCACAGCTCATGTTCTCAGTTGGGGAAGGTGGTAGAGTATCGCCCCTTAAGGAGCCATTTGCACCCTAGGCTTACAAACCACCAAGGCAAACTCATGTGGCCTGCCCATGGTTCCGTAGCAACTGTACATTGGAGATAGGACTTCCAGCCAGGCGCTGCTCTGGAGGGATGTTGGTTTTAAGATGGTGGGAACAGGGAGCAGGGGAAGAGGGAGAGAGGGAGAGAGACGGGGGGGGGGAGAGAGAGAAAGGAAAGGGGGAATAGATGGGGAGAGAGGGGCAGGCGAGGGGGGAGGAAGGAGAGAGAGGAAGAGGGAGGAATAGGGAGAAGAAGGGGAATAGAAAGAGGAGGGGGGAGGGAGAGAGAGGAAGAAAAAGAGAGAATAAAAATTGCTATTATCCCAAGCCGTATTAGATGCTTTGTGAGATGAGAATATTTCTCTTCTTTATCCCTTAGAGGTATTACAAATGTGAATGAGGTCATGCTCATAAAATGCTTCCAGGACCTCTCAGACAAACATTATGGTTGTGTTCACTATATAATGGTTAATAATTAGTTTTCATCTACTTGCTCAAAAGAAAAGTTCTTTTTGAAGATCTTTAAGGGCTATATTTTGTAGGTTATTACTGTGGTGATTTTCTGTAACGATGAGAGATTTTCTAAAATTTCCCATATTTATGATGATTCAGGAGACAGTAAAAAGTGGCCTCTTTGCTGCTTTATTCAGGTGAATTGAAGTGGGTCTTATTTTAACAGATTCAATTTGACAAATGTCCTTTCTGGTAGGGTGGGGAGGAGTGACAGCCATATATTTTTCACTCGGTGTCTGAGGGGCCCACCAAGCTACTATAATAGAAACCACTGCATTGTCCAGAAGCACTCTAGGATTCCCTACCTGGCCCCCTGGGCAGGGAGTGCTTTCTGACCAGTATGATAAAAGCCAAATGAAAATAATTCGGTATGGAATTGGATCATGGAAAAATTGAAATAAAATGCCATATCTTGTCTTTTCAGATTAAAATTGAACTTCCCATTCACCTTCATCAAAAACATCATTTGCTTTTCACTTTTTATCACATTAGTTGTGATATCAACACAAAGGGGACAGCCAAGAAACAGGACACTGTGGAAACTTCAGGTATGTGTCTTCTTGGAATGTCTCCCCAGCTGCTTTGAAAACAATTACTCTTCCTTTTTTCGTTTTGTTTTTTTTCCTTAAGCAGGAGAGGTGCTTTCATCTGATTAAAATGTCTTCCGAACCTAAAACTCTGAAACCCCACTTAGGTGCTCGGAGAACTGGACAGACTAGACAGTAATTTTCCTATGCTCCTCTAAGTGTATGCTCAGGGAAGTGCATTTGTTGTTTCTACATCGAGGACTGAAGGGTAGAGCTAACCCACTTAGTGGAGGTGGGGTGGTAACCAGAATTCCAGTCCTGCTCATTGTAGAACAGGACAATAATTCTAGTGCCAGGGACATCTGTGAGCCTGCAGGATATAAGTACTTGACTGGCACCAGTGAGAAGTGGACAGCTCTAAGACTGAACAGGTTGTGGAAGTGAAGCCACAGGGAGTATGTTGGCATGGTCTAACCTCAGAGTCCATCGTGAAGGCATCCCTGAAAAAACGATTGGTTAGGCCACCTAGTGAGGGAGGCCGCAAATAGAATGTCAGACTTGTCAGGAGAACAGGGTTCAAATCCTACCAGGCAGGAAAGGACAGGACTAGGAAATATACTCTTGGACACAGAAGGGGCAGGCTGAAAAAGCCACAGAATTTTCTGAACTAGAACAGAAATTTCAAAGTACCCAAACAGAGGCAAGTTATTGTCATAATTAAGATGGTCCCTTGGGGCAGCTAGGTGGTGCAGTGGATAGAGCACCGGCCCTGGAGTCAGGAGTACCTGAGTTCAAATCCAGCCTCAGACACTTAACACTTACTAGTTGTGTGACCCTGGGCAAGTCACTTAACCCCAATTGCCTCACTTAAAAAAAAAAGATGGTCCCTTAGGACCCTGTGTAGTGTTAGAGATACCTCTGCATAGAACTTGGGGCCCACGTGAATCAGCTTGCCCTAGGCATCCCCAAATGCATGTCTATTATAGCTTCATTCCCAGGGATCTTGGGAGATTTACACAGGAGCAAGCCTGGATTAGTCTTTTTTTTCAATATTAATAGTATTTTTTTCCAGTTACATGTAAAGAGAGTTTTCAACTTTTGTTTTTATAAGATTGAGTTCCAAATTTTTCTCCTTCCTTCCCCTATCCCCAAGACAGAAAGCAATCTGATAGAGGTTATGCATGTACAATTGCATTAAACATATTTCTGCATTAGTCATGTTGTGAAAGAAGAATCAGAACAAAAGGGGAAAACCTCAAAAAAGAAAAAGTAGAAATAGTATGGTTCAATCTGCATCCAGATTCCACAGGTTTTTTTGATTTTCTGGATGTAGAGAGCATTTTTCATCATGAGTCCTTTAGAATTGTCTTGGATCATTGTATTGCTTCAGAAGAGCTAAGTCTGTCACAGTTGATCATCACACAGTGTTGCTATTACTGTGTACAATGTTCCCCTGGTTCTGCTCACTTCACTCAGCATCAGTCCACTTAAGTCTTTCCAGATTTTTCTGAAATCTGCCTGTTCATCATTTCTTACAGCACAAAAGTATTCCATTACATTCATATACCACAACTTGTTCAGCCATTCCCCAATTGATGGGCATTCCCTCGATTTCCAATTCTTTGCCACCACAAAGAGAGCTGCTACAAATATTTTTGTACATGTGGATCATTTCCCTTTTTTTATGATCCCTTTGGGATACAGACCTAGTAGTGGTATTACTGGGTCAAAGGGTATGCACAGCTAAGCCTGGATTAGTCTTACATGATCAAGGGATAAACTCAGGAATTGGGTAGTTCCTGTCCTTTATCTCCAAGATTTGTCCTTCCTGAGTTATTCTGGCCCTAAATAAGGCCTAGACTGGACTCTTTGATTTTTGTGGTTTTTTTTTTTTTTTTTTGCAGGGCAGTGGGGGTTAAGTGACTTGCCCAGGGTCACACAGCTAGTGTCAAGTGTCTGAGGCCAGATTTGAACTCAGGTCCTCCTGAATCCAGAGCTGGTGCTCTATCCACTGTACCACCTAGCTGTCCCTTTAATTCAGTCTTGTTGCCCAGTTGCCTGTAGACCTTCTAGAACTTTCTGTTGGTTCCAGTGAACATTCAGGCGAGTTCTATGGCATAATTCTGCTTCTGCTTCATGCCATCCTGGCCTCTGTAGCACATTAGACTTGGAAATCAGCTAAGGAAGGAAACCACTGCTGGAGTGTGGCCCTGCCTCCTTACTGAGTTTCCTTCCATAAAGGGTCTCTAAGCCAGCCTTTGGCTCCGAATGTCCATGGTCCAACTGCTCAGACTGATTCACAATACAGAGCCAATGACAAAAGGAGACATTTTTCTTTCCTTTTCATATTTTCTGGGTTGGAAAACTCTTCTCACTTTGTCAGCTCTTTGGTTTAACTATTTTGACAGAGTTTCTGCATGACTATTCAACTCACGTTACGGACCAGACTTCTTATAAAACAACCCAGCCTCGGAGTTCTGCTAGTACAGAAAGAGCTTCAGGCACTTGGCATTCTGGGAAAGCCACTTGGGCCGTGTAGGACTGATCCTGCAATTAAGAAGGAAGCCTCTGACAGAAACTGTGCAGCCTTCACGCTCCCAGCTCACACTGACAAATGCATTCCAGGCTATGCCCTGAAGTGGGGTTTCAAAGAGTGCAATCCAGGGCGAGGTTATAGGCCCCTGAAAGGCCCAGTCATATAAAGAGTGGAGATGCAGCTTCCCTTCATCCTGAGGAGGACACAGGACACTAGCTTTCTTAGTATGACTTTGGTGTGGAAATCCTGGAGTGGAACGAAAGCATGAGGCTGTACTTACAGCTCACCTGCCACTCCCCTCTGGGTCCCATCACACAAAGTACTGGTGCCTTTTGCTTGGGAGAAATCTAGCTTTAACAGAGCACATTTCCCAGTCCCTTTTGCACAGAAGGATGATAACCCAGCTAGTGGCTCAGAGGTTAGAGGGCTGGGCCTGGACTCAGGAAAACCTGAGTTCAAATCCAGCCTCAGATACTTATTAGGTGTGTGACCCTAGACAAGTCACTTCAACCTGTTTATTAGAGAAGGAAATGACAAAGCACTCTGGTATATATCAGCATAGTCCACGTGTTCATGAAGAGTTGGATATGACTAGACCACAAATAACAACATAGCCAAGTCATGTGAGCATTCACAAGCAGGGTTAGAACCTTAGTATATTGGAGAGTCTCTGTGACATCTCATTCCAGGTGTGTTTCTGCTGTTTCAGTTATTTCCATTTAATGGGAAGAAAGTAGATGCTATTGTGTGTGTGTTGGAGGGGGGGAATCTTCTAGGTAGGGAAGCCATGACAGATGGAAACCGAGCATTATCTCATACTGTTCTTCTCTGGCCCATCCCCTGCTCCCTATCTCCATGCCTTTGTTTGCACCACTTCTGCTCTGCTGGACCCTTTAAAGCCTCACCAAAAAGTTGCCTCCTTCAGGAAGCCTTCCTTGATTTCCCAGTCTTGAATCACCTTTCCTCCCCCAGGCCTCACATAGCACTTTGTTTACAACTCTTAGAGCTCCCTAAGTAGACTGTAAGCTCCTTGTTTGGTGGGTTTTGCCCAAAGCAGTTACTTAATAAGTTTTATTTAAACTAGATTTAAGGAATGATAATGATAATGTATTGCTGTAGAGTTTCTTATATATATTTTTTTCATGATTCAATTTTGTCCTTACATAAACCGTTTGATAGAAAGACAAAGGGTAGTATCCCTCATTTATAGATAAGGAAACTGAGTTTCTTTTCTTAGAAACTGGCTTCTAGTGCCAGGAGCTCCCTAAACTCTGTTTAGGGATTAAGTCCTTAAATCTGTTCCTCCTTCAAATTTGCTTATCTTATTAAGGAGAAAGTAAGAGAGCACCTAGTTGCCTTTGATGGCCTTTGGACATGACTGTAATCCGGATGAATGACATCTTAATATTTACTAAGAGAACTAGAAAATGGGATTAGATCATGGAATGTGGGAGACTAGAGAAGGGCCCATGGCCCAATATTCAAAAAAGAGAAGACACTCTGGGCCAGGGAGTCTGACTTCAATTCCTGGCAAAATTCTAAACTGTTTTCTTGAAGGAATGGTTCGCAAACATGTAGGAAAAGCAGCATTAATGAATCACTGCCGTATATGAAGTTCTGTGTTCACCTGAAGCCGTGACACATTAGGAATTCTGTTAATAAGAGGAATGAAGGGTCTGGAGTTTATGCCATATAAGAACCAGGGGAAGTTGCTAGGGATGCTTAGCCAGTTGAAAAGAAGATGAAAATGGGTAATTATGACAGTTGGAAATTCAGTAAACTTTCATTAGGTCCTTACTATGTAATAATAATCATGACGAGGGGGCAGCTAGGTGGCACAGTGGATAAAGCACCGGCCCTGGATTCAGGAGGACCTGAATTCAAATCCGACCTCAGACACTTGGCACTTACTAGCTGTGTGACCCTGGGCAAGTCACTTAACCCTCATTGCCCCACAAAAAAACCAAACCAAAACAACAACAACAAAACCAATAACGATCATGATGATAGCAGCTAACGTTTTGGATAGCACCTACTATGTGCTAGGCACTGTGCTAAATGCTTTATTATCACATTTGATCCTCATGAGAACCTTGGGAGGTAGGTGCTCTTATGATCCCATTTTTGATGAAGAAACCGAGGCAAACAGATTAAATGACTCTCCCATGGTCACAACTAGTGAGTGGCTGAGGCAGGATTTGAACTTGGGTCTTCATGATTTCAGGCCCAGCACTCTTTGCACTGTGGCACCCCTTAGCTGCATTGTATAAGGCACTTTGCCAGTAGCTGAGGATATTGTTATTATTTATTATTATTATGAACAACAACAACAACAATCGCCCTCAAGGAGCTTCTATTTTTCTAAGAAGATACAGCATAAGTGCAAATAAAGAAGTAGGAAAGGATTTCCAGAAACTCGAAGAATGGGGAAGGAGGGGGTGAACTGTATGAAAGGGAATAGTGCAGGGATGAGGTGGGGACACTCTGGTGCTTAAAGACTCAGTCAGCCTCTGAACCAGGAAGATGTGAGTTCCAGTCCCGTCTCTGACATATGCTGGTTATGTGGCCCTCTGCAAGGCACTTCACTTCTCCATGACCTGGGCAACTGTTGAAGATGCTAAGCTATGGAGAAGGTGCAAGGAAATCCTAGGTCTGGCCTCTTCCTGTCTAGGGGCCAGCTTGATTGGCATAGAGTAGGGGAGGGACCTTCACAGGAAAGAATACTCTGGAAGAGGAGGTGGAGGGCTTTAAATTCTGGGCTGAAGAGTTTGGATTTTATCTGGGAAGTGATAAGCAGTCATGGAAGATGTTTGGGTTGGAAGGGTAACATGGTCTTATGTCTTAGGAATATCACTCCTGCAGCTGTGTGGAGAATGTTCAGGAGAGATGAGGGATAGAGACAATACTAACAACTGAACCTTCAAGGGAGATAAGGATCCCGAGGGGTAAAAAAGAAAGGGCAGATGGGAGAGAAGCGACAGCAATGGGGACTGCCCAACTGAAGATAGTGGGCAGAGTCAAAGATGTCCCTGTGGATGTGACTGCCTACTTTCAAGAAAATCCTAGGATTTGAGAGGTGGGAAGAATCCCAAGAGAAACACTCCTAGAGAACCCCTGGGAAGTGGTCTCTGAAGACCTTGAGAGGCCACGGAGTCCAATTCCTCCATTTTACAGATAAGGAAACTGAGGCCAAGGGAGATGAAGTGATTTGTCCAGGGTCACACAGGTAGTAAGGTCATAGGCAGGATAAGAATTCAGGTCTTCTGACTATAGAACCATCATTCCCAGAACACTGTACCAGTCCTATATTATTGACTGTCTGCTGGACAGTTCCAGCTGGGAATATTGTAGGTATTCCAGGTTCAACATATCTAAAATAGAACTTATATTTCTTTTTAAATTGTTTAAATTTTATTTTCAGTTCCAAATTCTCTCTGTCCTTACCCTCCCTGCCATACCTATTGAGAAGTCAAGGAAAACAAAAACCTATAAAAAAGTATAATCACACAAAACAAAATTTCAGATTAGCCATATTAAAAAAAAAAGAACGAAAGAGTGGAAAAGGAAGAAAGAAAAGAAAGAGTACTTCAGTATGCACTCGAAGTGCATCAGTTCTCTGGTGGTCAGCAGCATGTTTGATCATTAATCTTTTGGAATTGTGGTGGGTCATTGTGTTGAGAGTTATTAAATATTTCAAAGTTGATGATCTTTATTATATTGCTATTATTGTATAAATTGTCCTCTTGGTTCTGTTCACTTCACTTTACATCAGTTCATAAATGTTTTTCTGAAGCCATCCCCCCTCATCATTTCTCATAGTACAATGGTACTCCATCACAATCATTCACCATAACTTGTTCAGCCATTCCCCATTCGATGGGCATCCCCTCAATTTCTAATTCCTTGCCACCACAAAAACGCTGCTATGAGTATTTTTGTATATGTGGAGCCTTTCCCTTTTTCTTTGATCTCTTTGGGGTACAGACCAAATATTGGCATCGCTGTCATCCTAGTTCCCTAAAATCCATCACTCCTCCAGACTCACATTCTGGTTGCCCACACCACCATCCTTCATCACGTGACCAGGTTTTCCCTTAAACCTCCTTTCCAGTCACTTGACAGTTCTCCTCACCTTATCTATTGCAAGAGCCTCCTAATGGGTGTCCTTGACTCCCCACAGCTGCCACATAGAACTTCCTAAATGTCAGTAGCTCCTTGAGGTTAGTCTCCCTTTCTCTGAATTTTCCTCTGCATTCCCAGCTCTCAGCATTGTTCCTGGTACGTTTTGTTTAATTTTTTTATCCTGTTCCAGACTTGAGCCAGACCGTGTAGGACAGTGGTGTCAAATAGAAACGGGAGCTACTAATCTGTACAGAATGATTCCTGTGGGCGTTATATTGACTTGGTTTTCAGGTGTCATGTTATCTATTTTGATTGTATTTGAATTTATTTTGTTAAATGTTTTCCATATTCATTTTAATGTGGTTTGGGCCATACTTGGGAGTGTTGTGGGCATTCGCCACCTTCGGTATAGGAAACTCTGACAGTCTTTGAGAAGCATCGAGAGGTTGAGTACCCGTGGCCATACAGCTCTTCCTACCTCCAACACCATCCATCCATTCACCATATCGTGCTCCCTGCCATAGTAGGCACTCTGATGTTTGTTGAATAGGATTGAGTCAAGTTTTCAAGGCCTTGGTTTCTTCCTTTTAGTTCTAAAATTCTATGACCAAGAAACTGAGAAAGAGGCTAAATAACTTCGCTCTGTGAAGTTAGCTTTCGGGGAACTGTCTCCTGCTCCACAGGTGCTCTTCTTCCTATACAATGATGCCGCACAGCCCCAGGGCTAGGGTACACCATCCTTGACCTCCTCCTCCTCCCCCTCCGTGCATCCCTCAGACCCAAGGGACGGGGACTCACTGGCTTGGCTGTCATGTTGCTCATGTTTTGGCAGTTGGGTTCAGCTGGGTCCCTTTGCTGAAGGACGGCCGAGTAAACACGCTGGAACAGCAGCTCCCGGTGTCAGCCAACCTGCCTCCTGGCTACCTGAGCCTTGGTGACCCAGAATCCAGAAGGGTAGGAAACACTGACTGATAAAAAGGGATGGTGATGGCAAGTAGAAGATGGCCAAGTTTTTGAAGGGGGGGTCACATTTTGTTCTCTGCTGTTGCTCTTTTGGAGGGGAACTTTGCTTGGCATCCTTAGTCTAAATGTGCAGATGAGTTTTGTGTAAAGCTCCTCTACCCAAAGAAGAAGAAATGTTGAAATACAGAAAGGGGTTTTAAGCTGTTCATATGTATATCTCTGTGATGAAATGAAACAAACCCAAGGCCTTGTTTTCTATTCACAGCAACCGAACTTTGATATTAAGTGGGTAGATGGTGCAAAGCCTCTGTTAAGGATCAAAACACACTTAGAATCAACCATCTACACTCAGGTAAGGCAGATGATCAGAAGTCTGTCAACCTTAGTGTTGGAGAAAAAGAAGTTGGTGGCTGAGCTTTAGCAGTATTGGCAAGCACGGTGCTCAGGACCCTTGGGAAGTTTTGGTCCTGGGTGAGCAGGGCCTCCAAACACCCCATGTGTCCAGACAGTGACCTGTCTGGCTTCTCGAACTGGTGAAGTGTCTAGGACCGCCCCTTCCCAAGCTCTCTGCAACGGGTTGGGTCTATGCACCTGAATAGCTCTTAGGAGGAGGTAGAAACCATTTAGCCTGTCCTCTGTGGAAATCCACTTAATAGTAACCCGGGTTAAATGAAGATTTAACCCCTCCCCCTGCCCCCTCCATTCTTACCCTTCCTCCCCACCTTGGGGTGTTGAGAGAAACGTTTATTTCTTAGTTTGTGACATGAAAAGACAGCATGATATTTTGGACACGCTGGTGCCTACAAAGTAGGACTTCATTGAGAGAAAAGGAGGGGGAAGGGAGCAGAGAGGGAAGGAAGGGAGGGAGGGAGGCAGCCAGGTGAGGCAGGAAGAGAGACAGAGCGATGTGTCCTAGTCAAGGGGGCCTGGAGCATTCAGATGAAAAGAGTGACAGCATTTGCTGTAGAGGCTGAGCCCATTTGGCAGATGTGGCAGTAAAGGCAGTGCCAGACCTGGGCCCAAGGATAACGACTCTTTCCATCTGATTTCTAGGATCTGCACGTGCACAAATTCTTCCGTCACTGCCAGGCAATACAGTCTGGCACTAAAGCAGTTCCCGGGGAGCTCATTAAATATTTAAAGGTAAACGCACGCTGGCTGGCCATAAGCTTTCTAGTCAAAACGAGTTTGCTTCGTAGGCCTCTGTGTTACCCCATTTTAATTTGGAAAAAGGAAGCTAACACTCGGAGTATGTTTTTGCTGAGATCATGCATTTTGTTCCATGCTTTTCCATTAAACGGCTTTCTAGACACAAACAACAAAACCATCTAGCGAGAGGCCAATATTCTAACCCAAGAATCCCAAATCTGACTCTCATCTGATTTCTCATTCATTCCTCCCAGGACTTTCTGAAACAGGCAAGGTAGGTCATAGTACCCCATTTTTACAGTTGAGGAAATGGGCTTACCATGTAGTAAGTGGCGGAATCAAGTACTCAGACCAAGATCTTCTGAGGGTTTTTTCCACTCTCTCAAAATGCCATTCTCTCTGAAAATGCATATTCAGTTCAATACACTGAAATTTCCCAAGTATTTTTATCCTACTGCTTTCCTCTTAATAAAGACCTCAGAGTGGAAGTGCAGATTTTTCAAAAAGACAGAGAAGCCCCAAGAGCTTGAACCAGTGTTGCTTTGGGGATGAAATGAGAAGCAGGCCCCTGTCCTTGTCTGTGCAAAGGGCCAGTCAGAAAGAAGAGAACAAACGTCTTCTGTGTATTTAGCATTTGTTCTTTAGCACTGTCTCAAGTGCCCATTATAGCCAAGGAAGCTCCTTTCATTAGGGAGTATGCCTTGATGAGAGATGATGACAGCACCTAGATGGAGTGCTGCATGTGAAGGGAGTCCCAGGGTGTTCCCGAGTTGTCACAGGTAGAGGGTCCAAGTAAAGCAGTCTGATGTCAAGAGACTGGTCTTGTGAGTGAGAGATATTGGAGGATACGCTCCACATTCTGCATGTTTGGGCTGTAGAGACTGGCAAAGATGGAAACCCAGGAGCTTGACTCTGTGTGGAAGCAGCCAGGAGTAGAAAGAAGGTGAGCCAGTCTCCGAGGGCTAAAGTAGATTTCAGTGTTGGCCATGGAAGAAGAGGGTAAAACGCCCGACTGTGTTCACTCCATCTGCCCACATTCAGGAAATATGGGATTGTAAGATCCTCTGTATGAGGAAATAGAGGTCCCAAAAAGTTGGGTGAATTACTCAAGGTCACAGGTAGCATGTGGCAGTCAGGATAGTGTCTCTACCCTCATGTCAAATTCTCCAGCACTTGACTTGTTTCCCATCCACCACCTCTGGAACTGTAGAGAATGCCACTTATGTCTTAGGAGTACAGAGGGTAGCAGGTTTTACAGAGGGATGATTTCTTCCCTTTTTCATTATTTTTGTGTCTGGATTAGCATGCTTTGCTCCTTGAGGGAAGGTGCTGTATATTTCCCTTAACACAGTGTCTGGCACCCAAATAAATCCTAGTTTACTGGCTGGATGTGTGCCTCTTGCATAGCCTCTGAATACAGTACTATAGCCATGCGGCTCAGGGCCACAATGTACAGAACTCAAAAGCCCCCATGTTGAACCTGGGAAAAGGAGTAAGGGGGACCAGAAGCAGAGTTCTCAGAGGAACCAAAGGCGACTTTGGTTACATATTGCTGTTATGGAGATTGTGGTGTCAAGTTTTTGGCCATTTTTTATGGAGATGGTGAGCCTTAGAGACAGCTTAAAATCAATCAGCATGTCTCCTATACTTATCAAGAGTAAAGTCCTCGGGGCAGCTAGGTGGCACAGTGGATAAAGCACTGGCCCTGGATTCAGGAGGACTTGAGTTCAAATTTGGCTTCAGACACTTGACACTTACAAGCTGTGTGACCCTGAGCAAGTCACTTAACACCCCCCCCCCAAAAAGAGTAAAGTACTCACCTAGTACAAGTACAGCTAGGGGCTGCTTCTTACTAGGCTAGCTAATAGGAGGAGACATATTTGATAGGTATGGATGAAGACTTGACAGAATTTCCCAGGAGTGCACACACGTTCAGTGTCTTAGCCAAGCAGAGCCTAACCAATAGTATCATAGACCATTAAGGCTGTATGAGACCCACAAATCAAAGTCCATAAGTATTCATTGAAAAGTGAGACATGGAGAGGTTGTGGCTATATCTTTCATTTCCCTCCCCCTTCCCTGTTCTCCCCCGCTCCCCACCCATGTTCCACTTGGTCAGAAGGTCTTGGCTCTAGTCCTTATTCTGTCACTTACTGGGGTGTGACTCTCGGCAAGTCACTTGACTTACCTCTATCTCAGTGTACTCATCTGTAACATGGAGGTTATAATACCTGCCCTGTCTAATTGACAGGCTTGTTATGAGGAGAAAATGGATGTGAATGCACTTTGAACACTATAAAATATTAATCAATGAAAAGAATACTGTTGCACATGAGGTGGCATCATTATCTGTAATTCAAATCCATTTTCCAGTATTGGCCAGGCAAAGGATCTCTCATTGATTCTCCAGTCATATGTCTGTTAGATTCATTGGCTTTTTCAGGGGTGAGGAACTTCGTAAATGATAGAATAGAATAGGACAGAAACATTTTTTAGAGGGCGTGAACCTGCTGTTATTTATACTATGCAAGTTTGCCCCCTAGTGGCAGTTGGTGAATTGCCACATGCTTTCTGGAATACAATTTAGCTCCTCTTGAGCTGAGATCCTGGAATGTGAGCTGTACCCAGATGAAATCCATTCCACAACATCCATGTCTGGTGGGCAGCGTGACATATGGAAGGGGCCTATAGGTCAGCTAAGTCCACCTTGCAGGTGAGGAAGTATATGAACACATGGCATCTACAGTTTTAGATGTTTCATATACTATATATGTAAATGCAACAAAGAACTCTCTTCAAAACTGGGACATCATAAAATTCCTGTGGAAATGTTGAAAACTCCAAGAAAACAAGGAAAGGTTCGAGTCATAGATAGGCCCATTCAGACTGGGGTTACATTTTGCCTTCCCAGTATTCTTTTTTTTTGGTGAGGCAATTGGGGTTAAGTGACTTGCCCAGGGTCACACAGCTGGAATGTGTCAAGTGTCTGAGGTCACATTTGAACTCAGGTCCTCCTGAATCCAGGGCTGGTGCTTTATCCACTGAGCCCGTAGTTGCCCCCCCCCCACAAACCCCCAGTATTCATTTTAAAGGGAACAACTTCCTTAATCTCTTGACTTTTGACTACAATAAAATAATTTTTAGTATTACGTAGTACTTTATACAGAGTGTTCCCATACACCCTATTTAAACTGCACTAAGAATTGTGGGAAATTCTGTATTCGTGGTTGAAAGGCAATGCTACTCAGTGGGTAGACTGCTGGACGTAGAGTCAGGAAAATTGGAACTCAAAACCCTCCTTTGTCTCTTACTGTGTAACCTGGGCAAGCTGATTGACTTCTCTGAGCTTCAGGCAGCTCTAGGATTGTAAGAGAAGTCCCATTATGATGGAATCATAGGTCCTTGACATTTTGAAGTGTGTATATATATATATATATATATTGAGTTTTACGTGAGTCTCTCATGTTTCTGTTCGCTTTCATCACTAATGCTATTTAGTAAATGTGTGTGTGTATTTTAAACATTTCATTTTAGTGTTTGCATGCCATGGAGATTCAAGTAATGATACAGTTTCTACCTGTAATTCTTACGCAACTCTTTCGTGTTCTCACAAGTATGACCCAAGAAGATGATGTGGCTTTCAACTGCACCATGTGAGTTTCACAAATCACTGAATATAATTTTACCTTCCGAGTGCTAATCTAGTAAATGGAATCCTGAGAAACAGCCGCCTCCAGGCCATTGCTTTAAAAATATCGATGATTTCTCTGTCATGGAGTCCCCCCCTTCCTAATTTTTATTTCTTACACTAATGATCCTGTGCTTTTCAGTGACCAAAAGATTTGGAAAGTTGTCACTCTTTCTTCCCTTGGTGACTTTGGATTGGCTCAAATCTGTCCTTCGCTTGTCCTAACCACAAACATAATTCTCATCATTTTTTCTCTTTTTATCCTTTCTTCCTGGGCTTTAAATGTGAGTCTGTCTTCCAGGTGTTGTATCACATAGAACAGCTTCAATAATAGTTAGGATACACATTAAAATAACTGGGAAGAAACTAAATGACAATGTGCAAAGCTTAGGTTACCTAAAGGTATGTGTTTTGGACTGGGAGTCATGTTGTTTTTAAGGCTCTTAGTTGGCTGGATGTTGCTGTATTTGAATTTAGATGATTAACTCATCTTGTACAACGATGCCCCTTTTTATTCTTCCATAATATGGGACAACGTTAAATCTAAGTCAGCTGCCCTTTCTTAAGCATCTACAGTGGGCCAAAGATTAAAAAATGAACTGCCTGCCCTCAGGGAGCTTATATCCTATTGAGAGATAATATATACATAAATATAGAAGATATAGATCAAATAAATACCAGGTAATTTACCTAGGAGCTGGGGGGGGGGCTGTCAAGAAAGACTTTACACATAGAAGATGGTGTTTGGACTGAGTTTGAAAGGAAAGAGAAGATTCTTAAGATGGGGAGGTGAGAAGAGAGCTCATTCCATGCATAATGCTATCATGCTTAAATATACAGTTATATATATATATATGTATATATGAGAGAGGTATGCACATATATAGTAAGACTGAAAAAGTAGTTTGGGGCTATGTTGTGAAAGGCTTTAAATGATAAATCGAGGAGTTTATATCTGATCTTAGAAGAACCAGTAGAATTGACTGAGTAGGAAAGTGACTTTAGGAAAAAGCACTTGGCCACTGTCAGGAGGATGGATTGGAGGAGGAGGAGACTGGGTTGAAAGGTAATGAGCGCCCGAATGAGAGTGGTGGCTATCAGAAAGAAGGGGATCAGATAAGAGATGTTGTCCAAGTAGAAATGGCAAAATTTGTCAATTGACTGGATGTGTTTAGTGAGAGAGAATGCAGATTCAAGGATAATGACAAGGTTGTGAATGTGGGAGATAGGAAGGCTTATGGTGCCTTCAACAGAGAAGGGATAGGTTTTGGGGAAAAGATGAGGAGTTGTGCTTTGGACATGTTGACTTTGAAATACCTATGGGAATCTGGTTTGTCGTGTCCAAAAAGCAGTTGGTAATGCAGAACTAGAAATCAAGAGAGAAACAAGGATTTGGCATATAGATCTGGGGGTCATCTGCATAAAGATGATAATTAAGGCCTTGGAGGTGGATGGAGATCATCAAGTAAAAGAGTTCTTAGAGGATCAGGGATGAAGAGCTGTTCTGAAAGCCAGCTCACTTTGATTCTTCCTTCCTCTAATCTTGATGACCACTGTTTTTAACTTAATGGAGCTTGACACGAATCTCCTCATTCTTAGAGTTAGAACAGACGTCAGCGGCCATCCAGTCTGACCTGTACCTGAACAAGAGTCTCCTCTGTAGCATTCCCACCAAATGACCCTCCGGCCATCTAGCAGTCCCTCCAGTGATGGTGGAGGGACCTTCCTGTAGACAGGTCTGCTTAGGGAGCCTTTTCTGACCTCAAGCCTAAATCTGCTTTTGTGACACCTTCACCCATTGCCCTTGAGAGGAAGACTTGCTTCCTGCGAGGAACAAAGGAGCTTTGTGGTACCTTATTTGGACTCTTCGCTATGTCGTTTCAGGGTTCTCTTGCACATTGTGTCAAAATGCCATGAAGAAGGTTTGGACCATTACTTAAGATCCTTTCTAAAGGTTGGTGGGGGAAGCTTTCTTCTTTGGGGGAGAGGGTATTGATGCCTTAATAATGGCATTGGATTCACAGTTTCTTTTTGTTTGTAGTATAGTTTCCGGGCTGAGAAACCAGGTACCCCTCAGGCCCAGATGACACATGAAATCCTGGCCACAGCAATGACAACAGCACTAAAGCAGTCTGCAGACTTTTTAGCCATAAATAAACTGCTGAAGGTAAGAGCCCAGGAGCTACTTTTAAGGAAAGCTTAAGGCCAGCCTAAGAGGGAGGCCTGAAGGCCCCAGCTTCAGACCCTGGAAGGCTGAAGTCACACTCCCTTCAAATTCTTGTCAGCTCACATTGGTGCAGATGCTGTTCTTAGGAAAATCTAGTCTGCCTTTATGCATGGGCATGGCCTTTGGCAAAAAAGCAGGTCTAGGCTGTGCTTGCAAGTAAAATCACCAGGGTGTGGCCCCTGAGCAGCAAGGGGACCCCCATGCACTCATCCAAAATGTAAGGAGTAGGACAGGTGACTTGTCCATCCTCTCTGCTCAAGGCAAGGCCAACAGGGCCTCTAGAGAAAGACTAATCTGCTGGTAAATTCTAGAAGCATTGAGATGGACTTGTGAAGGCAAAACTCTCTTGTGACTCTTTTAGGCCATGTCTAGCCTAGTCCCAGAAAATACCCTGCATGCCAAATCTCTTGTATTTGGCTGATTCCATTTTATTGTTCAGTACTGGCAAGGCATTGATTTAAATAACCCCCAAAGGCTAATCCACATGTTGAGCAGGGACCGTTTATAAACTAAATTTCAAATAACTTGAATGAACCTCGGAATTATTGCCTTCTTTCCCTATCAACTAGTTTGACGGTTTCCCCACTGGATATTGTAGCCTGGAATTGTTTTCCACTTGGAATAGTTGATCTAGACTTTCTTTCTGTGCTATTCCATAGCACAGAACAACAACAATCTGGAGTTGATCCAATTATAATCTTCCAGTGGCCTCCTCCAGGATCTCATATGCAATAGAGTAGGGAACCCGGGGGCTCTCTGGTCACATCAACAGATCACAAGCCAGGGTAGGCCTCCCACTGGGATGGACTGTGTGCCAATTTGAGAACCGGCCTGTTTCAGCTTGGAGAAGCTCTTTGCTAGGAGGTCTGCTACCTGGTGGCTCACAGAGACCGTGGGTGAAGGTGGAGGGGAGGAGACGATAGAGTTCCCACTGCAGTGAAATTGCAGGCTTGTTGAAATGTCTTGTAATCATGGACACAACATCTCTGGATGGACTTATATCTTATGATACATTCAGTTTTGGGTTTTGGTTTTTCTCCTTTTCTCATAAGTGTTAACCCTCTGTTTTTCATACTGAATAACTTTGGTTTTAGTTTTATTTTTGGCTTTTTTGGTCACTGCTATTGTATCTCTAGTAAATACTTTTCGATGGTGACAGTAGAACCGAAGTTCCAGAAGGTCCTGTGAGAAGCCATCTAGTCTAGAGGATGATGATTTGAGCTAGAAGTCTATAGGCTTTGTTGGTTCTTTTTTTCTATTTCATTGATTTTGATTTTCATATGAGGCCATTTTTTGGTGATGTAACATTTGGGCTTGTACCATCTTCACCCCACCCCTCAAACCCAGAGCCCTTTCTGCTTAGTTGTGGGTGACTATATAGCTGCAAACAAAAGCTACTCTAGAATCCAAGCAAGTGTATAACACACAAAATCCGTCCACATCCTTCTACTCCCTCTTTCTGTCCCCTGTAGGCTTCCCTCAAGTGCTGTCCAGGTATCTAGTGCTCTGAAACTCTCTCCACCCTTCCTCATCAAAGCTGACTTTTAGCTCTCTGGAGCTGATAAACCAGTATAGTTCTTAAAAAATGAGATCACACTAAAGCATAAATGATTACCCATTTCAAAGGAAGTTTCATTTTAATTGGTAATACTCCTTTAACCCAGGAAATAGGATCTCTCAGGGTCAGATTTTTGGCACCATGGACAGATAAGTGGGAGCTATTTGGGGAGGTTCCTCAGATCACCACTGTCTCTGTATCTATTGGTGGATCATGGGATCTAGGGCTGGAAATTTCCTAGGCCAGCTCCCCCACCCACTACATCCTCCATTAGAAGCGGGGAAACAAGGGGGCAAATGACTTGGCAGGAGCAGAGCCCAGATTCAAACACAGGGCTCAGAAGATTGCACTCATTTCCTAACCCTTTTTTAAAATGATGAAAGGGAAATAACATATTGAAAACTTCCATCTCTCTCCCTCCCCTGCCCCCATCCCCCCCCCTCTCTCTCTCACTCACACTCACACACACACACACACACACACACACACACACACACACAGAGCTTTCCAGCATATGAGCATCTTGACGGCTTTTAAAGATGTTAGAAATTATCTGTTGTCGTTGTTTTTCCATTCTAGTACTCCTGGTTTTTCTTTGAAGCTCTGGCTAAGTCCATGGCCTCGTACTTACTTGAAGAGAACAAAATTAAGGTAAATAAAGTCAAAGGTAAATGAACAAAGGTCGTTTCCTTTTAGAATGCTTTGTATTGAAAGGCATTTCAGCCCTTGGCTTAGCTTGAGGAGAATACTAAGTGAAAACAAAGCAAGGATCCAAGCCTCCATGGAGAAAAGGGCCACTTTAAGTTGCATAGAGACAGACAGACTCTGGGCTCTCTTGCGCCAAGTTGTTTTCAAGTGTTGCCACTTGAAGCTTGTACACGGCCAATCTCTTCCCAATCTCTTCGGAGTCTGGCTTCTGAATGTTTTGGGGGGAAATGTCCCAGAGCAGAAATGACTCTGACTTAGCACAGTTGTTGTCATATATAGCCATCTTCTAGCCCTTTTCTGGAGTGCTTTGCTTTGTGCAGCAGATTTGGTCTGCAAAGCAAAAACGCCATCCCCCTTCCCTCTTCAGAGAGATATTTGGGGCATCCAAATTGTTGGCTTCGAGTGCAGCTGTACTGGGTGTAGAACGGTGCTGGGGGGGGGGCGGTGGGATTAGCAGCAGTCTAGTAGCAGGGAGGCAAATGAGGAATTGAGTCAGTTGTGCTCATTCCCATAGTAGCTTGGGTCAAGTCTTCTTTCATCTCCATGAAATGTGTTTGGAGGAGGAAAAGACAGACTTTGCTCCTGCCTCCAGTGTTACCATTTTGGGTCCTTTCTCTGCATGTCTCATTTCAGCTTCCCAGAGCCCAGAGATTTCCTGAGTCCTACCATCATGTCCTCCACTCACTCCTCCTTGCAATAATTCCTCATGTGACTATTCGATACGGAGAGATCCCAGAGGAATCAAGAAATGTTAATTATAGCTTGGCCACCTTCTTGAAGGTGAGTTGTTCATCATCCCCCTTTGTTTTCTCTTGTGGTTCAGAAGCTTGGCTGCATTTGGCTGTTTTTTTTTCCTGTCAAAACAACCAGTTGTTTGACTTATCTGATGCACACAAACCATACAATTCATATAAAAAAGTAAGCAACGGGTGTAATGCTTTGTCTATACACTTCCCCAAAGTATGGAGGATATACAACACATATGTAAGATAGAGTAAACATTTCTTCTTGTTACTATACTTGAGACTACTTTGCAGTGTTTGTAGAAAATAAGCAAGCTCCTAGAACTGTGCACAGCAAGTCCCCAGCTTAGAAATTAATGGTATTCTGGAGTCTTGAACACATTTTCCCATAAAAACAAGGTTATTAATGAAACTTAGACTTTGAAAGGTACATAAGGGACCTCTGAGATCTTCTTGTCCAATCCCCTCATTTGACAGATAAGGAAGCTGAGGCACAGAGAGGGGAAGTGACTTTCTAAAAGTCACACAGCAAGCTGGTTTAGGTGGCTCGAGGCCTGGACCTGGAGAGTCAGGAAGACCTGAGTTCAAATCAGACCTTACAAACGCATACTAGTTGTATGACTCTGAGCAAGTCATTTCACAGTTTCCCCATCTATAAAATTGGATAACAGTAGTACTAGTACCTTCCTCCTGGGGTTGTTGTAAAGATCATATGAAATACCTGTTAATTTCTTTGCACAGTGATTGGCACATAGTTGGTTTTTAATAAAGACTTGTTTCCTTCCTTCTTTCCTAGTGCCAGGTCTCTTGATTTCCAGATCCATGTTCTTTCTGTTATACCCATTACTAGCACTCATGGTATTATTAGTACTGATAATAGGAATAAATTGTCTTGAGCACCTGCCTGGACAGCTACCTACCATTCATAACTTAGTTTCTACAGGAAAGTAGATTTGGCAACACATGGCCAGAAGGGAACATGGGGTAATGGAAATCATTGTTACCTCTTGTTGCAGCTAGACTGACTGCTGGCCACATGACTCAGTAAGAAAGGAGTGTGGGTCCTTTGGACATGCTTTCCCTCCTAGGCCCCAGGGGCAGGCTCTCCTCAGCACAGGCTGTTTCCAAGTCTGCATGTTTGAAAGTTGAAGAATGCCCAGATTGTAGCTTTACAGAATTTCAGCTTAGACAATTTAGGCAGAAAAGAAGAATAAAAATAGGTGGCGCTGCAGTGGATAAAGCACTGGCCCTGGAGTCAGGAGGACATGAGTTCAAATCTAGCCTCAGACACTTACTAGTTGTGTGACCCTGGGCAAGTCACTTAACCCTCATTGCCCTGCAAAACAAAACAAAACAAAACAAAACAAAAAACCCCACACACAACAACAAAAGGTAGAGGGATCCTTTGGGTAAGAAAACTCCCTCTACCAATGTAGGTAGCACCTTCTCTGCAATTTCATCTAAGTTGTCTTGAGCACTGAGAACTCAATCGACCCTTTCACAGATCCAGTATGTGGCTGGGATAGGACTTGAACCCAGGTCTTGTTGACTTAGAGGCCAGCTCTGTATGCCATGCTGCCTCTTTTTCTTGATGATTTTTGTTTTTTTTATATAATATTCCCATACAAGTATCTCTTCTCCTGCCCTTAAAGCCTTTCTTTAAAAAGAAAAATTGGCAGAGGAAGCATTTCAGCCAAACCAATCAATAACTTGACCTTGTCTAACAGTATATCCAGTATTCCATACCGGTAGAGCATATGGATACTGTTCTCAATGGAAATTCCACATGGATTGAGGCAGCTAAGTGGTACAGGAGATAGAGCACTGGGCCTGGAATCAAGAAGACCCGGCTTCAAAGCCAGCCTAGGCAAGTCACTGAACCTCTTCTGCTTCAGTTTCCTCATCTATAAAATGGGGGTAATAATAGCACCTACCTCCAAGGCTTGTAACAATAAGTGCTGTATAAATGCTCATTTTCTTCCCTTCCTCTCCTCCCCTATCTACTCCCATAGTATCCCACTTATCCAATGAAGGAAAGGGAGTTTTTCATCTCTTCTCCAGGGCCAAGCTTGGTCATATGTAGCATTCCTTTCCTTTTGCAGTTCTTTGTACTTAGATTCCAACCCCATTGGGGGTTGGGAAACTAAGGCCTAGAAGGGGGAAGTGACTAGCTCAAGGCCACACAGAGCCAAGATTAGAAGCTGGCTAGAGGCATGGAGGTGTGACTGATTGAAGTGAATCTCTACCAGCTTCTCTAAACCTCTAAACCAGTGACTCTCCACAGAATAGGCCCTGATTATCTAACATGTTCAATTAGACCTTTTAAAAACTATCCCAGTCCCATTAAACATTACAAATGACCAGACAAAAGAAATATAATATTACAGTGAATTTCCTAGAATTGTAGGGTCCCAAGGTATTGAGGAAACTCTTGTAGCCCTGGAAAAGGAAAGAAGGAAAGGAAAAGAGTAGAGGGAAGGAGAGGCCAGAGTTAGGAGGTGCTTTACACCAAGAACAAACATGCCACGGGCCTGGCCATCACCCTAAAGCCTCTTCAGACATTTTAAATATATTGAGGTGTTTCTTTTCCTGATAAAAATACACTTCCAATTTTATGAGAAAACAAGCATTTTTATAACGAAACTTAACAGAATATTCTTTTAAAGAAAGGAATAGCTGTACTTGCTTTGTTGGGCAAGTTGGGTGGGTCTTTTGGATGAGGGAGGACCATGGGACTCTTCATTCTTACTTCTCTCACCCCACTCCTCCCACAATGCTTCAAAGAATTAATCGCCCTGGAGACAATAACGCATCTGTGTGCTTTTAGGAATACGCTCCAATTTTCTGATTATTAATACTGGATACAGGTCTCAGATCCCTGATGCCTTTCTTTGCCAGAATCTGTGAGGTTTTGCTACTATTACATAAGGCTTTCTGTGTATTAGAAACCAAACAAACAGCAAAACTCCATTCTCAAGTAAATTCAGTAAAAGATGATTTGGGATCTAAAGTATCAGAAAAGATTTGATCTTTTGAGTCTTTTCTTGGGAGCCCATGCCCAACAATTAAAGACTGGCTAGGTAGAGCAAAGTACCACATTTATTTTTGTATTTGTTACAATGTGATATTTCTATAATTGAGCACCAGTTGTAATGATACCTAACATTTTGTATTTTGAGCTTCACAGCAACCCTTTGAGGTATGGAAGACATATTATTGTCCTCATTTTATAGATAGGGAAATTGAGGCTCTGAAAGATTGTCACTTGTCCATGGTCACATAGCTACTAAAGTATATTGGTGATCACATTTGAACCCAGGTCTTCCTGACTCCAGGTCCAATACTCTTATCTATTATACCATGTCTTCTGTGCTAGGCATCATGGGAGACACAAATATAGCAAGATTCTGAATTCATTCTCCCAGAACAAGGCTGGCTACATCTTCCCCTCGGGGTTCTTGTGGGTACCTTTCTTCTAGGAGGGAAGTCTTTCTCTAATGCTCTCAGAGCCCCCATTCCAGTGTGTTCTCCCTCCATCCCCCCATGGTTAACTAATAGTGATTAGGGCACTAGTTTCATTTAACCAATTAACATCAGTTAACTTTTATAAAAGGATATTTACTGTGCAGCTATAGTAAGAAGTGAAGGCGTGAAGCTTTTCTTCCCAATACGCAGAGGCACATTCTCCCTTATACTGCCTTAATCCCCTGAGGAGAATGGGCTCAGAAGTAAGGCAATTTCTACAGAGCATTTGTCCCAACAATTTCACTTCCAAACCCAGGACAGCTCCTGGATTAGTCTTTGTGTTAACTACAGTTGGGCTGGTTTCTTCAGCTCATTCTCAAGAGCCTCTCTGCTGGGCTGGATCCTGAAGGTTATTTCTTAGGGCCTTGGCTGCTGGGCTGGATGGCTGCAAAACCTGACATCAACTCTAGCTTCTGGGCCTCTAGTGGTTTTCTGTTCTGACCTTTGGAAGCTTACAATGTGGTAACCATCTCTAATCTCCTTCTCATCTAAGAGCAACAAAAAAATAGAAATGACAGAGACAGATGTACGCAAAGAGCAGGGCTGTGCATTTATATATTTTGATAACTGTATGTTGATGTAATTTATTTCCTTTTTAACCCTATATATTTTATGTATTTAAAACACATTCTAATAATGACCCATAGGCTTCAGCAGCCTGCCCAAGGGATGCAGAAATGGAGACCACTTTGATTTGGCCAATGAGAGCCTTCTGAATACATCCTAGTCCCGGCTACACAGTCAATCAGTAGTCAATCTCTGCATCACATGATTAGCTGATTGGAAACAGTATACACACAGCAGCGCACACACTGAATTGTATGGATTTGTGACCTCATCTATGTGGGTATTCCCTGCAGTGATACGAATTGTAGACATCTGTGCTTTCTCGTCCTGTGTGACTCTTTTCCGTGTCCTCCATAGGGGCCTTAGCCAACACGCCGAGGGCCTTCCTCTAGACATCAGTAGAGGCTGTGGTCTGTCCATCAGTCATCCCTTACCCTTAGTTTCACATTTTTTGCCAATCAAACGTCACTCTACTGATATCCTTTATACTAGTTCTCCTGGCAATCCTTTCTCATAAGGATTCCAGACCAAGAAATCAAGGAGACTAATTTAGTGGGATCTGAAGGATATTTTTGAAGGGAATTCACAGCACCTTAGTTGGCCTAACAGTTATTAAGGGGACTCATCACCTTTCTGATAAATGATACTTTTCAGGAAAAATATTTATTTACATAAAAATGTGTAAAAAATAAATAATAATATGTAATTATTTATTCATAGCTACCATGCATCTCGCCGTTGCCTTTTGGGTGACCTGCAACTTGTATTCTGCAGAAATTGTGACATCCCAATAGCTAATGTGCTAATGATGATAATGTGGATCTTTGTTTTGAGGAGAAAGTTGGGGCTATGAAAAGCACCGTGCAATCTCTCAAAAACAGCTTTACTTTGTAGCTTCTGTTTGATTCTAGTGACTATCCAGGAGATAGGTACAGCTGGAACTATGGGTTGTCCATTCAACTGAATATCATAGCTTGAGCAGTAAGGATTCTTCATGCACTTGTTTTTTTCTTGTGTATATGGTTAGGCTGAGCTCTTTGAAGTGATTTTGGATCTCCCTTAGGGGTCAGCATTGTTTCCAGACAAAGAGGAGCATGTGAAAGACCTTAACACCCTAGTATTTGATAAACCTATAGAAATTATATTCCAAAGAAAGGATTACTTAATAAATTTGCATGGGAAAATTGAACTTAGATCATATTTCACACAATGTGCCTCAGTGAATTCTAGCTGTATAACAAAATGAAACACAAAAAATACACTAAAAATGAACAATAAAATGTTATAAGAAATGACTTTTTTCCTTAGGGATATGGAAAGGAATTATAAGAGACAAGGTAGATAGGCTTGATGTATTAATTTTTTTTAAAATGATGTACACTGAAAATCCCATATAATTGAAAGAAAATGAACAGTTTGGGAAAATATTTATGGAAACTATAACAGATAAAAACCTGACATATAAAATGTATATATAAGGAATCCCATTTCTGCCATTCACATACCTTGAGTAAATTTCATCACCTGTAAAATGAAAGAACTGGATTACATGATCTCAATTCTTTTCCAACTCTTTCATTTGTGATGCTGTGATCCTATGTAGGAGAGTAGTATAGGAGATAAGGAAGCTAGGTGGTACAGTGCATAAAGTGCTAGGTTTGGAATCAGGGACACCCAAGTTCAAATCTGGCCCTGTGTGACCCTGAGCAAATTACTCTAAAATGGGGATAATAATAGTGCCTACCTCCCAGGGTTGTTGTGAAGACTGAATAAGATAATAAATATAAAGCACTTAGCGTAGTGGTGTGGTACATCGGAAGCACTATGTAAACGTTAGCTATTATTAAGGCTGGAGATTAGGTTGGAGTCCAATTACAGAGAATCTTGAATTCCTAGCTACAGAATGGAGATTTAATTTGGGGGGGAACTGGGGATCCAATGATAATTCTGAGCTTGAGATTACCTGATCATAATGCTATTTGAGGAAGATAAATGTGATAGTGGATTGGTGGGAGGGAAAGAGACCAGAGGCAGGGAGACCACTTAAGAAAGCTATGCTTTTGTCTGCTGTGTGGCAACACCACCCTCATTGTAGGCTTTGGAGACCTGGCCAAAAGGGAAGCAGCAAAGTTGAACAGATTAGACAACTTGTGAAAACTTCAGGGGTGGGCCCCAAATTCCAACTTTTGTACTTCTAGGACACTGGTCATTCCTTTACTCTTTCTGTATTTTTATTTCTTCACCAACAGAATGGGAATAGCTAACCTTTGGTGGAATACTCATGTGCCTGATAGGCTATGGGAATTGTGTCCCTAATAGCAACTTTTTCTGTTTTCTATAGCGCTGTCTGACATTGATGGACAGAGGATTTGTTTTCAACCTGATCAATGACTATATGTCTGGATTCAGCCCCAAAGATCCCAAGGTGAGTTAGAAATGTAAAGAGCTAAACAAAACATTTGCTTCCTATTGGAAGTGGGCATAAAAACATTTCTTTTACATTTTGTGTACAGGAAGATGAAACAAAGGTTAATAATGGCAGCTGCTTCTCTGTTATTGAGCTCTGTAAAATATAGGGTGATTTGAAATTTACAGAAATCTGGAAAAACAGCTAGAGCTTAGGAAAGAATGTTGGGAGATGATTTACTGCCCTAAGAAATGAAAAGGGAAATAGGAAAGAGTCTTGGCTTCATTCCTCTGGGCACTGAACAGACAGATTGGGGTTGCCAAACTTAGGGGCCCGTCTTCTCTGTACTTATGGTCCAACCTACTTTGTAACTTAGGCCCAGGAGTCTTCTTTTCATATTTTCAAGTATTTAAGATCCTCTGATGCAGATTCCCAGCTAAAATGAGAGCAGATTGTGACCGAGGGCTTGGGAGATAGTATAGCATGAGACCAGGTATCTCGTGCAGTTTCAGGAGGCTTTTAGACCACAGTATGAAGCAAGGGCCACCCCTCCCCCTGTTGCCCTCTCAAGGATCATTCCTACCCATGTTTATTATCCTAAAAAATTGTGTTGCAAAAACGAATGCTTACCATTAAAAGAGAAAAACATTAAGTTGCTGCCAAATTGCACTGATATGGACACATGCCTAATTTTGTTTCCTACCAGGTTCTGGCCGAGTACAAGTTTGAATTTCTACAAACAGTTTGTAATCACGAGCATTACATTCCTCTAAATTTGCCGATGGCATTTGCAAAACCCAAACTTCAGAGAGTTCAAGGTACATCCTGTTGTTGGGTCCACATTCTCCATCTTCTGGGGCTCCTTGAACAGAATGCTGGGGAGTTCAGTGGGTGGGGCCAGACATGCTGAAGTCTGGCCAGTGCTCTTTGAGGGGGCTTGGCAACAGCCTCTTTTTCCTGACAGCATTAGAATGTATAGTGTAGAGAAGTCACGTTTCAGTCAGTTCAGTTGTTCTTCAGTTGTGTCCAATTCTCTATGACCCCATTTGGGGTTTTCTTGGCAGAGATACTGGAGTGGTTTGCCATTTCCTTCTCCAGCCCATTTTACAGATGAGGAAACTGAGGCAAGCAGGGTTAAGTGACCTGCCCAGGGTCACACAGCTAGTAAGTATCTGAGGCTAGAGTTGAACTCGGGAAGATAAGTCTTCCTTACTCCAGGCCCAGCCCTCTATCCACTGCACCAGGTTCATTGCCTGAAATACTGTTCTGTGGTACAGATTCTAGATAGGTGCAGGAGAATTTGGGATGCGAATGCTCAACTGCTGACAAAACCAGAGAAATACAGTCCAAGCTACTGTGGAATGGGAATGCTTTTGCTCTGCATGCTTTATAATGAACCATTGTTCTTTTGTTGCTATGTTTTTATTTGTCCCTTTTCTTTTCACATGGTAATTAGATTTTTTTTCATTTGCTGTGGACCGTTTGACTTCAGTAGGTAGGTTTGACTGGGTTCCTTCTAACTGAATTTGCTAGGCACCACACACTCTGTTGATTTGACTGTATAACTCAAGTGACATTCTCATAGAACTTTGGAGGGGACCCTCCTTTAATTCACCAGCAGAAGAAACTGCTTTATGGCTTTAGAAACCTGTTCCTTCTGGGGGTAGGATGACTTTTGGGGGTGGGTGATGGGTGTGCAGCTGGCTTTCAGGTGAGGCAGGGAGAATTCTCCTCCCTACTGTGGGCCGCTTTGCAGTGCTCTCATGGTCAAGCTGCCTTCTTCTAGCCAATCTAGAAAAAGCCAACAAAGGCCCAGATTGGCCAGAGCCCCAGAAGAGGGATTAAGGTTCTCTAGGTACACGAACACATTCCAGATTGTTTGCAGAGAGGAAAGGATGATGAACACAGATGTTCTCAAGAGTAACCCTGAAGAACATGAGACATGACAGTGAGAGGTTATCTGACAGGGATAGAACTAAAAGCAGAAATGAAACAAAAATGAGCAAAGGCCCAAGTACCTCAACTCCTCACTTGTTCTCTTCTGAATATTGACAGTGAAAGTAAGGGGATGAGAACAGGGTATTGTTCTTCATCCTGGGATTCACATTAAATGTTCCACAAATATTTATTGAACACCTACTGAATACAGAACAAGATAGGAAGTAATTATTGTAGGGAATGCTCAAAACCAGAAAACATAGGGCCTACTGTCAGTGAAACGCTAAGGGTAATAAGTCTAGAAACAAGGGCCCTGAAAATACATTTGAGGAAATGGTAGGATGGATAATACTCTCCCGAGGAGAATTTATTTGTGAGGAGTCACTCAGACCAAACACAATCAGAGAATTTGAGGGTAGGTTGCCATAGAAATCAGAGAGGGTGATGGGAAAATGAGACTGAGGTGAAGATTTCTGAGAGGAAGTTTAAAAGGTTTCCATGCATTTTATAGTCTTATTACTATGGTGAGAAAGGAGATTTTAAGCCTTAATATTTAGTTTAAAAAAGATGTTTAAACTTGCTTTCACCACCATATCTGCCATATATGAAGGAAGCTCTTTTCCTGTACTTTTCTAGGCTAAGATTTTAAGTCAAAAAGAATATAGGGTACAACTCACTGATTTAACTCATCATAAGGATCATCAATACAAACCCCATTCAAAGAACCTTTTTGTATTTTGTGGAAGTACACATGTTTATTTTATGAGAGAAGGGAATTGTGCTGATCAACTCATAAAATAATAAAATAATAGTTATATTTATATAGCATGGTTATGTATTCATGAGATAAGATGCTATTTTAATTTGTTTAAAACAGCTTTAAAGTGAGTTTTATAAACAGATTTTGTAATTTCATGTTTTCTGCAGATTCCAATCTGGAATCGAGTTTATCAGATGAGTATTGCAAACATCATTTTTTGGTTGGTCTACTTCTGAGGGAAACATCTGTTGCTCTGCAAGACAGCTATGAGATCCGCTATTTGGCTATCACTGTTATAAAGCATCTGTTGATAAAGCATGCATTTGATACTAGATACCAGCACAAGGTGAGGACTGATTCTACGTAATCAATCTCTACATATGACACCAGTGAGGTTTTGTGTTACTGTTGGCATCTTCATCAGAGTAGACAATTTGAGTATTTAAGGCCACCTTTTACAAATTAGCTTCAGTTGTTTCAATTTCCAGATGATGGTTTCTTTTTTAAAAATAATTTTAAAGGCAATTATGGCTACCAGTGATCTGTATAGACACACTACATGCAGATTTCAAGGAACCAGGATTTTGTAGGTGGGGATACTCTTCACACAGCTTCAGACCATAATACCTTAGGAAACAGCTTTCTTGGGCTATTTATATAGATAGCTATCTACATATCTATCTCTCTGTCTATCAATCTATCCCATCCATCCATCCATCCATCCGCCACTGGCTCACTTTCTGGTGATGGGGCTCCCTGAACTTAGCCAGGCTGGGTTTCACATGACAGACCCACTATCTGTCAACAGGCTGATACTCTGTGTCATTACTGTTTTGGGATGGGGTACTGGGGACTTGAGTAGAGAATATGTGTACACACACACACACACACACACACACACACACACACACACACACACACACACGGTAGATGCTTTTCTTCCCTCTTTAGAAATGACTCTTATGTGTTGGCAGCTAAAATTATCCTTCCATCTTTTCCATGTCGTGTACATATGAGGACTGTCCTTCAGTATGGCTGTAGTGGTTTTTTGCTTAGTTTAAAGCCTATATTTAAACCATCCTTGTTTAAGTCTTAAGTAAATCATCTTCCCCAACCTTAAGTCAACATAAAGGTTCGCTCAGAAGGACCATACTCAGTGAAGGTCCCATTACCATTAACAACGAGCCTGACCACAATAGCAGGGCAGTAGGAGTCAGCAGAAAATTTTGTATTGGAAAGCTAGCTATGTCTCCATTGAAGCCACACTTATTTGCAAACCCTAGGAACTGGAAAAGTCGATTAAGCAACATGGCCACTGGAAGCTTACTCTTATTAAAC
This sequence comes from Dromiciops gliroides, assembly GCF_019393635.1. Classification (NCBI taxonomy): domain Eukaryota; kingdom Metazoa; phylum Chordata; class Mammalia; order Microbiotheria; family Microbiotheriidae; genus Dromiciops; species Dromiciops gliroides. Next base: position 10,250,049 of record NC_057867.1, read on the forward strand.
AGCAGTATGGCTGGGGATGCACATCTGGCACCACCCGTGTTTGTATCCCTGCTCAGCCAGGCCGCATCTTGGCAGGGAGGCACTAGGAAGTCTTTTAAGACACTGTTAATTAGAAATATGCATCATGGGGGCAGCTAGGTGGCGCAGTGGATAAAGCACCGGCTCTGGATTTAGGAGTACCTGAGTTCAAATCCAACCTCAGACACTTAACACTTACTAGCTGTGTGACCCTGGGCAAGTCACTTAACCCCCATTGCCCCACCAAAAAAAAAAAAAAGAAACATGCATCACACCCTTACAGTGACAGTGAGGTTTTGCCTTTAATCATGTCAGAAGTGGTTGGAAACTATGAGCACATTCCAAGAGGAGAGATGGCTGCCCTCCCCCACCCTGCCATCACCCTCAGTTTAGCTATTGAGTCAGAGCTGGGTCTAGAAAGCTTAGGAATACCCTGCTGTTTATATAGTGATGATATTATTAAATAACATATCCTTTCATGCCAAACTCCCTATCTCCCAAATCATAAGTTATCAAAGTATAAATTGGATCATTTGCCATTTTTTAAGAAATGTAATTATTTCTGTGGAATATTCTCATCTGTCTGTGAGAACCAAAAATGCTTGGTGAGTAGCATTCATGGAAGATATTTAATTGCCAAGTCGTCTAATTTGAGACTTTCAGATATGCACGACTTGCTTTATGTTCTGCTCTAAAGAGAATTTCAGCCCCTAGCTTTCCATCAGAAGATTATCTGACAGTTTTCACGGCTTTGGTTGTGACCACTGTTCATAACAGGGGAGAGGAATCAGTTCTGATTTCATTGGTTATAGTGAACTGCTAGGTGAGGAAACTCCCTAGAGCACTGAGATGTTGGGTGACTTGCCCAGGGTCACGCAGCCCCTATCTCTCAGAAGTGAGATTTGAACCCTAGTTTTCCTGCCTTCAAGGCCAGCCCTCTCTCTACTATGCCATACTGTATCTCTATCACAAGTAATACTGGGCCTAATAGGAAGACAAGCTTATTGAGTATGAAACTTGTGAGTGGGCCTTGATAAGGCCTAAGGGAGTTGAGAAGATGCTTTATATGAAAAATGCTGATTATTTCAGGTTCAGGGCTTAATGAAGGGGGTTTCATGTCTCCAACATAAATAGCAAGCAGATGTTTAAGAGAGGAGCTACCCTTGGCTAGGGCCATTAGTGACCATAAATGAGGTGTTTGCACTTTTACAAATGTGCCCAAATCTTGTCTGATATTTTATCCTGGGGAGCTAAGATCACAAGCTACATTTGCAAACAAGGCTGATCATGATAAGACAACTCAAATAGAGGACAAAAATACCTACAGTGGTATCGAGGAACAGAGAGCATTAACACCTGCCTTACAGGTGAAGTGGGATGTCAGATTTTACAATATAGTTATGTTTGAGGGCATGGGAATTGGCATGTAATAGAATATACAAATCCTCATTATAAACAAGTTCTACTTACTGTAGCTTGGCTATTGACCAGTCTTTAACCAAAACAAAGATGCAGCACCAAACTCTCTTGATGTGTGATATACATAAACCATGTCCTAGTTATAACTCTGGACTCGAACTGTTTTTCAGAACCAACAGGCCAAAATAGCCCAGCTCTACCTCCCATTGGTTGGACTCCTTTTAGAGAACATCCAGCGATTAGTTGGGCGAGACACATTGTATTCGTGCACTGCCGTGCCCAGTTCTGTGAGTAGCCTTCTCTGTTTCTGTTGCCTGCCGTTGCCTTTCTCTTATTTCCTTAACTTTGGGTAGAACAAATGCACATACATCGTGTACTTTTTCCATCAGTCATTGGGGCTTTTTCATATCCTCCAGCGAGCTTACTGTGATGTAACCAGTCCCTCCATCTTCCACAAAGGCTGTCATGCTCTCCAGATTGGAGGTTTGCTGTTTTGTGTCCTTGACAATAACACACCAAATTGGCACACAAGTGCATCTCTTTGAAGGTCTGGCCTCAGCATTAGTCATTTGTCCTTTGGCAGACAGCTCTGGTCAGGGTCCTTTCAACAACACTTAAGCTAATGACTCCTAGCTGCCCCCATCTGAGGCATAGCCCTTTCTTTCCCCCTTTCTCTTTCTAGTCAAGTAGAATGGCCACAGAAAGTTAAGGGCTGGAAAAGGGGCATTCATCTGCTTCAACTGTCCATCCAATGCTGAAATCCATTCTGCAAAAGCCCCATCAACCTCTGCTTTCATACTTCTAGGAATTGGGAGCTCATTACTTTCTTAAGTATGGGTTGCTCTAAATGTTAAGAAGTTTTCCCTTGTTTTGACCTAAAATCTGCCTCCCTGTATCTCTGCCACTGGACTTGTTCCTCCACCTACTCTTTCTTTATACATTTGAAAATGGCAATAAGGTCACCCCACCAATTGTCTCCTCTCTGGGCTAAATATCCCCCAATCTTGTAACCATTTTTCTTACAATTTCTAGCTATGTGACCCTGAACAAGTCACATAACCTCCGTTTGCCTCAGTTTCTTTATCTGTAAAATGGGGATAATCGCATCCATCTCCAAGAGTTGTTCTGAGTATCAAATCAGAAAATCATTGTAAAGTTTTTAGCACAGCAGCTGGGACATAAGCACTACAGAAATGTTGTTATTATTTCTTATATGACCCTTTACCATCCTAGCTCCCTACCTCTAGGGACATTCCATTTTGTCAGTGTCCTCTTTAAAGTATAGTGCCCAGCACACTCAAGACTTCTATAGATACAGTTACAAATGACTCTTTAAAGAAATAAAGAATGATTTAACTGGAGATATATTCAGTGCTCAGAGATCATCCATGTCAATATAATAAAAATGGTAATACTTTTAAATTCATTGACAGATTTGGTACTATATCAAAGTATAAGAGGGGCAGCTAGGTGGTGCAGTGGATAAAGCACCGGCCCTGGATTCAGGAGGACCTGAGTTCAAATCCGGCCTCAGACACTTGACACTTACTCTCTGTGTGACCCTGGACAAGTCACTTAACCCCAATTGCCTCACCAAAAACAAAACAAAACAAAACAAAAAAAAATGAAAGAAAGAAGGTACTGTAAACACATCATAAAAGCAAAAAGCAAAAAAATAAAAAGTCAGACCTCTCTGGTTTGAAGAGGACCAAAAACTCTATGCAGATGTTCCAGATCCCAGGAGTGCTGTGCCCCTAACCCCCACGATGTGGAAGGGATAACTATATTGCCCAGAACTGGACACAATCCCTTGGATATGGCCTGAGCAGTGGGATTCATACCTCTCTTGTTTTGGACACTAGTGTTCTCTTAATGAGGCCCATATTTTTAAAAAAAGCAGCTCTTGGATCATGTTGAGCTTGTATACTAAAACTGCCAGATCTTTTTCACAAGCACTGCTAGGGAGCCAGTACTCTCTTCTCCTTCCCTTCCCCACCCCAGGCCTACACTTGGATAAGTTCTTTTTTAAAAAATAGTTTAAGGCAGGACTTTACATACTTCTGTTAAATTTCATCTTTACCCATCTTTTCTTTTTCTACATTGTTCAGTCATTTCAGTTGGATATGACTCTCCATTTGGAGTTTTCTTGGGAGAGATGCTAGAGTGGTTTGCCATTTCCTTTTCCTACTCATTTTACAGATGAGGAAACTGAGGCAAAGAGGGTTAAGTGACTTAAGAATTTATAGGAAAATGAAACTTAAGTCTTAGAATGAATCAGTTTTACAAGGTGAAATGTTTGGTTCAGACAATTCTCTCAATTGCCCCCTTTGATTCATGGGGTAGATGTCAGCCCACTTATGGATCACTTATCTATAAGCCAAATTTATAAGGCTAATGTGCTCATGCTCCCTGTCAACATTACATACCCAAAAAGACCACTGTGAAGTATCCTTTCACACAGCTTAGTACAACAGCTAACACAAAGTCTAAGAACAATGATAGTGCTAGCCCCTAAGAAGACAAGCCTTATTAAATAGACTCTCTAGGTAAACTAAGTCGGGATACAGATCAGACTACTTAAAGGGTTCACAATGGACTAATTTTGAGAGGGGGTGATTTACATGTCACCAAGGTAACCAAGAAAACTCAGCAGACATAAACAGCATGAAACATAGGGCCAAAACAATACCATGATAATCATCAATACTAAATAACATCAAGTCTCCTTGTATCCCATTCCCAATGTCCATTTAATCATTTCATTTCGAGTCCTAGATGTAGTCATCTAGTCCTTGGAAAGATCTTCTCTTGGACATTCTGGAATAGGCCTAATTCTCAGGGCAGCTCTGAAAAGGGTTATTCTTCAGTTCCAAGTTACTTGTAGAGATTCCTAGATAATTGTGCTAAAATCTGCTAGTAACAAGACTTAATACCCTTTGGTACATCCTATTAAATTTAGTTGTCCAAACCTGAAACTTCAGAGAATTTCAGTTTTTATATACCATTTGCTGTTTTTTCTTTACCCAAACCCTGTACCTGATATAAGAATCTAAAAAGAAATTCATGGGGGCCTGACATGTAAAATAAACCCTTCTGTCTTTTAAAATTATCAGACCAGTACTTTAAAATGGGAAAATAATTTCACTTCCTTCACAATTATCAATGCAATTTTATATGTAAAATGCTTAATCCAATTTTGAGAACTTGTGATACTTATGTTTTAGTAGTATGTTCACTGTATGTGTAAACATACATAAACATAAACTCAAAGCTTGGATTTCCCATTCATTTGGAAACCAATTATATACATATGTATATATCTGAATTCTTAAAGAAAACAGTTCAGTCCTATTACTTTCTCAAAATTTACCATCCCATTTAATTAGAAAACTTATATATTACATCTTTGTCTTAGTACTTTTTTTTGGCAGGGCAATGAGGGTTAAGTGACTTGCCCAGGGTCACACAGCTAGTGTCAAGTGTCTGAGGCTAGATTTGAACTCAGGTCCTCCTGAATCCAGGGCCAGTGCTGTATCCATTGTACCACCTAGCTGTCCCCTCCCCCCCACCGTCTTATTACTTATTACTTACACTGTTTTATTTCTTTGTCTAATTCCCTTCCTTAGGAAGATAACATCCCTATATTATAATTCGACCACAAATACAGATTAAAATTATAAGATTTTTAATGCTTGTGTCCTATAATAGTAACTCAGTGATGTTACAGTATTAATCTATTAATTAATAGATTTAGTGTTGTACTTACAAAACTTCCACAGTAAACAGCTGTTTATAGAAATTTGTTTTTAAAAAAAGGAAAAGGGAGGAACAGAGTTATAACAGTGTTAAGACTGTTCCCTCAAAAACACATACTGACCTGACATATATCACAACAGGAAAATCAAGCTGTTTGATTTCAGGCATGATTCATATTTGTCACGTGATTCACAAGGAATCACGTGACAAAGCTCCATATTATTCACAGGGTACCATAGCAAAACTCAAGATTAATCAGGAGGGAAATTTGCTGTTCCAAAAGGAAATAGCACCATGGGAAAACTGAGTCAAGATACAAAAGTCATCCCCTCAACTTTTCCCAGGGGCAATAATCCACCTGTAGCAGTTCTCAGACTGCAGCACATGTGTTTTTCTCCTTGAATGATGGACTGTTGGCCTCATGACAACTCAGACAACCATCCCTATAATCAAATCTCAAAATGATATTAAATTATAGTCACAAGAGTTTTTATCTCAAATTTTCAATTAGCAAAATTTCAATAATCACAGTGTGTGCTTAGAGCTTGAATATTAACTTTCTCTTGTTTACCTAACAGTTACATTTCACTTATCTTTCACTAATAAATTAAAAATAACAACATTCTGGAATTCTTCAAATTACACATACAGTGAATACGTGATACTTGACTCAAAACTTACCTAGCAACAAGAGAACTCAAATTCAAAGACACTCTCTCTTAAAATCCTTGGATCCAAAGTCCACCATTATAGACCTGCAGCCAGGTGAAGGAAGTCTTACGCATACCATGTACACACACACACACACACACACACACACACACACACACGACTTCCAGGTGAAGCATTTTCATCTTCAACAGCAATATAACATTCCAATGAGTTAACAGAACGTAATTTATTCCGTCGGTCTCCAACTGTTGGACATTTAGCTTATTTTCAATTTTCGGCACAGACAGGTTCTTGATTTGGTGACGTGTTTAAAATGTCTCAGGCCTCACGCTGTGTTTCAGGCATCCAGGGATGAATTCGTATGTGGCTTTACTTCACCTTCCAATAGAGGAAGTCTGGTGGCAGAGAAAGATGCAGGTAAGGAAGCACTTTTCAAGAGTGGATGTGTTCATTAGAGAAGCTTCATCACCATTTCATTGCTTAGACATTTGCATCAATCTGCAGATTCTTCCGTCTTGATTATAATAGGAAAACAGGCTGGAGGAAAAAGAGCCTGGCCTGGGAATCAAGGGGCCTGGATTCGAGTCCTGGATCCCTCCCTAGTTGGGGGGGGTGGGATTTTAGGCAAGTCCAAGCTACACAATGAGGAGGTCGGATTCAGTGATTGTTAAGGTCCCTTCTACCTCAAACATGTTGGGAATTATTCCTTCCAAGGAATTTCTTGAAATATCCTTGTATGTGTCAGAGTATAATGAGATACAGTCATACATGGCATGTCTTCTGCTTTGCTTTCAGATGTTTTACAAACATTTCCCATTTTATATTGCCAGAATTTATCTAAAAACATATTGTTTGTAAATTAGTCAAATGCTGACTTTTGAAATTTCTTGGCAATTTCATTCTCATTACTGACATTTAGAAGTATGTTGTTTTTCTAGCCTATGGAGCCTCATTTCCCAATGGACATGGAATCAAAAGAGAAGATTCAAGAGGCTCCCTGAGCACAGATTTGGCAGGCATCTCTCCTGACCAGAGCAGCACAGCTGACAACGTAATAAACAGACCCAGGGATGGATGGGTAGTAGTGTCTAACGGATTTTTTTTCTTGAAAGATGGGATTCTTTAATCTTTCCCAATGCTGTATCTGGAAAGAAGCCATTTTAGTTTTCCTTGCTAACCACCCACTTTGGCAGCTGGTGGTGCAGTAGTTAGAGCACTGGGCCTACAGTCAGGAAGACCTGACTTCAAATCTGGCCTCAGACACTTCCTACCTCTATGACCTTGGGTAAGTTCAATTCTGCCTGCCTCAGTTTCCTTAGCTGTAAAATGGGGATAATGATGGCACCCACCTCCCACGGTTGTTGTGAGGATCAGATGAGATCCCTGTACAGGACTTAGCACAGTACCTGGCACATGGCTTAAGTTGGAGAGGGGTAATTCTAAGAATGTGGTATTGTGAAAAGTTTCAGACAGGACATACTTATGTAAAATCCTCATTGACCCCCACCCCTTGCTACCAGCTGTGTGACCCTGGGCAAGTCATGTCATTTTTCTGAGCCTCAGTTTCCTTATCTGTACAGTAGGTGTAAAAACATATAATCCACACCTCACAGAGTTATTGTGAGAATCAAATATGATAACACACATAACATGCCTCGCAAAGCTCAAACACTGAAGAAATGTCTGTTATTATCATCTTTCATCCTTAACACCATGAAAAGTGTTCCAGAGGGCCAGTGTTCAGGTTTGAAGTACTGGTGGAAGGGGAGTCAAGGGAGGTGGATTTTCATTTTTCACAGACATTACTGAACTAAAATCATTCAGTAAGTATTTATTTATTAAGTGCCTATTATGCCAAGCACTGTGCTAACAGCTGGTGATAGAAAGACAAAACCAAAATCGCCTATCCTCAAAGAGTTAATATACTGGGGGGCAGGCAGGAACATGAAAATGTCCACAGCAATGCACTGTAATCTCTGATCTTTGAGGAGGGAGGCCTCCTAGTATGTAATCTCCCTCCACCACTGCAGATTAGCAATGCGTCCATAATATGTAGTCGTAGAGAGTGGCCATCAAGTCACTTTCTTGTGGGGACCTAGCATATGTCAAAGGCAGGAATGGAACCTAGGTCCTGCTGCCTTCTCTATACCCCTCACAAATTATCCTTACTGTGTCCAAATACAGAGAATTCAGACTTTCAGCACAGGGGCCAAACATAGTATGTGCTTAATAATTACCTGAGTGAGTCAGCAATTTCTGCCACACTAAAGGTGGTTACATCTTTATTCATGCTTCTGATTCACTCTTATAAAAATATGAGAGGTCATTTTCTGGTAGGTCTGAGTCAACTTTTTAATGAAGTTAACTAGGATAAAAAAGAATTCAAGGAATTTTCCTTTTAAAATTGCTCGTATGAACATGCCCAAATAAGTGAATCAGAATGTGTCATGAAGTTCTCTTAGCAAGTCTGATTGGTTTGGGAGAGAGCACAGAGGAAGGATCCAGAAAGGCTTCCCTAAGGGAATGGCTTCCCTTGCTAAACCATGACTCCATTTTCAGATGGTTTAGTGATCACAGAAATCAGGTTAACTTGGGAGAAGAAAAGAGAAAAGAATCCAAATTTTAGTCTAACACGAGTTCTAATGAGTCTAGTCTAACACTCTCATTTGACAAATGAAACCGAGATCCAGGAAGGGGAAAGGATTGGTTTGCAGGGAAACTGTCTCAAAGCTACCAACTTCTGACAGCTCTTTTCTCTAAACTACAATGTTACCTTATAGATTACATTACAGTGACTCACTCAAGACCACTAGGTAAATAAATAGCAAATTCAGTAACCTTTGCCTAGTTTGGAGTTGTGATAAGTGTATACTTCCAGTTTCTGTGCAGTGGAAAAATTTTGCCTGTTTTTAAAAGGCTAATCTAGAACTAAGAAATTATATTTATTATGCTATCGGTATCCAACGTGAACCACCAAGATTCAATAAAAGTCACTAAACAAAGCCAAAATCTTGAATTTGCAGAGACTTCAGTTCTGAACCACAGTTGGGCCCTGCCTCTTGTTCTGATCATATTTTTTTCCACTTGTCTGCTTTTCGTACAGATAATTTCTTTGATCCAAGGTTTAGAAGACATGCTTTCATACATTTCAAGTGGAGACAAATCAAAAAGTTTAGGATTTTAAAGCCTTAAGAAAACAAGTTAGTGAACATACAATACTTTGCAAACCTTATAAATATGAGCTTCTCTTATCGCACCATTCATACAGGACATAATCAGAATCTTTATTAGTGTAAAGAACTCCTTTTATTGAAAATATATATTCTACAAACATAATCATCTTCACAAAGACATTATCTTGATACTTCAGCAGATCCCTGATCTCATCAATATAGATGATCTTTTCATTGGTACAGATCTCAGCCCCCATGAATGCTTTCTCATCCTATGAAATTCTTGTTCTTGATCTACCACAGAGGATCTGCCCAACATGCTGAAGGTCTTCCTTTAGTCTTTTTATACTTTGTAGCTACCAGTAGACTACTTTGGCTGTCCATTTATTTATTCCTTGCTTTTGAGGGCTCACTTCCTTTTTTGTAATCACCCGTTTCCTCAAAGATATGCTTTGTAATCAGTGGAAATAATGGTAGACCTTGTTTAGGTTAACTGTTTGCCTCTTTTTTGCCCTTAAACCATCTGCAAATTTGATTCTTCAAGATGATGTAGCATTCTAAGATTCACAACCATGCAGCATTTCTTCCTTCCTTTCTTTCTTTCTTTCTTTTTTGGGTTTGGTGGGGCAATGAGGGTTAAGTGACTTGCCCAGGATCACACAGCTAGTAAGTGTTAAGTGTCTGGGGCTGGATTTGAACTCAGGTCCTCCTGAATCCAGGGCCAGTGCTTTATCCACTGCGCCACCTAGCTGCCCTCAACCATGCAGCATTTCAAGAACAACATTGGTTTTACATTAGGGATCAGCTTGAAATTTCTAAACACTGTGCAACTTCCCAAAGGCAATCTAGCCTGCTCTCTTACTCCTATTCAGTTCTGGTCCCAATTGGTTGGTTATATGTAGGGCCTTTCCCCAGCATATGTACTAATGTACTATCTCAGAAGACTGGCCATCAACATTCACATTCATAGAAAGGATGCTAGGTATTCTTAGTTCCTCTATAGATTATTATTACTAATCATAGCTTTCATTGAGGAGGCCATGTAGTATTTAGGGGTTTAATCTCTTGAAAAAAGGAGCATCTGGAGCCCCTTGCCATCCATGAAGAATCCCTCTTCCATGGGACCCTGCAAAAGACAGTCTCTGTGACATTTATCCATTATGATATCCTCCAAGAACACCTCTGGCAAGTGCCTCACTTGAACAGGAGCATCATCAAAGTTACCTCTGTGATTGCTTCTGTCAAAGAATCTTATGCAATCAACATATATATGGGAGACACCTTGGTAGCCTTTAAAGCCACATTTGGCTCTACACATTTTAATCACATTTTTTTTGTATAATTAAAAATGTAAAAACAAAGGGATTTTGTACTCTGTATTTCAGTCAATTATGTGGCTGTAAAGATATGATCAGTTGTAGAGAATCATTTGCAGAAAGCAATCCTTGATATGCATGCAGATCATTCTCATAAAGATTTCATAAAGATGAGAAAGTAGGCATATGGATCAGTAGTAATTGATCAGTCAACTTAATGGGATAGTAACATCATCCATGATTTGTTTATTTCCTATTCTTTTGATGTTTTCTCCTCTCTGAGTTATCTTGTTCTTCTTAGCATGAATTACGCCAGTGTATACTTGATCTGCCCCAGACCCTTCATATAGCACAGATTCTTTTTTTCTACTTTAAAATCTTATTTTTAAAATTTAATGTCTTAATTTATTTTTAGTACATAGTATTTTTTTCCACTTGCAATAAAGATAGTTTTCAACATTCATTTCTTATAAGATTTTGAGTTCCTAAATTTTCTCCCTCCCTAAGATAGCAAGCAGTCTGATAAAGGTTATACACAAGGTTACATACAAGGTTATACAAGATTAAGCACAGAGATTCTTAACCTTGTGTTATATCATGGGCCCTCTTGGACAATCTAGTGAAGCCTACTGATCCCTCATTTTAATAATTTTTAAATGCTTAAAAGAAAATACATGAGATTATAAAGGAAACCAATTATATTGAAATGTAGTTGAAGGTTGAGGTGTTAGGGCCCAAATATGATGCATTACTGATGACAAAAATATATAATTATAACAGCATTAAATGTGCTCCATTTTACATTTTCATGCTATCCTGCCAGTTTCATCATAAATGTTCTTTGGATGATATGACTTATTTAAGTGGCATTCTATATACTTGTTTTCTCTATTAATTATTTTTGCTGTTTTAAAAGGTTATGGGGGCAGCTAGGTGGCACAGTAGATAAAGCACTGGCCCTGGATTCAGGAGGACCTGAGTTCAAATCTGACCTCAGACAGTTGACACCTACTAGCTGTGCGACCCTGGGCAAGTCACTTAACCCCAACTGCCTCACAAAAACAAACAAACAAACAAACAAAAAAAGGTGATGGGATCTTTGGTCCTCTTCCTCTGGTTTTTACAGATGAGTCTGCATTCTAAAAGTAATGTTGCCTTTGGCTGCCATTTCTTTCCACTAGTCAAGGACATCAAGTATTTGGTGGAGTAGTGGCTTTCTAAAAGATCAATTTTTGTAGGAAACAGTGATGGCCAAGGTCAAGATATTTGCTCCCTCATATTTCCTGTCGATGGTTTGTTTGAATATATAAGGTTGGAGTGGTTTCTTGTTCCTAGTGTTGTTCCTCATCTTTATAGTCTTTCTAATTTTGACATTGCTTTTGACCTTTGCTTCAATTCATATATGGTCTGATTACATACAGAAAGCTGAATGTGATAGGATTTTCATACCACTTGTTTCCTGAATTTCAAGTTATAGTCAATTTCATTTTTGTGATACTTTTTGATGCTTGCCATCCCTAGAGCTTTCTAACTGTCTTCTGGAAGACAGTATATGTGATATAAAAGTTTCATGTTTCTTAGTAGACTGCAAGCCTTTGACATCTTCCATTTTTCAAAAGTTACTGAGGATCAAAGTATATGGTGCCTCATAGGCACCTGAGCTGCAGTTATCTTCCTGGTGGTCTTTTTATTTGTGCTTATCATAAATGCTACAAGACTAGATGATGACTAGGTGCCTCATGAAATGTTTCTTGTTGCCTTTGGTTATGTGATGAAACCAATTCCAACGAGAATTTAATTCCATTTAACTGCATCTTCCTTTTGTCTTTTGGTTTTGTTTGTTGTGAGAATTGGTGTTGATGTGGGTCATTTCTTCCAAGAGTATTTCAGATATTTGGTTATTGAATAATAATTTCATATTTAGAATACACATGGTTAATTTAACATTCAAAATTATGTGTATGGTCTCAAAAATAGTGATTTTTTTTAGCACTCTCTCTCCCCTTTTCTGCTGTTCCACCATTGGCACTGTAGTAAGGGCTTTACAAATATGATCTCATTTGATCTTCACAACAACTCTGAGAGGTAGGTGCTATTATTGTTCCCATAATATAATTGAGTAAACTGAGGCAGACAGATGAAATGACTTCCCCAAGGTCACACAGCTTGTAACTGTCAGAAACTCGATTTAAACTCAGGTTTTCCTGACAGCAGACCCATTGCTCTCTCCACTGCATTACCTAGCTGCCTCTTAGTCTCCAGACTTAGTATATTGCCAGAACACTATTCAGAGACTTTCCACTATGTAGAACCTGCCAGAGCTTATGTTTCCCTGGCATAGCCCACTAGAATCTAGGATTGCCTCCAAATGATGATGAGGCAACAGAGTTTGCCTTTGTAGACATGTTATTTGCCTAGGATTTTTCAGAGTGGCATCTTGGTATCACTCACTGCCCCCCCCCCCAAAAACCCTTTTTTCCCCATTGATTTTACTAGGAGTTTTGGTCCGTTTGCTTTCAGATAATGGTGAAAAATACAATAGTGTGTGTGTAGATTCTTCCTTAGGAGAAAAAGATTTGAATCTTTGGCCAATGAAATATCCAATCCAACAAACTTGTGTTGTTCATATTATTATTAAAGACCTGCAAAGCAGCACCTTCAAGTTGATCAGAGGTGTGTTGTTTTTTGTTATAGACAAGAAGTTCTACGCGAAGTAGTGTATCCCAGTGTAACAGGCTGGACCAGTATGAAATCAGAAGCCTCCTGATGTGCTACCTGTACATCATCAAAATGATTTCTGAAGGTAAGTTATAGTCTGCAGAAGATACAATTAATCACCAATGTTCTGGGAATAATCACTCAGTCTGCCAACAAGTATTTGTTGACCCTTCCTCCCAACTATGTCATGATCACAGCCATTAGTATGTACTATTTTTTAAAATCCCAAACTACAATTTTAAAATGTTGAATTCAGCTTTGAGTATCTTAGTTTTCCTAGTTTAATAGCCATTTTCCTAATGAATCCCTCAAATGGGGAAATTTGTGGGAATAACATAATGGGTTTTGCCCTGGGGAACAGGTTCAATCTAGTGCATGGAATGAGGTCTAGTATGAAAAGAGGAGAAAACTATTATCTGTACTTAGTATGTAATACACTTGAGGCAGAAGCACATAGTTTCACTCATTGGCATTACAACTTGGAAAACCCTTTGGGATTTCCCTATGTGCATATCATAGTCCGGCCGATAGCTGGTAGATGCAATTCAGTTCATTTAAGTGGTGTTTGCAGAGTGCCTACTACCTAGTAGTAGTACAAAGCTGTGCTTCTTTGTCCTATTGTTTTCCACCACAGAAGTTTCTGGCATGGACTCTGCCATTGATCATGTTGTATGATTTTGAACAAGTCAATTTCTCGCTCTTGTTTTTCCCACCTGTAAAATGAGGGGGTTGGATGACATCAGTGGATCCCACACTTTTCCAAAACTTCAAGGACCTCCACATGATAATAGGCGTATTATTAGTACCCACTCATTGAGAAAATATATAATGGCAAAAACCTACTGTGAATTAGCAGTGCTTTTGCATGGGTTTGCATTTTAGTGACCACAACAGCATCTATACACTTTGGAAAAGTCACACGTGTGTGAAACAAGTTACTTATTCAATTAACAGAAGATAAAATTGCTTATTTATGGATTTACTCACCCTATGCAATAATACTGTAGACTCCTAAATTTAGGAAGTTTAAATAAGAATGCATAAAGTAATAAAGGCATGTAAGGCAGCCTTGTAAATACTTTCAAAAAGAATCCTTAGGACTCACATCAGTACTTTAACTATCTATGATTTTTGTCCATGATGCTATTCCTTCCACCCACATTGATCACCTCTACAGTTTGTTGTGGGCAAAAAGAATTCATAACACCTGATGGCCAGTTTCCTGCTGCCTAGTTTCTTCACATTAAGCTTGGCTGCTCTTCAAAAGCTGGACAGGTGGTCTTTGGACCCACAATTTCAGACTGGTATGTCCTGTTGGAGCAGGCCTTGAAAATATAGGCTTTCACCAAAAAGTGAGATCTGCAAGATTTGCAAAAATTGGTCTCTGAGCCAGTCCCTGCATATGACATTGCTTCTCCTGGTTTTGCTTAGGGGAGTTCTTGCCATGCCAGCAATGTACTATTGCTTCATCTCCACTTGGCAGATTCCTTATCTTCTTTCAAGGCTCAGCTCAGGGGCCACCTCTCCTTGGTAGTCTTTTCCAATTTCCCATACTGTTGGTGTTCTATGCTTCTCCACATTATCCCAGAGCACTTTTTTCTGATCTCTCCTTTGTCCCTTATATTTTTCATCCAGTAAAATGTAAGCCTCTCAAGGACAAGGAATACTTTGCTTCTTTGTTTGAATCCCCAGTATCTTGAATGGTGCCTTGCACATAGAAGTGTTTCACAACAACGTTTGTTGCATTGAGGCCAGTGACAAATAGTGTGGTGCAGTGGTGGCCACCTGGAGGCAGGGGGAGAGGGGGAAACAGAGACTCCAGTTTGCTGCACTTGTCATCTTCAATAACACCAAGCAGGATTTCTCAAGTGTTTGCATGGTTAGGGGGCTCAAGGATAAAAGACCTGGCTCTATCCTTTGAAGTAAAAATACAAGAACTTTTCTCTACTAGCATTCCAAGGTCAGGGGGTGGGGTAGGTGGGGTACAGGAGCAATAAGAAGTGAAGGAATGATCTGTTGATAAGTGAAGAAATGAGTCCTTTATCAGAAGTACTGGCTATAAAAATTGTTTCCCAGCTTTCTGCCTCCCTTCTAATTTTGGATGCATTGCTTCTGTTTGTACAAACCCTTTTTAATTTAATGTAATCAAAGTCATTGATTTTGCATTTCATAATATTCTCTATCTCTTGTTTGGTCATAAACTCTTCTCCTTTCCATAAATCTGAGAGGTAAACTATTCCTAATTTAGCTATGGTATCACCTCTTATGTCTAAATCATGTACCCATTTTGACCTCATTTTAGTATAAGGTGTAAGATGTTGGTCTATGCCTAGTTTCTGCCATACTGTCTTCCAGTTTTCCCTGCAGTTTTTGTCAAATACTGAGTTCCTATCCCAGAAGCTGGAGTCTTTGGGTTTATCAAACTGATATGGTGGGAAAATGGGGTACAGGTTGGTGGGAGTTGGGGTTCTTAGGAATTCCTCTTTAAAGAATTACACCCTCTTGCACACAAAACGTAGTTAGAATAAGGTGGTAGTTTATTAAGGAACAAGGGAAGGGAAGGGTGGGGGGAGGGAAACCATGAAAGAAATCCTTGGACTTTTCATGGGGAGATTTGGCATAAAGCACATGGCTCAGAGGTACCAAATCTCCTGGAACAGGAGACTGGAAGGTACTTTTATAGAGGACTGATGGGGGTGGACCATCTGCCCGTGAAAAGTTCCTTTAGTGAGAGAGGACCATCCCCCACTGGTGGTAGCTGGGGGAATTGGGTGAGGAGTGGAGGACCATCCCCCACTGGTAGGGACTTAGAGGAATTGGGTGAGGGGTGGCTATGGATCCCTCTTCAGAACACAAAGGCCGAAGCCACACCCAAATTTATCTCCCCAGGGTAAGGGAGACCAGAATGAAGGGTAGGAATCCCAAGCTAGCTCAGTCTGATTTGGTTCAGCTTATCTCTCTAGGCGTTATCTGTCCTCTGGTTTAGTTTCTCAAGGAGAAGATTCCTCAGTGTGCCCCAGAGAAATTCTGGGGTGCTCTGCACCCCATGACAAAACAGTACATTACTAGTGTCATCTACTACTGTGTCTCCTGTGCCTAACCTATTCCGTTGATCCACCACTCTATCAAAGAAATGAAACCTAATTGAGTCAAGAAAGTCAAGGTTCAAGGTGTAACATTTTTCCTGTTTCTTCCATTTTTAGATACTCTCCTAACTTATTGGAACAAAGTGTCTCCACAGGAGCTCATAAATATCCTGGTACTTCTAGAGTAAGTAGTCATTTCTATGTGTGTGTTAGTTCTCTAACTTCTATCTGTGCTACTTCTATACCAATAATTTTCCCCTGCTGTTGCCTATGTTGGAAACCACGATTTAAAATACCGTGTGGTTTTTTTTACATACAGAAACACAACAAATGGTGATATGAAACAACTGGCCTGTTGCTGAATGCCTCAGCAAAAACATTCTATCTACAATACAACTGGAGTCCTGTATAATCTATCTAGAAAGCCTGAAGTGGTTTCAAGCCACTCATGAGTTTAGAGCAGCTATGGGCTAGCCAGCAACTCATTACTAGAATCTAATATCTGTGCTATTACATAAGATCTCAGTAATTCTACAAAGTTCAGAAGCTCATTTAGGAGTGTGCTCCAGGCCTTATGGAGGAAGGTGGTTAGTTGTCCCGCGCTGCTAAATTTGCATCTTTTTTTTTGAAAGCTTTAATGTGATACATAAGGTGTTATTTTCATGGATGATACATATATAGCTTCTCTTGTTGAATGTTTCCTGAGAGAGAAGATTCCTGCCCTATACACCTTTGATCATCAAAAAAAAATTTAGAAAACATTGTTGCAATGGAGCAGTTAATGATTTAGCAGTTAGCAAGATTTACAAACAATTGTGATCAAGTGATCTTACAGGATTCAACAGTGTTTTTCAGCAATTAACAACCGTGGCAGGAGAGCCCAGAGGAGAATTAGTAGGGAAGTGTATGGTGAGATGGCTGCTACTGTAGCTAGCATTGGAACAGTCCAAAAGGGCCATATTTTGTGCTTATGAGACTTGTAGTTATAGCAAGTCATCAGAGGCAAAGGAAGCCTAGTAACCCTATGTGCCACAAACACACACATATGTGTATATGTGTATATGGGCTAGAAGGGATAGTAAACATGTCTGGGGTAATCGGATTTAGATAAGTGGTGTTTTTTTAACATGCACATGTTCACACAGCTAATTTGGTTTTTTAAATTATTTGCTAAATTGCAGAAATTATACAGCCTTTTCCTGAATGCCACTAACATACTATTGTTTTTTTTTCTTTCTAGAGTGTGCTTGTTTCACTTCAGATACACAGGGAAAAGAAACATAGCAAGGTAGAGTATCTTCTATTATGAAAATGCCCCTGCTGTGTTTTTCATGCTTTTTATAGATTTATTTCATTCCAGTAGAGGGCAGTCTTAATTTTTTTAATTTTTTGCTTTAGAAAACTAAAGTTATTAATTTGTTGTGCAGGCCAAGACCACCCAGGGGTCCATGTTAGCAGAATTCCACATTAATAGCCATTAGAACAAATATTAATGTTTTTTCCAAAGAGTAGGCTGAGATTATGGTCTGTGAGATCTCATTTATATTAGATTTGCTGCTACTATTCTCTAGAAGGAGAAAGTAGAAATGTCTAAGATGACAACAAGAGGAAAGGTGGTACTTCTGCCTACATTTTGTTATGTTTCAGTCACCATATGGTAAGACTACCCCCTGGGCTGAAGATGGGGGTGATCTGGTACCTTATCCTTTCACTTTTGCCACCAAAGCCCCAGTGACTTAAATAATTATTTTATAAAGTTTAGGAGGAACTACCTATTTGTTTTAGCAAGATATATTTGAAGGTAGAATTGTTTTGTGTATATTTAAAATTACTCAATACTGATTGTAGTATTAAAGAGTTTAATACAGTTATCATTTTTTTGTTTTATTTGAAAAATGATAGGCTGTCTTGTTGTTACAGTTTTTAGTCTTTGTCTGGAGAAGGTACTGATGTGGTTAAGGACAGAACTAACAGCGACCTTATTAGGTTAACTATGTTGTATAAGAATTTTTCTGGGTGTTAGCTGTTATGTTTTGGGGGAAAACTTTTTTTTTTAAATGAAGGTAATTAATTATTAAGGACTGCCAACAACTAAAGGGAGGAGGTGATTTAGGTGGCATTTATAGCTCTCTGATGTCCTGTCATTAATGAATCACTTGGATCAGAAGTGATTCCATTTTCTTGGGGAATATTTGGCTCAGTTCTCTATATATTTGAGAAAGAAGGCCTTTATCAGAAAAACTTGCTCTAAAAATGTTTCCCCAGTGTTCTGCTTTCCTTCTAATCTTGGCTGTATTGGTTTTGTTTGTGTTTTTAATTTAATGTAATCAGAATCATCCATTTTATTTCTCATAATGTTCTCTATATCTCATTTGGTCATAAACTCTTCCCTTTGCCATAGACATGACAGGTAACCTTTTCCATGGTCCTCTAAATTGCTTATATCACTTCTCATGTCTAAATCATGTACCCATTTTGACCATATCCTGATATTGTGGGATACAGGTGTGAGATGTTGGTCTATACCTAGTTTCTGCCAAACTGCTTTCCACTTCGCCCAGCGATTTTTCTCATATAGTGAGTTCTTGTCCATAAAGCTTGGATCTTTGGGTTTATCGAATGCTAGATGACATGTAGCACAGCACTATGCTGCAACAGGAATTGGATAGAAACCTTAGATGATTCATCTAACATTGTGGAGTACTGTTAGCTCATTTCATCCCTTCTATCTGGTCTTTATTCCAGGGTACATGACGCTTGGTTGTCCAAACATTTTGGAATAGACAGAAAATCCCAGACCATGCCAGCCCTTCGTAACCGGGCAGGGGTGATGCAGGCCCGACTTCAGCATCTAAGTAGCCTGGAAAGCTCATTCACACTTAATCACAGTAAGTGCAGAAGTACATAGAATGATTCTCATGTAAAGAACCCTGACTTTTAAATGATCCAGAAGGAATACAGTGAATGATTAGTTCCACGTGCCTGCATGTCTATAGCAATCCTTGTTCCTCATTTTGTTTTTTGAACTAGACATGTGATGTCATCAGTATCCCAGGTGAGGAAACATTTTTTGCGCTCCCCACAAGGGATGCCTGGGGCACTGAGCAATCAAGTGACTTGCCCAGAGCCATTTAGCTAGAATCCATCAGAAGTGAAACTTGAACTCAGGTTTTCCTGACTCCATGCTTACTCTCATATAGACCCACATGTGTATTTTTCACATTCAACAACTGTGGCCCTCCATAGTCTTTCTTACTTAAATATTAATTAGGTTCTTTTTTGCATTTTCCCCTTGATGAATTTTATGACATGGTTAGTATTTCATTGCCCAGATTTCATTCCTACTATTAAAATCAAATATAGGTAATAGTGTGACTTAATACAGTACTGAATGACAGCATCCAGAATTAGAAAGTTCAACCTGTATCTCAAAAAATCCCAATTCCAGTATAGCCAACAAGTGCTTCTTGGGCCTTTGCTTGAAGCTCTCCAGTGAAGAGGAGCACATGCCTTTCTGAGGCAGCCCCTTCAACTTTGGGATGGCTCTAATTATTAAGGAAGAGAATTCTTGGGTCCCCCTCCATATTCTTTCCAGGCTAAACATCTTCAGTTTCTTCAGCCAGTCCTCACGTGGCATGATGTCAAAGCCTTTTACCATCTGATTGCCTCCTTTTTTTCCTGTTTAGAATTTTATTTAACAAAATATATGTAAAAACAAATTTTGACATCAATTTTTTAAAACTTTGTGTTCCAACTTATCTTCCTCCCTCCCTTCCCACCCCCCACTCCCAAGAACTCAAGCAATTCAATATAAGTTATACATGAGTGGTCATGGAAAACATCCCCACATTAGCTAGGTCGAATTTTTTTTTTTTGACTGGACAATGAGAATTAAGTGACTTGTCCAGGGTCACACAGCTAGTAAGTGTCTGAGTCTGGATTTGAACTCAGGTCCCCCTGAATCCAGGGCCAGTGCTTTATCCACTGCATCACCGAGCTGCCCTTGATTGCCTTTTGAATGTTCTCCACTTTATCAAGCCTTCCAGAAAGGCAGCACCAAGAATTGGATATGCTACTGTAGATGTGGCCTGATCAAGGAGGAGCACACCTCTCTTGTCTTCTAATTGCTTTCTTGGCTGCCATACCACATTACTGACTCATATGAAGCTGGCAGTCAGCTAAAATCCTTAGTAATTGAGAAATTGATGTTTGGAACCCAAGGTTAAGATTTTACATTTATCTCTATTACATTTTACCAAATTTCATGTTAGCCAATATTCTAGCTTGCTAGGATTTTTTGGGATATTTATTCTTTTATCCAAGTAATTAGTGATCTATACCAAGTTAAAGAGCGAGATCAGTAAGCATTTACTAAACTAAATGCCTCCTATATGCCAGGCACTGTGCTAAGCACTAGAGATACAAAGAAAGACAAAAGCAGTCTATACCCTCAAAGAGCTCACAATTTAATGGGAGAAACACCATGTAAATAATATATATATATATATATATATATATATATGTGTGTGTGTGTGTGTGTGTGTGTCTATACACACATTCAAGCATAATGGGTACATAATGTACATATGGAAACATATACAGTATAAACTGTATATATACAAACATGATAAAAACAGGATAACTTGCACCTGCAAATTTGATAAGCAGACTATTAATGACTTTATTCAAATCACTGATAAAGATGTTAAATAACACAGGGAAAAAGCCCAGATGTGTGGGTAGTTCCCCCAGAAGATCTCTTTCCAAGTAGAAACAGAACTATTCTTTGGATCTGGGCATTCGACCATATTTAAGTCCACATAATTACATTATTGTCTAATACACATCTCTGTATCTTGTTTCCAAGAATAACATGAGAGGTGTCAAATGCTTTTCTAAAATCTAGATTAAACTTATTCCATAGCACTGAGAGGCAGTTTTGCATAGCAGAGAGAGTGCTAGACTTGGAGTCAGGTAGATAGATTCAAATCCATCCCTGCCCAGGTACTTTGAGCTTAACCTGTGTGACACTGAGCGAGTCACTTGGCCTCAGTTTCTTCATCTGCAAAATGGAGATAATAATAGCACCTACCTCACAGGGTTGTAATAAGGATCAAGTAAGCTGATGTATATAGAATACTTTGTATACCATAAAACTCTTTATAGTATGTAAACTATAATTTTTATTGCTGTTATTTTTTTTGCGGGGCATTGAGGGTTAAGTGACTTGCCCAGGGTCACACAGCTGATAAGTGTCAAGTGTCTGAGGCCAGATTTGAACTCAGGTCCTCCTGAATCCAGGGCCGGTGCTTTAGCTACTGTGCCACCTAGCCGACCCTGCTGTTATTATTATTATTATCCTGATTTACTAATCTGGTGATGGAAATGAGGTTAGTCTGACCTGACCTCTTTTTAAAGTCAGCCTGGGTCTTTGTGATCGCTGTATCCCATACCAGATGCTTACTCAACAAGCTAAGTAAACAAGCATTTATTAAGTACCTGTTATATGCTAGAATATTGTCCTAAGAGCTAAGGATAAAAAAGGTCAAAAAACAGTCCCTGGTCTTAAGGAGCTCACACTTTAATGCAGAAGACAACATGCAAATAGCTATGTACAGACAAGCTGTATTATAGAATAAATTGGAGGCAATCAACAGCTGAAAGGGACTAGCCTTAAGGGAAAAGGTGGGATTTAGCTGAGACTTTAGGGAAGCTTCAAGATCTAAAGGAGGAAGGAGAGGGTTCCAGGTGTGGGGATGGCCCATGAGAATGCACAGTCAGAAGATAAAGTGTCTTGTGGGAGGAACAGCAAGGAGTCCAGGGTCAGTGAAAAGTATGTGAAGGGGGGTAAAAGTATAAGAAGACTGGAAAGGCATGGATCAAGTTATAAAGTTATAAGGAGCTTTATAAGTTATATAAAGTTATAAAGAGCTTTAAAAGCCAAACAGAATTTCATATTTTATCCTGAAGGTAATAGGGAGCCATTGGAGTTTATTTTACGTTAGCAGGTGGGGAGGGGCAGAATTGGAGGTGGGGAAGGCAGTTACATGGTCAGAACTGCACTTTAGGAAGATATGATCCTGAGAGCTAAGTGGAAGATGGACTGGAGTGGGGAGTGACTTTTGCCAGGAGGATAATATAGCTTTCTGGTTAGAAAGCTATTTCAAGCGTGAGGTGATGATCCTGGATCAGGCAGGTAGCCGTGTCAGGGGGAGAAAAGCTAGTATATATGTTCCAGAAGTAGAATCAACAAGATTTGGAAACTGATCAGATATGAGGAGTGAGAGAGAGTGAGGAGGGAAAGGAAAAGGATAAGCATTTATAGAGCACCTACTGTGTACTTAGAACTTTTATAGATTTTTTTTTTCATTTGACCTTCACAACAACCCTGTGAGGTAGGTGCTAGTATTTACCCCCAGGTTCCAAACGGAGGTCTAGACTTGTCCAAAGTCACACAACTAGAAAGTGTCTGAGGTCATATTTGAATTCAAATCTTCCTGATTCCAGGTCCACTGCAGCACCACCTGGCAATGTTGAGGATGACACTTAGCTTGTGAGCCTGGGTGTCTGGGAAGATGGCGGTACCCTTGATAGTAATAGAAAAGTTAGAAAGAGCGGAGTGTTTGGAGAGAAAGATAATGAGCTCTGTTTTGGACATGTTGAGTTAAAGATGTTGTATGGGACATCTAGTTCAAGACGTCCAGTAGGTCAAGAAAGAGGTTAGAGCTAGATAATTAGATTTGATCATCTGTATGGAAATAAGTGAATCGATGGGAGCTGATGAGATCATTAAGCAGAATAGTATAGGAAGGGAGAACCACCATTAGCAGATAAGACATAAATAAGGATCTAGCAAAAAGACTGAGAAGGAATTGTCAGAGAGGTAGAGACAAGAAATTGTCAAGCAAAAAAAGTGACTAGCAGTGTCAGAGTCTACAGAGAAGTCAGGAAGGATAAGGATTTTGAGAAAGAGGCATTAGATTTGACAGTTAAGAGATCACTGGTAACTTTGGAGATGGAAGTTTTGGATGAGTGATGAGGTTGGAAACCAGAATTCAGAGAATTAAGAAGGTGAGAGGAAAGGAAGTGGAGACACCAATTCTCAAGAGGTTTAACCATGTGAGATGCAGTAGTGATGGACAGATCAAGTGAGGGTTTTTTGAGGATTGGGGAATCAAGGGCGTGGTTTGTAGGCATCAGAGAAGCAGCCAGTAGACAAGGAAAAACTGGAGATTAGTGAGAGAGCGGGGATGGTAGAAGGGCTAATTTATTGGAAGATGGAATGTCAAGGAAGAGCCACCTCTCCAGGACAAACCGGGTTGAAAGAGGAGAGAAGAGAAGGTGGCATCTGAGTTACATGAGGGGACGAAGAGAACTCACAGTGAATGGCCTTACTTTTTTTCAGCGGAATATGAACCATCAGAGGTTTGAGGAGTGATTAAAAGGTTTGGAAAAGTTCCATGGTGAGTGGGATGGTGAATTGATCAGGAAGCCACAATGAGGGCCTGTTTGAGATTATGTAACGTAAGTTTGCAAGTGGACTTGGTTAGCACAGTTTTGTGGCTTTCTTCAGCTTTGTTCAGCAGTACAAAAATAGAATCCAAGGCAGTGGAAGATAGGAGTAATTAAGGCTGAGGCTTCGCAGGGTATAACTGGTAATAAGATCAGGGGGTAAGGGACTGGAGTGTAAGAAGATTGTGTAGAGTTATACTGGTTCACCAAGAGGTCAGTATAGGAAAGGGAAGAGAGTGTGGCCAGTACAGGGGTGATAGCCTGGGAAAGAACTGAGGGAGGGGCAGCTAGGTGGCGCAGTGGATAAAGCACCGGCCCTGGATTCAGGAGGACCTGAGTTCAAATCCGGCCTCAGACACTTGACACTTACTAGCTGTGTGACCCTAGGCAAGTCACTTAACCCTCACTGCCTCACCAAAAAAACAACAACAAAAAACAATAACTGAGGGGTGGAAGGATTAGACATGACAAGTGAGGATGAAGAATGGGGTCAGCGGTCATAAAGCAGTGGGAAAGATGGAATGGTAAATGTCTATGACCAAATAAAAAAATGTCAGAGTTCCTGTACATGGAACACGTGGGTGTGATGGCAAGATCAAGGTCTCTGTACAGAGCTGAGGTGGGGTGGAGGAAGAGTCATGGGGTGTGAGTACTTTGGTGACCATCTTGTTATGAACACCAAGACAAACATATAGCAGGGAGACATGGACTTGCCAAGAGTGTTTGTCATGGAGGACGTCCATCCTGGAAGCCAAATGAAAGGGGAATTTCTGGTGGATGGTAAAAAACCTCCAGATGCTTCCATTTGCAGACCATGAACATTGCATCATTTCCACAGATTGAAAAATATTGGCCTAACTATCCATGTGGGAAAAAGCCAAATGGCTGAAGAATATGGATCAACATAGTGCTAGGCAGCCAGATGGAAGATATACAGAGCTAGGCCATCCACCAGTACAAACATCTTGGTCAAAGAATAAAGGTGTGGATAAGGACCTAGGCCCACAATTGAACAAGAAAAGGAAAGCAAGCTGGTGGACGTTTGGAAAAATCCACAGTGCTTATCCCTGAAACAAAGGCCTAGCTTTCTAATATGAATGTTTTCTTGGTGATGCTTATATGGTTACAAAGCATAGAATACCACAGTCACCAAAGAATTAAGGTTGCCCAGAGGGCAATGGGGAGAGACACATATTGGGAGTAAGCTGTTCCCAGTGAAGACATGGAATGAAAATTAATATAAAGAATATTATTGGGAATAACATGCACACTCAAGTGGGTATAGTAATATATTTTGCCCTGCGAGAAAATGGGAGGGAAAGGGTATAAGTGGGGAGAGGTGAAGGAAGGGAGGGCAGACTGGGGGAGGGGGCAATAAAAAGCCAAACACTTTTGAGGAGGGATAGGGTGAAAGAAGATAGAAAATAGAGTAAATAGCAAGGGGAGGGAATAGGATGGAGGGTAATACAGTTAGCAATAGTAACTGTGAAAGAAATAATGAGCAGGATGCTATCAGAAGGACTTAGGAAAAATGCAGTTCATCTGCAGAGAAAGAACTGATGGTATCTGTGAGGGAAAAATCCATCCTCTTCTCAATAATTCTCGGGAACTCAGCAGTGAGGTGACAAAGGCTTTATTTTCTTCTCATGAGAAGGAGACACCCTAGTGTGCAGCTAGTGGGTGCCCAGAAAGGGGGCTCGCAGGCCCTGTTTTATACCCTAGTCCCTAACGCGAATGGACCTTCCCCTTTTTCATCACTGGTGGGGTTACAATCTAAGTGCAAAAACTAGCTAATCGGAACGCAGTATTCCCACCCCTCTTCCTTGTATGGGCATAACTCAGGAGTGGACCTTATACTTCCTTATATGGACAGAACTCTGGAGAGGACCTTATTGAGACCAGGGCTCCTTGAACCATGTGACCTTGCTAACCTGAGGGGAAGGAGGGGATCTGAGACCTTTGTCCTACAAACAGGTCTGGGGGAGTATGACTGACTGTTATATCCACATTGAGAGGAGACAACTACCCATTTCTCACAGTATCTAAATACAGATTGAAGTATAATTTTTTTGTTAGTTCCCCTTTCTAAAGTTATTTTGTCTGTTTTCTTTTACAACCTGACTAATGTGGAGATGTTTTGGATGACTGCACATGTATAACATATTGAATTGCTTGAGGGAGGGGCAGGGAAGACTGGAGGAAGAAAATTTGGAACACAAAGTTTTTAAAAATTGATGTGAAAAAAATTGGTTTTTTTACATGTAACTAGGGGAAAATGCTAAAAAAATTAATTTAAAATTTTAAAAATTAAAAAAAGAATATTATTAAAGAAATTTGTGATGAAAAGGTAAGCTACTCCTAAAATGGGTCAGTCAGTAGACATTTATCAAGTGCTTGCTATGTACCAGGCACTGTGCTAAGTGTTTTACAGAGATTATCTCATTTGAACTATGTAAAAACAAGCTAAATTGGAGATAACCAACAGAGAAAGCACTAGCATGAAGGGGGGCAGGGAAATGCTTCCTAAAGGAGAAGGGTTTTAGCTAGGAATTCCAAGAGACAGAGATTAGAGGAAAAACATTCCAGGCATAGGAAACAGCCAATAAAAATGCCTTGATTTGGGAGATAGTGTCTTATTCAAAGAACAGCAAAGAGGACAGCATCAGTGGATCACAGAGAATGGGGATGGAGGGTGGGGGGAGGCAGGGGATGTGAGGTATAAGAAAACCAGACAGGAAGAGGGTGGAGCCAGGTTATGAAGGGCTTTGAATGCCAAAGAGAGTGTTTTGCATTTGATCCTGGAGGAGATAGGGAGCTACTGGGAGATTACTGAATGGGGGCAGGGAGTGACATGGTCAGCCCAGATATTTACAAATATCATTTTGGCAGCTGAGTGGGAGACTGACTGGAGTGGGGAGAGACTTGAGGTAGATTAATGAGGAGACAGTTTTTAGCAGAGCTGTTGATACAAAGTTGTAATGGAAATTGAGCCCAAATGGATAATTGGCTTTAAATGAGATTGTTTGATATAGGCCCATTTCTAAAAATAATAGTAGTAGTATTGCACCCAACATTTATATACTGCTTTGAAGTTTGCAAAGTACTTTCCATGTTATCTCATTTGAACCACACAATGACCCTATGAGGGAAATGCAATAGGTAGGATTATCCCAGTTTTACAGATCAACAATCAGGCTTAGAAATATCAAGTTACTTGTCACATGGCCACACATCCAAGAATAGTGCCAGAGGCCATCACTCTCTCCACAGGGCCATGCTGCCTCAAAGGCAGCCTAGACTTAGTCTTTGAATCAAAAAGAGTAAAGAAAATTCCTCCTTCAGATAGCAGTTATTAAGATCGCCCTGTGTTCTGGTCTCTGTGGGTGTAGTTTTGTAGGACAACTCATTGAGAATGATCACAAGAACTTGTGTGTTAGTCAAAACTTTGATTTCTTTCTGGATTGTAGATTCGGGGACATCTGAAGCAGACATTTTCCACCAGGCACTCCTTGAAGGCAACACTGCTACTGAGGTTTCCCTCACAGTGCTGGATACCATCTCCTTTTTTACACAATGCTTTAAGGTGAGATCTGGGACTTAGGGCACTACTGCTCTTTGCAAATGAAAAATGAGAGTCGTAACCGAACTAGAATCATAGAATGGACCTAGAAGGGCTCTTGAGAGAAAATTTAGTCCAATCCCATCAATTCAGGCAGGTCAGTTGGGAGGCCCAGAGAAGGGTGGTGGCAAAGCCAGAACTACTGAGAAGTGGCACGGTATGGTAGAATGACCACTGGATTGTGTGACCTTGGCTCCTTTGCCCTTGGGAGTCAGTTTCTTCCTAGAGGGCTAGACTAGATCATCTCTGTGGTTCCTTCCAGCTTTACTATTCTGGAAGTTGGATTCTATTCTAGTGTTTTAAAATGCCATATTTAAAAGAGATTGTATACTTTTTCTTAAAAGGATAAAATTAAGTAGAAGGCTTTTACAGTGTAGTTTATTCCTTGGTCATTTTGCTAAAGCAACTCCAAAAGGATGTGGAGTCAAGCCAGGTGCTTCTTTCTCCAAGCTGTAGTTGTTTTTGAGATGTTTGTCTCAAACCTTGTGGCCAAAACTTAATTGAGCACTGAAACAATGATCTCATAGGATTGTTGCTCTGGGCTTTTTTTTTTAATGGATTTCTGATTTCATCAGCATGGGGATTCCCAGTGTAGAAACTCCCTCCACGAATGCAAATCATCCATTCCTGTACTACTTAGATAGTCCTAGAAAGTTGCTTGGGGACACTGAAATAGTGAGTGACTTGCTCAGGGTCACACAGGCACTCTGACTCTCCAGTCTGGTTATCTGCACCCTGCAAAGGATAGAAAGGGAAAAGGAATCCAGATAAAATCCTCTCCTCCCTCCTTTCACTTTGGCCAAGCAAAAACCTGGCATGTAAATTTTAGAGAGTACAATAAAGGAAAGCTGGGTGAGGAGTCCACTCATGACACACGAAATCTGTTCTGATCCCAATAAAAGATATTGTGCCAAGGCATGAGAAAGACCCTTGGCTTTGTGCTCTTCGTTTGCTTTTTGTTGCTGTGACTTCGCTGCATCAGGGACAGGAGGCTATAGTACCACTCAGGGAGGCTCAGTGGTTGAGGTTAGCCTTGGATCTCTTGCGGCTCTGGAGTCCAATGCAGTGTTGGCTTTTTGTTTTGTTTTCTTGTTCCATTTCAATCCTTATTCTCTTTGGGGCAAGGAGGTAGAGTCTAAACAGAGTTGATTTGTTAAGATCCTCAAACCTACAAACTGCCTTTGAATCTGAATATCTGCTCCCCCTCACCCTCCTCTGCCTTCTTCTTGCAAATATCATTTAAACAACAGAGCAGTCTATGCATGCCCGATTAGTCATCTCTCCTCTACTCCCAAATATTCAATGTCACTAGTAGGCAGATGGCCTCATGGCGATCCCTATTTGAAAGCAGAAGTGCATGCTAGGTAGACATTTGACATAAAATTTATATTTGTTCTGTGACTCCCACTTTGTTCATTTTCCCACAGAGAAATCCAGAGTTTCTCTCAGCAGGCTGGTTGGCATGCACCTTTCTTGAAGTGACTAATTGTTCTTTTACAAGGAGTATGCTTAAGTAAACAGATTAAGGAATGCTTTTCTCATATTAGCTACTTGTTTGCTTTATGGCAGTGGAAAAAGAATCCGGATTCTCAGGTTTTTTCCTTCTGATTTATAAAAAGGAGTAAGAAAACTGTGTAATTTAAAATTCTAAATGTGGGTTCTAATCTGTTCCCCCAGTTTGGGGGGAAACTGACTAAAATCACTGATAAAACGAGTTTAGGTTTTTAAGGGTTTATTGAAAGATAGAAAGAGAAAGATTGAGAACAGAATTCCTACAGCCCGGCAATCCTGTCTTTCCTCAATTTTCCTGTGAAGTCCTCTGGAGTCTCTCTCCTCCACCACGGTGAAGTCAGAAACCTAAAAAGAGTGTGAACTCCTCCCCCAGCACCTGCTTCCTACTTTGTGTGTTCCTCCCAGCAATGGGAGGCTCCTCAAGTTGATTGGCTGGTAGCCTTGATAGACAGTACCCATGAGCAAACGTCACTTCCTGACGCCAAGGAAAAGCCACATGGCCTTGCCCTCAGAGGCCTTCTCCTCATGGTGGAGCTTTCCTATAATAAGTCTCCAGCAGGTGGTGTCATTCCAATCATTACAAAACCTTCCAGATAACATCTATGGAATATTTGGGGAGACCAAAGAAGGATCTCATCAAAACATCGTTACATACAGCCTCAGACTTTCATTTTCTCTATCATGGTAGTTTGGTTGTATGTTAGTCAAGTCACTTCTCCATTGCCTATTAAAAGAACAAAAAAGCTGTAGATTGTTGCAAAAATGCAGTTGTTTTCTTGTTTCTTATAGAATCAACTCTTAAACAATGATGGCCACAACCCATTAATGAAAAAAGTCTTTGATATTCATCTTGCCTTTTTGAAGAATGGGCAGTCTGAAGCATCCCTTAAGCATGTGTTTGCCTCCCTGAGGGCTTTTATCAGCAAGGTAAGTAAGATAGAAGGCTTGATGGCTGCTTAGTTGCCTTAAGAGGGGGTGGGCGACAGTCACTGCTCCCAAAGTACTTTGCTAACTCATGTTGCTGGTTCCCAAGAAGTCATGTAAAGAAGCCATGGAGAATATTTTTGTAAAAATTAATAAAGACCAACAAAGCAAACATCCTTAAGATAGAGGGTCTGGCCAGGAGCCTTCTCCAATCCAAAATATTTGGTGGTGGTTTTTCTATTTCCCTTTCCTATCCTATTTTCCCATAAGGCTCCTATAAGCCTATCATTTTTAGTTACTTGTGCCAGTTTTCCTTTTCTCCTGCTTTAAAAAAAACACCACTGTAGGGGTAGCTAGGTGGCGCAGTGGATAGAGCAGGGGCCCTGGAGTCAGGAGGACCTGAGTTCAAATCCAGCCTCAGACACTTAACACTTAACTAGCTGTGTGACCTTAGGCAAATCACTTAACCCCAAATGCCTCACCAAAAAAACAAACAAACAAACAAACAAAAAAAACACTGTAAAACTAAAGCAGAAGAACAATAATCTCTTCATCACTCTTCTGCTAGACTACATGCTCCATGAGGGCACTTAGCACAAAACACTGCAATTTAAAAATGTTTGTTGAATTCTTTCTGAAGGCCCCAAATTCTCAGGTCACTTACCTCCACCACAAAACAACCTCCTCATTCTTGTGAATGTTGTGTTCAGAGTAATGTGCTCAATTCTGGGCATCACAGTTTAAGAAGAACTTGGATAAATTGGAGAATGTCCAGAGGAAAGCGAGCAGGATGATGTGAATGGCCCTGAGTACATGCCAGATGAGGATCAGCTAAAGGAAAGAGGGGTGTTTGTTTGGAAAAGAGAAGACTTATAGGACTGTAGTCTGTCAAGGATTGGAAGGGCTGGAATATAGAGGAGGAATAAGGCTTGTTCTACTTGGCCTCATCAGGCACCCCTAGGAGCATGGTGGGGGGGGGGGTGGAGCTTCCAATTTAAACCTAATGCCAAGGAAAAGTTCCTGATAACCAGCACTGTCCAAAGTGGAATAGGCAGCCTTGAGAGATGGTAGGAAGCCTTCAAGCAGAACCATTTGTCAGGTGTCATGGTGGGGATTCTTTTGAGTTATGGATTAGACTAGAAGGTCACTGAGGTCCTTATCTAATCTCAAATTCTGCCCCTGAGGTAAAAGCCACAGAGTCTAGAAGACTGCAAAGATGTTTATGCCCAAAGAAGGACTCAAGGTGAGGGGAAGACACCTGAAGTAAAACCTCCTTCAGCCCCCTTTTGTTATATGGGTGATTTCAACAAGATAAAGGCATTCACTGAAGAGAATACATAGTTGGGGAGCAAATCGCCATTCTATTTTGGCATCTGATTGAAATTGGAAGAGGTTCACGAAATGGATATAGAATGGAAATCTATCAGCATTTTCATCACTAGTGCCAGTGAAACCACACTATCTGAATTCCCCTTAGTAGGTGAAGTGGAAATGCCCCTCATGAAATTCATATGGAGGGAATTTGTACTAGAGGTGACTTGATTTAAAAGGTACCTGCGTATATTGGAGATAGAGGTCTGGGGTTAACAACTTGATCTACCATTTGCTACTTTATGTGACCTTAAGCAAATAACCTCTCTGTACTAAGTTTCCTTACCTGAAAAATGAGGCCTTCCACCTTTAAATCTCTGTTCCTATGATGTGCTAGTATGTGTCAGAGTCAGGATGTAACTCTCTCTTGATTCTCTTCCTACCCGTCTCACCTGCTCTCAGTCTCCTCTGCTAGACCCTGAGATTGTGTCCGGCCAATTGTCACTTGAGACTCTTGTACTGGGCTCTCTTCTCTTTCTGTACTGTTGGCTTGGTGAACCTCATAGTGAATAATCACCATGGGTTAAATGATCATTTCTTTGCAGATGGTTCTCCAATCGATTTCTCCAGCCTTAACCTCTAAGTTTCACATTTCCAACAACCTATCGTACATCTAGGACCAAATGTCCCATAGACATCTGAAGTTCAACATGTCCAAAACGGAATTCATCATCTTTCCTCCCCAGCTCTCTCCTCTTAAAGTTCCTGGTGCTGTAAAGGGTCACAGGATCGTGCCATTCACCCAGGCTCTCTTTCACTCCTCATTTCATCTGTTGCCCTTTCCTCTTCTGACATTACCACCACCCTTCTATCACTTCATGCCTAGACAATTCCAACAGCTTTCTGGTCCGTTTCCCTGCCTCAAGTCTATCTCCATTTCAATACAGTGATCTTCATAGAACCCAAGTCTGCCCCTGTCACTCCCTTACTCAATCTCCAGTGGCTCCCTGTCACCTCCAGGATCAAATACAAAATGCGTTCTCTTTGGCATTCAAGGCCCTTCTTCACCCAGCGCCCTCCTACCTCTTACTCCCTGACACACACACTCTTCCCCCAGTGATACTGGCCTCCTTACCATTCCTTGCACAGAACAGTCCACTTCCCAACTCCAAACATTGTTGCTGGCATTTCGGAAATGCTCACATTCCTTTTCTCTTCCTCCTAACTTTCATAGGTTGTCAAGTCTTGGTGCCTTCCTTTATCTTTTGTGTATCTTGTCTGTACATAATTGTTTGCAAAAGATCCGGGGGGAGGGGGAAGTGAGCTACAGGTTTGCTAACTTGAGACTTGGCAGCACAGAAAACCGAATCTAGACTGACTTGGGAGGCATCATCCCTAAGACATTCCCCTGTCCTCTGCCAAAACACTGTATTCATTCCTGGCTGCCATATTTTGTTGTTCAGTCATGTCCGACTCTTCATGACTCTGTGGACCATAGCAAGATGGGCCCTTCTATACTTCACTGTGTCCCCCCAAAGGCTGTCCAAGCTCATGTCCATTGCTTCCAGGACACTCTCTCTCCATCTCAGTCTCTGCCATCCTTCTTCTTCTGCCTTCAGTCTTTCCCAGCAGTAGAGTCTTTTCCAAAGAGTCCCATCTTCTCATTATGTGGCCAAAGGATTTAAGCTTCAGCTTCAGTATTTGTCCGTCCAGTAAATAGCCTGAATTCATTTCTTTAAGTACTGACTGATTTGGGCTCCTTTCTGTCCAAGGAACTCTCCAAAGTCTTCTCCAGCCCCATTTTGAAAGCGTGGGTTCTGTGGCACAGTCCAACTCTCACAGCCAGCGCTTTGATTATATGGGCCTGTGTTGGGAGGGCAATGTCTCTGCTTTTTGGTACACTATCCAGATTTGCCAGAGTTCTCCTTCCAAGGACCAAGCATCTTTTAATGAATGATTCCAGTCACCATCTGCAGTGCTCTTTGTGACCAAGAATATAAAATCTGGCACTATGTCTGTCCATTTCTTCTCCCTCTATTTGCAAGGAAGTAATGGGACCAGATGCCATGATCTTAGTGGTTGGTTTTTTTTTTTTCAATTTTAAGCTTTAAACCAGCTTTTTCACTTTCTTTTTGCATGATGTACTCTACATATAAATTAAATAAGATGACAGTATACAGCCTTTTTCCAATCTTTTTCCATGTTTGGTTCTAACTGTTGCTTCTTGACCCACATATGGGAGACAAATAAGATGATCTGGTCCTCATATGGCATGGTCTCTAGTCCCCACCATCTTGGGCACTCTCTCCTGGGCATGCTTCAGCTTGCCAGTCTTCTTCCTAATACAATAGGGGCTCATCCAATACCATCCTCTTGTGGAAGGCACGACTGTGTGTTAATTAGCTGCTGAGCTGGAACTGGCATTCACTGGCCAAAGCAAATTGCTCTCTTGCTCTTTGTTTTATATTCCCTTACTGGTGGCTATAGCTTGGGAACTTACCCAGCCTGCTTCACAGCACTGTGCTCCAGGATCCACGGTAGAAGGCGATCTAGTACAGGAAGATCTTCTATGTATGGGTGTTTACATGGGTAGAAATCAACAACCATTTATTAACTGTCTAATATGTGCCAGGGACTGTACTAAGTGATGGGGATACAAATGAATGAACCGATCCCTACTTGTGTGGAATTTACTAGAATGTAAATTCCACCCATACAAGTAGGGATCGTTTCATTCATTAGAATATGGGAGAGATAACCAAGACACACACACACACACACACACACACACACACACATATGTATGTATACAGAGAATAAATACAAATAAATACCAAATTGTTAAATCCAAGGTCGTTTGCAAGGATCTGAAAAGGCTTCATGCAGAAGGTGCTACTTGAGAGGGAGGTATGGAGGGAGGGCATTCCAGGCATGGCGGATAGCTGGTGCAAAGGCCTGGAGATGAGAGATAGAACGATGTAAATGAGGGACACAGAAAAGGCCAGTTTAGCAGGATCACAGTGCAGGTGAGTACCTGAGCGCATAGTATAGTGGGCCTAGAAAGATAGTTTGGGGCAAGGTTGGGAAGGGCTTCAAAAAGGCAAGTTTATATTTGATCCTAGAGGCACTAGGAAAGGTGCTGGACTTTACTAAGAAGGAGAGTGATACGTACAGAACTATGATTAAGGAAAATCACTTTGGCAGCAGTAAGGAGGACAGACTAAAGCAGGGAGAGACTTGAGGCAGGAAAACTGATTGCAGTAGGAGGCTGTTGCAATAATGTAGGTGATGTGGCCTGTACTAAAGGCCACTTATGTGAGTCAGGTGTGAGAGATGTTGTGGAAATAGAAATGGCCAGATTTGGCAGGGGGTGAAGGAGAGGTAGGAGTCAAAGCTACCCACCTGGGAGATTGGAATAATGGCAGTATCTTGGACAGAAATAGAGGAGTTTGAGGGGGCAGCTAGGTGGCACAGTGGATAAAGCACCGGCCCTGGATTCAGGAGGACCTGAGTTCAAATCTGGTCTCAGACACTTGATACTTACTAGCTGTGTGACCCTGGGCAAGTCACTTAACCCCCATTGCCCCCCCCAAAAAGAGGAGTTTGGAAAAGGGGCAGGTTAGGGGTAAAGAGTTTTGGAAATGTTCAATTTAAGGTATCTCTGAGACATCTGGTTTGAAATGTCCAGTTACTAATTGGTGATGTGGGACTGAAATTCAGAGAAAAGTCTGAGGTTGATTATATAGACCTGGGAAACATCAGTAGAGAAAGGATCATTGAACCGATGAGCTGATTAGGCTCTAAGAGAGTGCTGAGGGAGAAGAGAAGACACCCATCCTTATGAGACATGTTCTGGATGACAAACCAGCAAAAGCCATCGAACAGGAACAATCAGAGGAGTAGGAGGATGTGTGTATATGGATATGGTGGCTTCACATACGCCCAGCTTTGTTAATCTATCCTAGCCGTGCCTTTCTCAATACTTGGGTCATAACCATGATAATCTGGAAGTCCATACTGAAGTCCCACCTGCCTTAGAAAGCCTTCAGACGCTCTCTGATGCTCGATGACATACAATTCTGAATGGCCCTGAATTGATCTCCTCTGGGTGTCTAGACTGCTCTCAGTATTGGTGTCAATCAGTCCTTACTGCTGGCCGTGTGGCTTTGTCAATACCCTTTTCTCTTTTCTTTTCCAGTTTCCTTCAGCCTTTTTCAAGGGCCGGGTCAACATGTGTGCAGCATTTTGCTATGAGGTTCTCAAGTGTTGCACCTCCAAGATCAGCTCCACAAGGAATGAGGCCTCGGCACTGCTGTACCTGCTGATGAGAAGCAACTTTGAGTTCACCAAGCGGAGGACCTTCTTGAGGACACACTTACAGGTCAGTGACCTGCCAGCCTCCCTCCCTTCCTTCCTAAGGGTCAATGCTTCATGCACGTGTTAGACTGAGTTATCACAAACTCTGCACTCCCTGATTATTGGCCACAGCAGTACTGAGCTGCCTTGGACCCTGGCCAAAACCTGGGAAATTATGGTCCTCAGAGTTTCAGCCAGCCTCCCTCCATGGGGGACTATGATGGAGAATGGGTGAGGATATTGTGGAGGGCACTCTTAGCAACTTCCATATTCCCCAGGTGAGTGTGACAGGGTTGGAAGGAATCCTTGTCCACTACCGTATTTCTATACTTCATGTTTCTTCCCAAAATGGGTTTGCTGCCTCTGTTCTCTTTTATGGGCCGGTCTTACACATAGGCCACAAATCTCTTATGTTTGTGATTCCCCAAACATCTGATCCACTGGTCTAGCACCTCATCTGAAGCATTACCTTCAGTGGTGCATTCTATGGAGTCGGAGCATTGAGTTTTCAGGGAGTCCCCTGTGAAATGATAAAGATTGAACCATTATTACCACAAGATCAGAGGATTTTAGAAATGGAAGGTGCCATAGAGGTCCTTATACCAAACTATCTCATTTTACAGAGGGAAAAAGTAAGCCCAGAACTGACTTGCCCAAAGCATACTTTCCTGTAAATTAGTTGATCAGATAAACTAGCAAGTCGCTAAGGGAATGAAACACAGGACAAAAATCCTAAGTTTCAAGTGTTGCTAGTAGAGAAGAGGTCCAAAGAAGCAGATTGGGGAAGGAAGGGAGGACCGTGCTGAAAGGTGTTTGGGGGGTGACGAACTTTGCTTCTTGCCAGTCTTACCTAGGGCTAGCCATGGCCCAGACAGTGGAGGCAAAATATAACTTGAGCTATAAGACCAATCAGCCAAACAGAAGAAAATCCTTGAAACCACAATTTGTACTGGGAACTTTGGGATTAGCAATTCCAGCAAGCAGTGTAATGCAAACCCATATGATCATTTGTTTTTTCAAATAATTTTTGATTGAAATAAATGAATCAGAAAAAGTGGTATAACTTTGCATACTCTTTAAAAAAAGAAACTCAGTCTTTTTATAGAAATGATTTTGTATGAGAGAGGTAGCCTGGCACTGGAGGTAAGGACACTTGGGTTGGAATCTTCTTTCTGCCACTTGATTACCCTTTCTGAACCATAATATATTAGTATTATTATTACTCTTATTTTATGTGATGTTGAACATAACATCCCTCTGGCAACTCCTGCGGCAGCACTGGTGCCAAACCGTATTGGCTCTGCCTCTCCTTTGGATCCACCAATGTCACAGAGAGGGAAAACCTGCTGCATGGGCAACAGCGTGTTTTCCAATTGATCTGCCCAGGCCAGTGCCCTGGAGAGGACACTCCAGCTACTCCTCATGGGGTAGATACAACACAGGATGCGCCAGTTACTGGTTATAAGTCACTCAGGAGCTGCGGCTCCCGTATCGGACTGCACAGCCACACTGTGGCCTGTGGCTCTTCAAGGCGCTGATCCATGGTCGTCCGAGACTGGTGGAGGCCTACTACTCTTATCCAAAAGGGCAAATAATGGTATATGTATTAACTACTTCATAGCATTGGTAATTGGTAAATACACTCTCAACTGTATATTGATCTCTAAATGTAAAAAAACTCAGGGTTCCCTCTTTCCCCCAGATAATAATTGCAGTAAGCCAGCTGATAGCAGATGTGGCACTGAGTGGAGGATCAAGGTTTCAGGAGTCTTTATTCATCGTTAATAACTTTGCTAACAGCGACAGGCCAATGAAGGTAAGTCTTCTTAATCGCTAGATGAGAGATAAGGTGCAATCTCTGGGTTTGAGATCTAGAACTCAGCCATCATAATTCCTCATGAGACATTTGTTTAGACTGGGTGGCCAACTGGCATTGCAAAGCGATTCTTCAGCTTGATTTTCAGCCTGCCCTGGAACTGGCCTGGGTTCAGATGTTGGGTTTTTTCATTTATTGCTTAAAATTACGAAGTATTTATTGTTGAGGATATGTGGAATCAAGAAACATTCCCATGGGGTTCTGTCAAGGCTGAAGAAATCAATTTGAAAAATTCCAGCTGCTTTCCAGCTGGGAGCATTTGTGTAACAGCCAGTCATACTGGTTTCCCCAGAGAGTGAGTACATGCTCCAGCAAATCCTAGTGCAGAAATAACTTTGGCCATGTAATAATCTTTCCCTTTTGCATTAATGGTGTATTATTTACTTAATGGGCCACTCTCCTCAGTGCCATGGGCTGTTTTCATATTTAATGGCCTCTGGCTTATTTAGCAACTGATTTTTACAAAAATGGGGTTTGGGTTGGTTGCCTCTCTTGGAATTCTCAAATGACTTAATCATATCCTTTTGGCTTGATCATGGATTAAGACATGAACAACAAATCCAGAAAAAAACTTAGCACTTTCTATGTGCCAGGTAGGTTATGGACCTATGAAGGCCAAAATGAAGCAGCCAATTTCCCCAAGAAGCATACCTTCTCCTGGGGGGAGATGCTGTATGACTTAGCAAATCAACAGACCTGTGGCTAAGAGAGTCTTAAAAGGTCTTTAAGCTCTATAGTACACATTGGTGTTTGTAAATTAATGTAAATAAACTCCCAGCTGTCTCTCCTGTGCTGTTCTTCAACACCAACACAGATAATAATGGGTTATTCTAGTGGAATTATGAGAAAGGATCCTAACTTTTCCTTCAGCATGAATAACCAAGCAAGCAAATAAAGGAAGGATGATGAATAAATGCACAAGCCTGTGGACACACACACACACACACGTGCGTACGTATGTACATGCGTGTGTGTGTGTATTGCCAGTGAGAAACATCTTTAATTTACCACATTTTCAATCTGCTCTAGTCCAGAAACAATATCCTAAGAGGGATTACTGACCTTTGAAAATTCTTTTGGACAGAGACAAGTTAGTTATATACAATGCATAATTGGTCATTTGGGTCAGAGAATTTTCCTGTGCCAAGGCTCTGGGGGATTTCATTTAGCCTGCTTCTCACTGTCTTCTAACTTACTATATATGGTAGGCAGGGGATGGACTAAAGGCAAGGCTGACTTCAGTATTACTCCACAAGGAAATGAGAGAAACACAGCATGGTCATTACTTTTGCTGAACACCTCATTAAAAGTTTGGGGCCATTAAAGATTGGCCACCTATGTAAGAAAAAACCAAGCAATGCATGAGAAGTAGACAAATGATACTGCAAATATACTCAGTGCGTTGGCATCAGATCAGTTTTCCAGTTTTGTCTAAACTCAATTACAATTATTTTGTGTGTGTCAGATGTGTCAAAGGGCATGTCTTTGAAGCTGAAAATCTAGTGGCAAAAAGTGTGAAGTTCTCTGGGTAAAAAAGTGACTCGCCACACACTGGACTATGATGAAATTCTTCTGTGTTTTGTTTTTGCTTTAAATTAGGCGACTGCTTTTCCCACAGAAGTGAAAGATCTGACCAAGAGAATCCGCACAGTTCTTATGGCCACAGCTCAGATGAAGGAGCATGAGAAAGACCCGGAGATGCTGACTGATCTCCAGTATAGCTTAGCCAAGTCTTATGCAAGTACTCCGGAGCTGCGGAAAACCTGGCTTGACAGCATGGCCAAAATCCATATCAAAAATGGCGATTTTTCCGAGGTGACTGTTGGGGGCTAGGGTGCAGCCCTAGCTACAGGGGATTCTGAAGCACACCCCGCCTGACGCTCCCTTCTTTCTCATCCTTTTGCAGGCTGCAATGTGTTATGTCCACGTAGCAGCTCTGGTGGCAGAGTTTCTTCACCGAAAAAGTAAGCTACTATTGGTTTAGCACTGGAGAAAGGTTGGCTGAAAATGTTTATATTTGCTAACACGGTGAAAAAATGTTGGTTTTGAAAAATATGTTCAGCTTTAGATTGAGTTTAGCTTCAGCAGAATTTGTTAGAAAAACAAACTTTACTTTCTGCTTGCAGGAGGGCTGCAGATAAGGGTTTTAGGCGTGCCAGGTCGGGTGTGCAATGTTTATTCTCCCTGGCAGACTGCCTCAGATTGCATTCCTGCAAAGCTCACAGCAGTATAAAGACCTTACTTTCCTGACATCTGCCCACATTTCACCCAGTGCCCGCCCAGGGGAACACCTGCTCTTCTAATCCAATAGTTGCCCTTAGTTGGCTCCCAAGTCTTTGTGATGTTTGCCCTGATTAACACAGGGGGTTTGTCTTGGTGACAGCTTCCTTTTCTGAATGTCTCAAAGAATATTGTACCCACTCACATCATAAAGCAGGTGCACAAGTTTGGAAGCTGCCTGACACTAGGGAGAACCAATGGATAAATCCAAATTGCCTCCTGCTGAGACTGGGGGACAGCTAGGCCAGGGCAAAAGCAAGCCTAGCTTTGGAAGCTGTGAGAACAAAACTTAAAGGTTTCCCTCAAGATTCAAGTATTGCACAAATTCCTAATTAGTTGAGGAATCGTTATTCAGTTATCTCCTGTAAGTATATACAAATTACACACTACTATATGATGAGAAATAAAAAAAACACTAAGTAGATAGCTCACGAATATTCTTTTTAACCATTATCTTCCTATCTGGATTCGTTTCCTTGGATTTTTATTTTTAAAAATTAGTTAATACTGAGATTGCTTTGCCCAATTCAGATAAATACAATTTGTATGCACTTTCTTGTTCTCCTTTTAGTGAAGTTTCTTTCAAATGGCAAGACATTTACTAGAAAAGGCCTGATTTCACATTTTTCACGTCAAGGGTATGCCTGAAAAGAAAAATTATAGTACACTTAAAATATCAGGCAGGGCATGGTTGGGAACTCTGAGCTGCAGTGCATTCAGGTGACCTGGCTTCTGGACTAAGTCTGACATCAAAATGGTAAGCCCCACCCACCAGGCTACCTAAGGATGGGCAAATTGGCCCTGGGCAGAAACAGAGCAGGTCAAAGCCCCCATGCCCATCAGGGGTGGGATAAGACCTGTGAGTTCCTGCTGTATCTTCAGACTGGGTAAGATAGGGAAATGTACTCCCTAAATAAATAAACAAGCAAATAAATGAATAAATAAAAATAAAATATTGAATTTATGATTCAATAATTCCACATAACTAGAAAAGTGAAGAGCAGCTTATATTAGAAATATTTGCCATAACTTGTTCTTAAAGAGAAATTAAAGTTAGGCCCTACTGTCTCTTAAACTGGTAGGACTAAAATCTGAAGTGTGTGCCTACCACACCAAGCTATTGCTTAGATTTTAAACAGATTGCTTCCCCAATGTCTTCCACAAGCGCAGATCTTCAAAACTAAGGAGAAACTGATTTTTTTTTCTCTTTATCAGTCTTTCAGGGTTAGAAATTTTAGTGGAGTATTGAGCAGTATCAATGAAAATAGTGTATAAATCTCCCTGTGGCTTTTCAGAAACCTGCATTAAGGAGATTCCCAATGTTGTACACCAGCATATGTGCGATGCAGCAAGCACTTTCAGTGCCTGTAACTAGTTGTTTAAATATTTATTGTATAATGCCTTAAAGGTCTCTTAGAATTTATCCTTATTGCCTATCCAAGAAGTTCTCTCTCTGGGAGAAAACTAAATTGTATATTATGGAAAAAAATATCCACTTAAGAAAAGGCTGCATATTCAGTTATAGTTGCTGTCTGGTTTTAAACCTGAAAAATTTTATTGCCCTAATCATTAGTATATAGTTGCGGTTAACCCCTCAGAGACAGTATTGTGCTTCATTGCTATTTTGATCTAACAAACCCTCCTCAAATAACTTTTAAGTTATTCAGACCAAGACTCACCCAGTAAAATTTTCAGTTGTTAGCAGATGAGGCAGGCTAAACCCGGCACAGACTTTCAAAGGCTGCAGAGTGTATAAATGTGAATAAAGAATGGAGAATGTTTCACGATGAAAAGGCAGATTGCTAAACAAACTCATGTTTATATAGCACTCTATGTCCCTGATGCAGGACCCTTTACTTCAGCATAATACTGCCAATAAAGGCGATGAGAAAAGGAAAAAGGTTCACGTAGAGCAGCATATGACTCCCTTGAGCTTGTCCATGTGTCATTTTCAATTAAAAAAAAACTACCAAACGGGTTTTCTCTTCACATCTTCCCTCAAACTCTTCTTTCTTCTAAGAGGAAATAAAATTACCTTTGTCAGCTGGCACAGTAGCTGTGTCTCAAAGGGGCTTTGGAGTCTGGGAGCTTTTTCTTCATGTCAAGTCTGTAAGTTGTGATATTAAGGGAAGGGCACATGCAGTAGACTCCTGCAGATAGATCTGGCACGACCACGGGCTACCTTAATAGGAGCATTTCAAAGGCCCTCTTTCTGCTGCTTCCAGCTTTCCCTACTTGCCTGTCCTGGAACTGCAGTTTTCCTACTTGGGGAGGAAAGAGATTTTTTCCCAGGACCCTTGCCATGTCCTGCAGCTAGTATGAACTCAGCCCTCTCTAGCAGAGAACTTGATCGTAGCGTCTGTGTGATCCCCAGATGACTCGGCCTCTCTTGGGAGACTCTTACTGGTGACTGAGCACAGACACGAGCAAGAGTCAGTATGTGACCTTCCTTTCACTGGAATTCTGAAGGACAGAGCAAGTCCCTTCTCAAGGTGGCATCTAGCTTTCATAGCAGATGAAACCCAATTCCTTCTTCTGGGTAGATCACCATCTGCACCGGAGATAGGAGTGGGGATTTGTTTCCACTTGGTAAAACTTGTTTGCACCAGCTAGGAGGGGGCGCTTCCACAGCTAGGACACAATGTCCATGGGTGCAGAGCTTGAGGAGGTTTCTCTGTCTGAAACCTTCATCCTGGATGCCTTGTTCTCCACTGCATGCATGCATGGTGCTACTGCTTGGATGTAGCCTCCCTATGAAAATGGACATTTCCTTTGGCAGCCTTCTATCTACTTGCAGTTTTAGCTCACAGCCTATGTGCAAGTGTTCCAGCTCAAAGGTCACCAAACTACTGCCCGAGGGAGCACTGCTTTTTTGTTTTAAATGTAAAGTCTGTTCTTAGCCTAAGGGCAGTCCAAAAAACTCAGACTGCATCCATGGCAAGAGGCCATAGTTTGCCCAGCCCTGATTTAGCTTATAACCCCTGGAAGGGAAAAGTCCATTTGAGGAGGGAAAAAAGCTCTTTCAAGCTCTACCTCTTCTCTCCCTTCACACAGCAAGTAACTAGCCTTGGGCTGAACAATTTCTTTCTTTGCCAAATGTTCAGGTGCAATAAGGAACTGAAGATGGACATGAGTGGACATACGATAGTCATGGAGGATGGGGAAGTGGGGGAGCAATTCCCCCTCCTTAATTAGGTCACCAAATAGACAAAGTCTTAGGAATCTGGGGATAGAATTACCCAATTAGTAACCAGAGCCATTTGGATATTTAAATATTTAATATTTATATTACTACTTACTGGTAATTCAACAAATATTTATTAGGGATCTACCATACACCAAGGCCTTGTACTGAACTCTGAGAATACAAAGACAAAACAACCAAAAAACCCAGTCCCTCCTCTCAAGGAGTTTACAATTTTACCAAGTAAAATAATAACTGATTGGAGGTTTTTTTGGTGGGGTTTTTTTTGGTGGGGCAATGAGGGTTAAGTGACTTGCCCAAGGTCACACAGCTAGTAAGTGTCAAGTGTCTAAGGTCAGATTTGAACTCAGGTCCTCCTGAATCCAGGGCCGGTGCCTTTTCCACTGCACCACCTAACTGCCCCCATGGAGTTTTCTTTTAATAGAATGTCTGATGCAATGTGTTTAAGTGATTGAAAAACATAGAAATAAGTATCCTTTTTGTGGTAGCAAACTTAAGTCATGCCTTTGGCCCTTATACAAATTTCCCTAAGGTCACATTTTTAAGTATAACAGCCCCCCAAAAGTCTTATTTATGCCAGATCGCCATTGTGAATTTTCCA
This sequence comes from Dromiciops gliroides, assembly GCF_019393635.1. Classification (NCBI taxonomy): domain Eukaryota; kingdom Metazoa; phylum Chordata; class Mammalia; order Microbiotheria; family Microbiotheriidae; genus Dromiciops; species Dromiciops gliroides. The sequence goes on from NC_057867.1 coordinate 10,293,403, forward strand.
TTAATTAACTCCCATGAATTTATACATGCAGAGTTATTCTCCAGTGGATGCTCAGCATTCAAGAAAATCACTCCCAATATTGATGAGGAAGGGGCAATGAAAGAAGATGCAGGAATGATGGATGTCCATTATAGTGAGGTAACATTCCCGCTTCATATACTTCATTTTTCTTTGAAACTCTATTAGTTTACAAATGTTTTGATCTCTTAGCTAATGTTGAAAGCCATGTCCAAAAAACATCTGTGGGTTAGGAACCAGTATGGTTGGGGAATCAGGTATGGTGGCAAACTTTTCGAGTTACTCCAAATTGACCTGTTGGGGCAGATAAAGTGCCTGGGGCAAGGTTGCCTCTCCCAAGATCAGCCTCTCCAACTCTTTCGTGAGTACATGGTTGTATGGGTTGACATGTCGATCAACATTTCTAAAAATCGCAGCACTTTACTAACCACAAATCTGTAGCTTCTAATCCGTGTAAACATACTTTGGAAAAGATCTCATAAAGGTTCAGAATTAAAATTTGCTATCTTTAAAACCAAGGGAATAATTCAATCTTTCCCTAAAACTTAACAGGGTGTTAACAGGTGTTCAGTTAATCAATAAATTAATAAATAAATAAACCACATGTAGAGGTTCTGGGCGAAATCCTTTGTGAACGACAGAAACAGAAAACATTCCCTGCCTTCTAAGAACTGACCATCTTTTGGGGGAACATGTGTACACACAAGATAGTACACGTGCAGACAAGCAGTGTGTGCTCAGGAGCTTGAGGAATAAGGCCTTGCTTTGGCTAGGGTGGTCACGAAGGAAGTGGGATTAGATCTAGGCCCTGGAGGATAACTTGAGGGTGGGGAAGGGAGCAGGCATTTATCAGATACTTACTATGTGCCAGACATTGTGCTAAGTACTTTACAAACAGTATCTAATTTGATAGCGTTTAGACAGATGGAGAGGAGATGAAGGGTATATATACCAAGGGGAAGTAAAGGGATATGAACAGAGACAGGAAAGCACAAACCAGTTTGGATGGACCAGAGGGTTCATGTAGGTAAAAGAATAGAAGGTAAAGGTGGAAAAGTAACTGATGGTAGGTTATGAAAGCCAGGCTACAGAGTTTGAACTTCTTCCTTTAAGCAGTGGAGACTTATGGAAAAAGAGTGACACAGCAGAATGAATGTATTTCAGAAACATTCCTCTGGGAGTTAGATTAGAGAAGGGAGAGACAAGAGGCAGAGGTACTGAAAGCCTCAACTGGGGCTGTAGCATTGGGGATGGAAAGGAACGAACAGAAGTGAGAAACAGTGCAAAGGAAGAAATGCCAGGACTGGGTGAGGGAGGAAGAGAAATCAAAGATGACTCAAATTTCAAGCTAAGGGGCCATTAATAGAAATAGGGAAGTGAGCAAAGTGGAGCTGGTTTGGGGGGAGGAGGATGAATTTGGTTTTAGACATGCCAAGTCTGAGGTGAGAACAGGACTAGAACTTGAGAGTGGCCACAGCTGGCCATCACTGTCAGTTTGGATGAGTAATTCTCTTACAGTTGGACCACATTTGAGTTTTCAAAATGTTTTTATACACATCATTTAACTGGAACTTCACAACCATGTTGTGGGGGTAGTCATTGTTAGCTCCATTTTACAGATGAGGTAACCGAGATTTGGAGAAGCAAATAAGAGGTCTGCCCAAGGTCACACAAAGCCAGAGCTAAAAGCTAAGTTTTCTGACTTTTAGGCTAGTATTCCTTCCATTCCACCATAGTGCCTCTGACAAGGGAGCAGAAACAATGCACATGGAAGAAGAAAGAGGAAGTGCTAAGGACCAGGACTTAGGAGATGGTCATCCTTCTGGGGTGACAGGAAGGAGGCAAAAGAGATATGATCAGAGAGTGAGCAACCCTAAGAATAATACTTATTCAAAACCTAAGATTTGTTTAGAAATGTAGGCAGCAAGTAGAAAGAAAGAATATTGAGAGGCAATGAGAGAGGGTGCCTTGATTTGGGAAATTGCCCCAAATCTAAAATCAACAGAACAATGCATGAGAATAAAGAGACTTGTGCTCTAGTCCCTACTCTGCCACTAACTAGTTGTGACACCTTGGGCAAGTCACCACACTTCTGCTCTGAGGAGTCATTATATATATACACATACATATAATATATATAATATATATATGACTCCCTTATGAGTGGTTTATCTAGCCTCAACTCAAATAGAAGTACAGAACTCACTGTAAAAGTGTCCTTGTCTGAAAAATTTTATAAGAACCTGGGAAGAAGGGAAATAAATCCAGCCTACAAAGGTAATTTTAAAAAATTAATCTGTACTGATACCTTTTTTTACATCACCAAAAATTTCCCCAATATCCCTGCCCCTCCCTTCTCCCAGAGTCATTCCATTTAACAGTGTTTTTTTAAAGAAGAAAAAAACCTCACCAGTACATAGAAAAAGTCTGAAAATGTGTGCCACATACCTACCACCTTCATGGACTTCCCATTTGTACAAAGGGGTGTGGTGGGAGTGTCTTCCCATAGTTCTTCTTTGGGGCCAGGCTTGTTCTTTGTAATTTTGCACCATTTACTTTTGATTGCTCTCTGGTTGTTAGTGGGGATTTTTTCCCCCTGTTTACACTGTATTCTTGGCTTTGCTTATTACTTCACTTGTGATCAATTCATGTAGATCTTCCCAAGCTTCTCCGTATTCATCATATTAATTTCTCATAGCACAGTAATATTCCATTATGTTCACGAACCACAGTTTGTTTAGACGTTTCCCAATGGATGGGCATCTACTTTGTTTCTAATTTCTTTGATATTTAAAAGTGCTGCTATAGGGGCAGCTAGATGGCACAGTGGTAAAGCGCCGGACCCGGATTCAGGAGTACCTGAGTTCAAATCCAGCCTCAGACAATTGACACTTACTAGCTGTGTGACCCTGGGCAAGTCACTTAACCCTCGTTGCCCTGCAAAAAAAAAACAAAAACAAAAACAAAACAGAACAAAAGTGCTGCTATAAATATTTTGGTTAGTATATGGGAACTTTCAGCTTATAAATGGCCTCCTTGGGATATAAGCCTAAGGAATGGAAACTCAGGGTTGAAGGGGATAGACATTTAGTAACTTTATTTGCATAATCCCAAATTGCTTTCACCAATTTATAATGCCACCTACAATGCACTGGTCTGCCTATTATCTCACAACCCCTTCAACCTTAACTATTCTCCTCTTTTATAATCTTTGCCAATTTGCTGGGTTTGCAAGCAATTTTTTTGGCTCATTCTAGTGCTTCCCTACTCTTCCTTTGTGCATTCATTTTTGTTTGCACAGAAGCTTTTCGGTGTGATGTAAAGTTATCTGTTGTCTTTTTTGTAATTGCTTCTATCCCTTGTTTGACTAAAAATACATCTCCTAACCACTACCCAAAGGGCTATAAAACTGGGAATACCCTTTGGCCCAGAAATACCACTAGTAGGTCTGTATTCCAAAAAGATAAAAAAGGGGTAAAGGACCTATTGTTTTTCTTTTATTATAATTTTTTTTTTTGGTGAGGCAATGGGGGTTAAGTGACTTGCCCAGGGTCACACAGCTAGTAAGTGTCAAGGGTCTGAGGCTGGATTTGAACTCAGGTCCTCCTGAATCCAGGGCCCGTGCTCTAACCGGACCTATTGTTTTTCAATAAATATTTGAGTTCTAAATTCTGTCCCTCTCCTCTTCCCTCCCTGAGGCGGTAAGGGTCAGACATAGGTTATACACGTGCAATTATGTAAAACATTTCCACATTAGTCATTTTGTATAAGACTCAAATCAAAGAAAGAAAGAAAGAAAGTGAAAATAGCATGATTTAGTCTGTGATTGATCAATATCAGTTCTTTCTCTGGAGGTGAATAATATGCTTCATCATTAAGTACTTTGGGATTGTCTTAGATCATTGCATTGCTGAGAATAGCTAAGTCATTCACAATTCTTCATCACACAATATTGCTGTTATTGTGTACAATGTTCTCCTTGTTCTGTTCGCTTCACTATACATCAGTTCATGTAAGTCCTTCCAGGTTTTTCTGAAATCACCCTACTTGTCATTTCTTATAACACAATACAATCATATACCACAGCTTATTTAGCCTTACCCCAGAAAGGACCTACTTGTACAAAAATATTTATAGCAGCTCTTTTCGTGGTGGCAAAGAATTGGAAATGGAGGGGATGCCCATAAATTGAGGAATGACTAAACAAGGCGTAGTACATGATTGTGATAGCATATTACTGTGCTGTAAGGAATGACAAGGAGAACATCATTTTTGAGAAGGCAATCAATTTGATATAGATTATACATGTGCAGTAATGCAGAACATTTTCATATTAACCATGTTGCAAAAGAAAACAGACCCAAAACCCCCTAAGAATAAAAAAGAAAGCTTAAAGAATGCTTCAATCTGCATTCAGACTCCAACAGTTCTTTCCCCTGGAGGTGGATAGCATTTTTCATTATAAATACTTAGGAACTGTCTTGGATCATTTATTGCTGAGAATAGCTGACTTAGCTGCTTTGATCAAGACAATGATCCAAGATAATTTCAAGGGACCTATGATGAAAAATGCTATACACCTCCAGAGAGAACTGATGAACTCTAAGTGCAGATTGAAGCATAATTTTTTTACTTTATTTTTCTTGGGATGTGTGGGGGGGGAGGGGTTCTTCTGCAACATGACTAATATGGAAGTGTGTTTTTGCATGATTTCACATGCATGACTGATACATTGCTTACCTTCTTCAGGGAGTGAGGGAGAGGGAGAATTTTGAACTCAATTTTTAAAAACTGACTGCTACAAACTTTAAAATGTAATTAGGAAATATTTAATGAAATAAAAATATTTTGAAAAAAGAAGACATTTACTACCCATAACTGTGAAAGTTATGTATTTCTTTTTCTTCTAATTTTTTAATGGTATGATCTTTATCATCAAGGTCACATATACATTTAGGATGTATTTATTGTGGAATATGGTATAAGGTATTGGTCTAAGCCTAATTTGTACCAGATTGCTTTCCAATTTTTCCAATAGTTTTTATCAATTAGGGAGTTCTTTAAACCCTGGGTTACCGAATTTTTTTTTCCTGATTCTCCCTTGTTGAGTTTGTTCCACTGAACTACTTCTCTCTCTTTTTTTTTTTTAAACCAACAGTAGATGATACAGTTTGAGGTCTGGAAATGCTATGCTCCCTTCATCCATTCATGCTCTTTTTAATATTTCCCCTGCCTTTTATTTTTCCAAATGAATTTTGTTATTATTTTATCAAGCTCTGTGAAGTATCCCTTTGATAGTGTGATTGGTATAGCATTAAATCTATAAATTAGATTTGGCAGTATTGTTATTTTTTTTTAAGTTATATTGGCATGGACCAACCACAAGCACCAAATCTTACTCCAGCCATTTACGTTGTTCTTTATTTCTTTAGGAAACAGGTTGTGATTGAATTTATACAAATATTTTGTGTGCTCTGGTAGATTGACCTCCAAATATTTTATGCACTTTGTGATTATTTGGAATGGGATTTCCCTTTCTACAACTTCCTCTTAGATTTTGTTCTTTTTATACAGAAATGTTATTTATTTTTGAGGGTTTATTTTGTAGCCTGCAACTTTGCTAACTAAAGCTATTATCTCAATTAGTATTTTTATTGATTCCCTAGGAT